>NW_027361790.1:5945000-6270000 GCF_039654945.1 Dendrobates tinctorius | reverse complement strand
GAGCGCCAACGGGTTCTGACTTTGTTCACTGTGATGGAAAAAAAAAAAAAAAGAAAAAAAGTAAGACTATGCACTGGAGGCTGTGATCATCCAACTGTGTGTGATGATAGAAACTCCATGGAGTTAATAGCATCACACACAGTTGGGTGATCCCGGCCAAGATCACTGCTGCATCACACTGCATTTAAATACTTACGAAAATCCTTGCGGACCTGGGGAGAGGCGTTGTCCCAGCCATCCATCAGCGATGCGGCCACCTCGTTCCAGAGCCGCCGGATCACCACGTTGTCCGAGTGCAGTTGGTGACGGGTGTCCCACAACGGGACTCGCTCCTGGACTAGACGGATGAGCTCGTCGTTGTCCAGGGCGAGGTCCTCCTCCCGCTGTGGAGCCTAGAAAAGAAAGACAAACATTAATCTTTGAAAGATTTTTTAAAAAAAAATATCGATAACTAGCTGAAGAGCCCGGCGCTGCCCGGGCATAGTAACTAACTGTGGTTAGTTATATAAATTTAAAATTATCCTCCATCCCATAGTCCCGTGCCCATATTCCATCATACATATCCTCCATCCCATAGTCCTGTGCCCATATACCCATCATACATATTCGCCATCCCATATGCCTGTGCCCATATACCCATCATACATATTCGCCATCCCATAGTCCCGTGCCCATATACCATCATACATATCCTCCATCCCATGCCCATATACCCATCATATATATCCTCCATCCCATAGTCCCGTGCCCATATTCCATCATACATATCCTCCATCCCATAGTCCTGTGCCCATATACCCATCATACATATTCGCCATCTCATATGCCTGTGCCCATATACACATGATACATGTTCGCCATCCCATAGTCCCGTGCCCATATACCATCATACATATCCTCCATCCCATGCCCATATACCCATCATATATATCCTCCATCCCATAGTCCCGTGCCCATATTCCATCATACATATCCTCCATCCCATAGTCCTGTGCCCATATACCCATCATACATATTCGCCATCTCATATGCCTGTGCCCATATACACATGATACATGTTCGCCATCCCATAGTCCCGTGCCCATATACCATCATACATATCCTCTATCCCGTGCCCATATACCCATCATATATATCCTCCATCCCATAGTCCCGTGCCCATATACCCAAACAAACAAACATACACACACACACACACAAACACACACACACACACATACACACTTTGAGCCCTAGATATTGATAAACAATCCATGAAAAAATTATTTGTTTTAAATGGAAATAAATGGAAAAAAAACAACAAACATCGAAAAAAACAACCATGAAAATTTAAAAAAAAAAAACTAAAAAATACCAAAAAAAAAAAAAAAAAAAAAACCAGACTAGAAAATAAGTAAAAAAAAACAAAAAACAACAGTCCGTCTGTACTTACATCACGTCTACCCGCCCGCACTTGGCCTTGCTGCTCCTGCCGTTCCTCCGGTGGTGGTGGCGTGATGGAGGATGAGCTCTGAAAATTAAACCAAAAAAATTAATCACATGTGTTTATTTTTTCAAATCCATACGGAAGCATAGTACTCACTTCTTCTGCCTCTTGCCCTGTCCCGGGGACATATTCTTCACCAGATGAAGACATGCTGCAATAAAAAAAAAAAGAGACATAAGTACATAGAAATGTATTGAAATTTCAGCCAGACATTAGGTTTTTCATACTTACATTGGTGCAGCTTGTGCTGTGTGTCCACTAGTGAGCAATCCTTAAAGTATTGTGGAATCCCAGTGCCCACACCATTTTATCACCTTGGTTCATTTTTTTTTTTTACTGTCTAGACCAAATTTCAGTCATGTTTATGTAAAAAACGCATGCGCATAAAAACGCAAGACCATGCGCAAGTATTGCGCTCCCATAGGCTCCAATGTGGTGTTTTTGCGCATTCCGTGCGCATTCCGTGCGCATGCGTTGTTTTAACGAGACAGGGCGGAACCAAAAATGCAACATGTTGCGTCTGACGCGCCTGGCGCAAAAGACAAAAAAACGCATGCGCACGAAAGCGCAAATATGCGCAAGACCATGCGCACATCATGTAAAATATAGGTGCGCAGTGCGCATGCGCACTGGTGCGCCCGATGCGCTGCGCACAAAAGCGCTAATGTGAAACCAGCCTTAGATCTCTTTTTGTACAATAGCAGTATCATTTTATGCATACATATGTCCAGACTCTTATCCCATTCTTGTGTAAAGTCTGAGTCCATGGGAAAGGGAGAATCAAAGACTAACCTTAATCCACGCGGGCAAATGTTCTCATCCAAATAGATAGATAAAAAACGTGCATCCAAGCTATAGTGTAGTTCTTCTTTCATAGCCTCTTTAAAGTTCGTGAAGATTTTCCGGAAAAACTTAGTCTCTTCATCCTTGAAGACATCTGGAGTTTCCTCATTATGAGCTGTATATCCGATGTTTCCGATAGTCTGTAGAATTAACCGTTCCCTTGATGAAAGCCTATTTTGGAAGTATTCCATCCTTTTCCACTGGAACGAACCCTCTGCTGCTCAATCAACCAGAACACCGGCCGTACTTTCCAGGAACCGCCAGAGAAATTCAGAAATTGTATGCACTAAGAGGCTGAAACAAGAGCGCAATAGGGTCTTATCCGGGTAAAATGTATAAATAGTAAAGGTATTATACTCACCTTCTCAAAGAGAAAGTAAAACCTGTATAGTATGTCAGCCTGCTGCACGTCCAACGGTCCACAGCGGAACCGTACCAAAGTTAATAAGGAATAAATTCTTGGACTTCAAGTGCGCTGCCAGACAAATTCCATAACAACACAAGGTTAAAAAAGTTAACCCTTTAATCCCTACGCGTTTCGAAGCATAACGCTTCTTCTTCAGGGATTGACACATGAATACAGAGAGCTGTCATTGCATTTATACATACACGGTTCAAATTTGGCGCCATCAAGGACATGAGGTGCACCGCAAAGGTCAAAGATCAAAGTAGTTCAAGCGTCTTGAAGAGTTCATAGAGGTTAAACGTTCCATAATTAAAAAAACAATTATATCTTTATTATATTTTACAGATAAAAGAGAAAAAAGAGAAAGAAAAAATGAAAAAATGGGGAAAAAAAATATTAAAAGAGGGGAGAAGGAAAAAGAACCCACGACGTGAGGACAAGAAAAGGGATCAAAGTCCGACAGACATACCACTACACCAAGGAGAGTGCTCGGACTTAAAAAACGAATTATAATCCACCAATCGGAACGAATCTCCGCAATAAATATGTATAAAAGTAATAATAAAATGATGCATATGTGTATATGATTAAAAATACGTTAAAAAGGAATTTAGTATGTGAATGATGAATAATGAAAAATTAAAAAATTGTAAAATGTGTCACCATTATTTTATTTTAAATTCCATGAGCGATCAGTGGCGCAGGACAACGCACCCACAGAAAAAAATATACCTGCAGAAGAAACCAAGATTGCTCACAGCCCAAGACAAAAAGAACAAGAAAAAACACAAACTTGGCACCAATACTTTAAATGATTGGAGATATTCGTTATATAAATATATTAAAAATTGAAAAAAAGGGAAGGAAAAATTATAGCGAGGTCCACTTTAACCATGGACTAGCTGGCATTACTGAACCCCACTAACACAGGAGCTAGTGTTTTTCTCTGTGCAGACGGCACTTCTGAGCAACAACTGGCGATGTTGGAGCCCAGGGTCATTCATGGAGTAGGCTGAGGCCTACTTGGAGCAAGTGTAAAATCTGATGTAGTTTGAATGTGGAGGCAGCAAGAGACTTTGCCGGACACACAGCAGGGGAGCAGCTGGCGTTACTGAACCCCACTAACACAGGAGCTAGTGTTTTTCTCTGTGCAGATGGCACGTCTGAGCAGAAACTGGCAGTGTTGGAGCCCAGGGTCAATCATGGAGTAGGCTGAGGCCTACTTGGAGCAAGTGTAAAATCTGATGTAGTTTGAATGTGGAGGCAGCAGGAGACTTTGCCGGACACACAGCAGGGGAGCTGCTGGTGTTACTGAACCCCACTAACACTGGAGCATGTGTTTTTCTCTGTGCAGACGGCACTTCTGAGCAGCAACTGGCGATGTTGGAGCCCAGGGTCAATTAGGGTTTAGGCTTAGGCCTACTTGGAGCAAGTGTAAAATCTGATGTAGTTTGAATGTGGAGGGAGCAGAAGATATTGCCGGACACACAGCAGGGGAGCAGCTGGCATTACTGAACCCCACTAACACAGGAGCTAGTGTTTTTCTCTGTGCAGACGGCACTTCTTAGCAGCAACTGGCGATGTTGGAGCCCAGGTTCAATCAGGGTTTAGGCTGAGGCCTAATTGGAGCAAGTTTTATATCTGATGTAGTTTGAATGTGGAGGCAGCAGGAGACTTTGTCGGACACACAGCAGGGGAGCAGCTGGCGTTACTGAACCTCACTAACACTGGGGCATGTGTTTTTCTCTGTGCAGACGGCACTTCTGAGCAGCAACTGGCGATGTTGGAGCCCAGGGTCAATTAGGGTTTAGGCTTAGGCCTACTTGGAGCAAGTGTAAAATCTGATGTAGTTTGAATGTGGAGGGAGGAGGAGATATTGCCAGACACACAGCAGGTGAGCAGCTGGCCTTACTGAACCCCACTAACACAGGAGCTAGTGTTTTTCTCTGTGCAGACGGCAGTTCTGAGCAACAACTGGCGGTGTTGGAGCCCAGGGATTACAGTTCAGGTGGTAGAAACATGAACACAACAGGAGACCTGGATACTGTTGCCAACGAATTATTTATTCCGGAAGAGGACTGGCAAATTCCGGCGAGATCCAGGCCTTGTTCATTTTCAGAAAAGTAAGCCGGTCAACATTATCGGAGGATAGTCGCGTGCGACGGTCTGTTAGTACACCACCTGCGGCACTAAAGACGCGTTCCGATAATACACTAGCAGCAGGGCAAGCCAGCACCTCCAATGCATACTGGCTAAGCTCTGGCCATGTATCCAGCTTAGAGACCCAAAACTTGAAGGGGGAAGAGCCGTCTGGGAGTACACTGACAGGGCAAGACATGTAGTCTGTCACCATCTGACGGAAACGTTGCCTCCTGCTGACTGGAGCCGTCTGTGATGGTGTAGACATTTGTGGCGGGCACACAAAACTTTGCCACATTTGGGCCATACTGGTCTTGCCTTGTGCTGAGGCGCTGCCTCTGCTCCCTCTTTGTGCAGAGCTTCCTCCACTGCCTCGATGCACAGAGCTGCTTTGTAAAGCACTAGCAGCACTGCTCTCGGGTGGAATGAAGAACATGATGGAATGCACCAGTGTGTCTTGGTACTCCCGCATTTTACGCTCCCGGTTCAACATTGTTATGAGGCTTTGTAAGTTGTCCTGGTAGCGAGGATCTAGGAGGGTGTACACCCAATAATCAGTCGTGTTGAGAATGTGGGCGATGCGGCTGTCGTTTCTCAGGCACTGCAGCATGAAATCAACCATGTGCTGCAGACTCCCAACTTCCCAAGAAACGCTGTCCCTGGCTTAAGGCGTGATCTCTGCCTGCTCTGCATCACCCCACCCTCGCTGTACATACTGACTACTAGAGCATTGTGTACCTCCCTCCTCTGGAGAGATGTCTTCCTCCTCCATTGACTCCTCCTCATCCTCCTCACAAAGTGTCCCCTGCCTAGGCCTTTGTGAGGAACCACGTTGCACAGACTGTCCAGAAGCAGATGGAATTTGTGACTCCTCATCCTCCACCTCTTCCAAAACCTCCTCCCTTAGTTCTTGCAGTGTTTTTTGAAGCAGGCAGATAAGGGGGACAGTCATGCTGACTAGTGCATCATCTGCACTCGCCATCCGCGTGGAATCAACGAAGGCACGCAAAACATGGCAGATGTCCTTCATAGAGGCCCACTCAGTGGTGCTGAAGTGTGACCGGCGCACAGTGCGACTTGTTTGCGCCTGATGCAGCTGGTACTCCTTTACTGCTGCCTGCTGCTCACACAACCGCTCCAACATATGTAACGTTGAATTCCACCTGGTGGGTAGGTCACATACGATGCGATGTTCCGGAAGGCGGAATCGGCGCTGCAGAGCTGCAATGCGTGATCTTGCCATGCTGGAACGCCGCATGTGAGCGCACTCTATGCGGACCTTGTGCAGCAGTGCATCAAGATCCGGATAGTCCCTCAGAAAGCTCTGCACGACCAAGTTGAGCACATGTGCCAGACATGGGATGTGAGTGAGGTTGCCTAGGCCCAGAGCTGCCACCAGATTTCGGCCATTGTCACACACTACCAAGCCTGGCTGGAGATTCACTGGCACAAACCACATGTCGCTCTCCTGCTTGATGGCATTCCAGAGCTCCTGCGCTGTGTGGCTTCGATTCCCCAAAGAAATTAATTTCAGTACGGCCTGTTGACGTTTGGCCACGGCTGTGCTCATATCGGTCGTAACAGGCTCCTGCAGCGCTGATTCAGAGGAACTGGAGTATGAGGAGGAGTCAATGTGTACAGACTGGATTCCTGCAATCCTTGGAGTTGGCAGAACACGTACAGCGCCACTCTCAAGATCTGTACCCGGCTCCACAACATTGACAAAATGGGCAGTTAGGGAAAGGCATCGTCCCTGTCTATGGTTACTGTTCCACACATTGGTGGTCAGGTGGACCTTGCTACTGACGGCGTTTAGTAGCGGATGTTCAATTTATCCCTCCACAAGATTTGGCAGGGCAGGGACGGCTTGCCTGCTGAAATAAAAGCAGCTGTGCACGGTGTATTGTGGGACTGCCAATGCCATGAAGTTACGGAAGGTGTCAGTCTGCACCAGCCTGAATGAGAGCATTTCAAGGGCCAGTAGTTTTGCAATGCCAGCATTCAGAGCCTGTGCTTGTGGATGGATTGCCGAGTATGGCTGCCTTTTCTCCCATGCTTGTGCTACCGATGGCTGGAGAGTGGCCTGGGAGTGTAAGGATGGGAGACTTCAACATCCCCATTAACAGCCCCACTTCCACATCTGCATCCCAGCTTCTATCACTAACCACTTCTCTAGGCCTCTCTCAGCTCTCAACCTCTGAAACACACAAAGACGGTAACACCCTGGACCTGGTTTTCGCCCGGCTCTGCTCAATCTCCTACATAGATAACTCACCGCTTCCCCTCTCTGACCACAACATTCTCTCCTTTACACTCACAAATCCTCGCTCACCCCAGCACCCTCCTACCTACCATTCAGTCAGAAATCTACAAGCCATTAACCCTCATACACTTTCAGACTCCCTACACTCATCACTGTCCCCAATCTCTTCTTTGTCCTGTCCTGATCTGGCTGTACATCACTTCAATGACACTCTTAGAAGCACCCTTGACCAAGTAGCTCCCCTCACCCTCAGAACCTCCAAACACAGAGTGAAACAGCCCTGGCTCACATCGCAAACCCGATTTCTCCAGCGATGCTCTAGGTGTGCTGAACGCTTATGGAGGAAAACACGCACACCAGAAGACTTCATACACTTCAAATTTATGTTAAGGACATATAACTCTGCCCTTCACCTCGCCAAACAGACCTACTTCACCACCCTGATCTCCTCACTATCCAACAACCCCAAGAAACTTTTTGACACCTTTCACTCCCTCCTCAGGCCAAAAGCACAAGCCCCTATCACAGACATTTGCGCTGATGACCTTGCCTCCCACTTTATAGAGAAAATAGACAATATCCGTCAGGAAATCCGCTCCCAATCACCAAATTCAGTGACTCCCATCCCTCCCTGCATTCCCCCTGGCTCACTCTCCACATTCGATCCCATCACAGAAGAAGAAGTCTCCAGGCTCCTCTCCTCTTCTCGTCCGACTACATGCACAACCGACCCCATTCCCTCACATCTCCTCCAGTCTCTCTCCCCAGTCGTCACAACTCACCTAACTACAATCTTTAATCTCTCCCTCTCCTCTGGCATTTTCCCCTCCTCCTTCAAACACTCTATCATTACTCCATTACTAAAGAAACCCACCCTCGACCCATCCTGCACAAACAACTACAGACCAGTCTCCAATCTCCCCTTCATCTCTAAACTCTTGGAGCGCCTGATATACTCACGCCTTACCCGTTACCTCTCCACTCACTCCCTCCTAGACCCTTCACAGTCCGGTTTCCGCCCCCTACATTCGACAGAAACTACACTCATCAAAGTGACCAATGACCTTCTGACAGCAAAACGTAATGGTGACCACTCTCTGCTCATTCTTCTCGACCTTTCTGCAGCTTTCGACACTGTTGACCATCCTCTCCTACTCTCTAGGCTCCAGTCACTAGGCATTAAGGACACTGCTCTTTCCTGGTTCTCCTCCTATCTTTCCGACCGCTCCTTCAGTGTTCTGTTTTCTGGCTCCACTTCATCTCCTCTTCCTCTCACTGTTGGGGTACCTCAGGGCTCAGTCCTTGGCCCCCTTCTCTTCTCTCTCTATACGGCCCCAATTGGACAGACCATCAGCAGATTTGGCTTTCAGTACCATCTTTATGCTGATGACACACAACTGTACACATCATCCCCTGACCTTACCTCCGCTGTACTACAGAACGCCACTGACTGTCTGTCTGCAGTCTCCAACATCATGTCTGCTCTCTATCTGAAACTCAACCTCTCCAAAACTGAACTTCTTCTGCTCCCACCATCTACTAACCTCCCTAAATCTGACATTTCCCTCTCTGTGGGTGGCACCATAATAACACCCCGACAGCAGGCACGCTGTCTGGGTGTTATGTTCGACTCCGATCTCTCCTTCACCTCCCATATACAATCTCTTGCCCGCTCATGCCGCTTACACCTAAAGAACATCTCTAGAATCCGCCCTTTTCTCACCATGGAAACAACAAAAACTCTCACTGTCGCCCTGATCCACTCCCGCCTGGACTACTGTAATGCTCTATTAATTGGCCTCCCTCTCACTCGACTCTCCCCTCTCCAGTCTATCCTTAATGCAGCAGCCAGGGTTGTCCATCTGGCTAATCGTTACTCAGACGCGTCCGCTCTTCGCCAGTCGTTACACTGGCTGCCAATTCATTACAGGGTACAATTCAAAGTACTTGTTCTCACCCACAAAGCTCTCCACAGTGCGGCACCCCCTTACATCTCCTCCCTCATTTCTGTCTATCGGCCTAACCGACCGCTGGGCTCTGCAAATGACTTTCGACTAACCTCTGCCCTAATCCGTACCTCCCACTCCCGACTCCAAGACTTCTCCCGTGCTGCGCCAATCCTCTGGAATGCTCTACCCCAAGATATTAGGATCATCCACAATTTGCATAGTTTTAGGCGCTCGCTCAAAACGCATTTGTTCAGAGCGGCCTATCACATTCAGTAATCAAAGTCATGTTATGTTTGTGTGTGTGTAGCCCATTCACTATCTCCATCTAACCCCCACCCCCTGAAGATGGCTGGACCGTCATTGTAAATACATCATTGTAAATACAAACCTATGCTTTGTATCTCCCCCACCTCATTGTAGATTGTAAGCTCCACAAGCAGGGTCGTCTTATTTCGCTTTAATTATTGTATTGTTAACGTTGTTACTTATGACTGTTGTGTTTGAAACTGTTCAACTGTAAAGCGCTGCGGAATATGTTGGCGCTATATAAATAAAGATTATTATTATTATTATTATTAAGGATGACAGGGAACGTGGCTCTGTGGGTGGAATGTCACTGGGTCTCAGGAACAACAGTGCCAGAGATTCTTCCACGGCGATCCTGTGAGGAAGCCGAACCAGCTGTGTGTGAGCTGGAGGAAGAGGCTACAACATGAGCTGAAAAGGTGGTAGGTGGTGCTGTAGGTTGGCCTACGTCTTCAGTGTGTCTTTGTAACTCCACCACTTGCTTGGTCCGCACATGTTTCCACATATTTGTGGTATTCAGGTTGCTGACACTTTTCCCTCTTTTGACTTTCTGATTACAGAGCTTGCATTTGACAAAGCAAATGTCACCTGCAACTGTGTCAAAAAAGGACCACACACTGCAAGTCCTGGGAGCACCCGCTTTGGGTTTTGGAAGAGGAATGCTCCTAACTAGTGTTGAGCATTCCGATACCGCAAGTATCGGGTATCGGCCGATACTTGCTGTATCGGAATTCCGATACCGACTTCCGATATTTTTTCAATATCGGAATTCGGCATCGGAATCGGAAGTTCAGTTGATTGACGGCCTGACGTCATCATGATGCGCGGTGTGTGCGCATCATGATGCGCCGTCATTTCGGGCCTTCCGGGGGTCTCTGCCGGCCTGCCGGGGGGCTGTGCCGGCCTGCCGGGGGGCTGTGTGGACTGCCCGGGGTCTCTGCCGGCCTGCCGGGGGGCTGTGCCGGCCTGCCGGGGGGCTGTGCACCCTGTGGGGGTCTGTACCGGCCTGCCGGGGGGCTGTGCCGGCCTGCCGGGGGGCTGTGCTGATGTCCGGGGGTCTGTGCAAGCATCGTCCGATGGGACTACAAGTCCCATCGGGCGATGCCTGCTACCATGACAGTGATTGACACATTAGCCAATGATGGGACAGTAGTAGTCCCATCATCCGGCTAATGTGTTAAATGTTAAAAAAAAAAAAAAAAAAAAAAAAAAATACTACATACATACTACATGCTACATACATACTACATATATACTACATACATACTACATACATGCTACATACATACTACATGCATGCTACATACATACTACATATATACTACATACATACTACATACATACTGCATGCTACATACATACTACATACATACTACATACATACTACATGCATGCTACATATATACTACATGCTACATACATACCACATACATACTACATGCATGCTACATATATACTACATGCATGCTACATACATACCACATATATACTACATGCATGCTACATACATACTACATGCTACATGCATGCTACATACATACTACATACATGCTACATATATACTACATACATACTACATATATACTACATGCATGCTACATATATACTACATACATACTACATATATACTACATGCATGCTACATATATACTACATACATACTACATATATACTACATACATGCTACATACATACTACATACATACTACATATATACCACATGCATGCTACATATATACTACATGCTACATACATACCACATACATACTACATACATGCTACATATATACTACATGCATGCTACATACATACTACATATATACTACATGCATGCTACATACATACTACATGCTACATGCATGCTACATACATACTACATACATACTACATGCTACATACATACCACATATATACTACATACATACAATACATTCATACAATACATACATAGACATACAGTACATATAACATAGAGTAACATACTTACCAATACTTGTCACATTGTTCCCCGAAGCCATTGTCTTTCCGGAATAAATATTAACATAACAAACCACAAAAATACTCACCCACGATCCGAAGCAGTCCACGAGTGTGTCCCACGACGATCTTGGGTAGAGAACTGCAGCATCAGATGATGCTGCCGTTCTCTACGGGCTGCAGGAATCCAATGACGGAAGGTAGGTATCCTTCCGCACTGTATTCCTCCGCCACTTAAAAAAAAAAAGTCCCTAGTCTCACTTTATGCCATTGCTGTGTGGGAAATTCCCACACAGCAATGGCATAAAGTGAGACTAGGGACTTTTTTTTTTTTTAAGTGGCGGAGGAATACAGTGCGGAAGGATACCTACCTTCCGTCATTGGATTCCTGCAGCCCGTAGAGAACGGCAGCATCAGCTGATGCTGCAGTTCTCTACCCAAGATCGTCGTGGGACACACTCGTGGACTGCTTCGGATCGTGGGTGAGTATTTTTGTGGTTTGTTATGTTAATATTTATTCCGTAGACGACAATGGCTTCGGGGAACAATGTGACAAGTATTGGTAAGTATGTTACTCTATGTTATATGTACTGTATGTCTATGTATGTATTGTATGAATGTATTGTATGTATGTAGTATATATGTGGTATGTATGTAGCATGTAGTATGTATGTAGTATGTATGTAGCATGCATGTAGCATGTAGTATGTATGTAGCATGCATGTAGTATATATGTAGTATGTATGTAGCATGCATGTAGTATATATGTAGCATGCATGTAGTATGTATGTGGTATGTATGTAGCATGTAGTATATATGTAGCATGCATGTAGTATATATGTAGTATGTATGTAGCATGTATGTAGTATATATGTAGTATGTATGTAGTATATATGTAGCATGCATGTAGTATATATGTAGTATGTATGTAGTATATATGTAGCATGCATGTAGTATATATGTAGTATGTATGTAGTATATATGTAGCATGTATGTAGTATGTATGTAGCATGCATGTAGTATATATGTAGTATGTATGTAGCATGCATGTAGTATATATGTAGCATGCATGTAGTATGTATGTGGTATGTATGTAGTATATATGTAGTATGTATGTAGTATATATGTAGCATGTATGTAGTATGTATGTAGCATGCATGTAGCATGTAGTATGTATGTAGCATGCATGTAGTATATATGTAGTATGTATGTAGCATGCATGTAGTATATATGTAGCATGTATGTAGTATGTATGTGGTATGTATGTAGCATGTAGTATATATGTAGCATGCATGTAGTATATATGTAGTATGTATGTAGCATGTATGTAGTATATATGTAGTATGTATGTAGTATATATGTAGCATGCATGTAGTATATATGTAGTATGTATGTAGTATATATGTAGCATGTATGTAGTATGTATGTAGCATGTATGTAGTATGTAGTATGTATGTAGCATGCATGTAGTATATATGTAGTATGTATGTAGCATGCATGTAGTATATATGTAGCATGCATGTAGTATATATGTAGTATGTATGTTGCATGTAGTATGAATGTAGCATGTATGTAGTATGTAGTATGAATGTAGCATGTAATTTTTTTTTTTTTTTTTTTACATTTAACACATTAGCCGGATGATGGGACTACTACTGTCCCATCATTGGCTAATGTGTCAATCACTGTCATGGTAGCAGGCATCGCCCGATGGGACTTGTAGTCCCATCGGACGATGCCTGCACAGCCCCCCGGAGCCTGCACAGACCACCGGCAGGCCGGCACAGACCACCGGAGCCTGCACAGACCCCCTGGCAGGCCGGCACAGCCCCCCGGCAGGCCGGCACAGCCCCCCGGCAGGCCGGCACAGCCCCCCGGAGCCTGCACAGACCACCGGCAGGCCGGCACAGACCACCGGAGCCTGCACAGACCCCCTGGCAGGCCGGCACAGCCCCCCGAAAGGCCCGTACAGACCCCAGAGAGGCTGTACAAGGGCAGGAAAGGGTTTTTCTTATTCCGATACCGGAAGTCCCATAGACTTGAATGGGACTTCCGGTATCGGAATCGGCGATACCGATACTTTTTTTAAAGATCGGCCGATACCATCCGATACGATACTTTGAAGTATCGGATGGTATCGCTCAACTCTACTCCTAACGGGTGCCGAAGTGGAGGCTACAGGCAACCAAGTCTGCCCCCTCCCTCTCCCTCCTGTTTTGGCCATTCGGGGAATCTCTTCCTCAGAGCTGCTCCCACCACCTTCCTGTTCCTCACGCCATGATGGGTCAAGGACCTCATCATCTACACTCCCCACTTCAAACACCTGCTTCTCCTGGGTAGCCTCGCCAGCACAGTACGCACCAGAAAGTGGCACCTGAGTCTCATCATTTGATGCGTACTGAGGTGTGCTGACCATAGGCACTGGCCCACCTGCCTCTTCAGATTCAGAGGGACAAAGCAGTTGCGCATCTCTGCATACTCCCTCTTCTTCACATTCTAGAATGCTGCTTGGTGGCCCCCTGTTTCCAAGCCAAGAGATTCAGAGAACAGAAGTAGAGATGGCTCCTGTCCAGGGCTCTCTGACTGCCTGGGCAATTTGGCAGGTGGTGAAGAGACAGATGGTTGCTCTTCAGTGCTCTTGCCCTGAGAGGATGTGGAAGTAATTGAAGTCGATGCGTTAGCTGCCATCCATCCGACAACGGCTTCAATTTGTTCGTCCCGCAGCAGTGGGGTATGGCGAGGTCCTACAAAGCTGCGCATAAAGGACTGTTGCCTGGTAAAATTGGGGGATGCAGAGTCACTGGTGCCCGCAGCAGGCACAGAATCCCCATGTCCTCTCCCTGCTGAAACTCCACGCCCACGACCACGACCACGTTCCTTACTCCCTGCCTTCTTCATCTTGGTAGACTGATAAAGAGAGGCAGAAAAGTACAAAGGGGGGCTTAGTGTGCTTATTCCTGAACAGCTGCTAACAGGTATAAGAAACACTAATTTTATAAAGTGTGTGGACTACACTTTAATATGAGCTAATGTGGCCTACACAACTGTCTAGTGGAGTGTTTGGTGAACTTTATTTACGTGTTTTTTTTTCAAAAAAACAAAAAGGATGTGACCAAAGATGTGAAAGCGATAGTATCACATACTTTTTGGAGCTATTACAATGCAGGAAGGTAACCTACAATGCAATAGATGAGGCTCCAAAAAATAGGCTAATACTAATCTGGCTGCGGCTGCAGGGCACAAGCCAGCAAAAAGCCTCCTCTATCTACTCCTATATAGTGTTTGCAACCAACCAATATAGATGGATACGGATGGAAGCACACTAATAGGAGAAAAAAATCAGGAAAAATGAGCTGCAATAAAACAAAAAAAGGACTATGTATGAGGCAGTGACGCACGCTGAGCAGACTACAACCAGAGGTGGCTGCAGAACACACTACAACGTGAGCTGCACTCACACACAGAGACCTCTCAGAAAGCCGTGAACAGTGCAGAGAACTGGGCAATATCACTGAGAGGCTAAGTGCACACGTACTTTTTTGCCCTGCGGATTTTTCCACGCAGAATTGAAGAAATCCGCAGGTCAAATGACCTGCATTTTTCCTGCGGATTTCTTCCTTTTTTCTTGCGGTTTTCTTGCATTTTTTGTGCGGTTTTCCCCTGCGGATTTGGAGAATGGAGCAGGTGGAAAACCGCACAAAAGAAGTGACATGCTGCATATTTTGAACCACAAGAAAACCGTGCGGAAAAATTCGCAGCGTCTGCGCAGCGTTTTTTTTTTTCTATTGATTAACATGCTACTGTACATCACAATGCAGATATGCAGGGTTTCTGCGCGGTAAAATCCGCTGCGGATCTGCTGGAAATCTGCATCGTGTGCATATGGCCAGAGGCTGCAGAAAGGCTCCACTGTCTACTCCTATAGTGTTTGCAACCAATGTAGATGGATACGGATGGATGCACACTAATAGGAGAATTAAAGAAAAATGAGCAGCAATAAAACAAAAATAAATATGCATGAGGCAGTGATGCACGCTGTGTGGCCTACAACCAGAGTTGGCTGCAGGGCACACTACAGCGTGAGCTGCACTCACACAGACCTTGCAGACAGCTGTGAACAGTGCTGCAAGGCAAAATAAAGCTACAGTGATTGATAATGTAGCCTGGGTAAAGCACAATATTTTATAGTAAATCGCTATCTCTAACTGTCCCTCAGAGTCTTGAACAACAGCCTGTCCCTAACTGAATTCACAGCAGAGTGAACCCTAAATGGCGGCGGTGGCTTTTGTAGTGCATCATGACAACATTTCAGCAGCCAATCAAAGCCATGCCATTAGTTAACATGCCTACATGCCTATCAGGATGTCCCCACACTTCTGAGGATTCCTCATTGGCTGAAGCAAATCAAACTGGCTCATAGCATTATGGGAACTTCCGATTCCGGTATTCGATATGCAAAAAGTATCGGAACTCAGTATCGGAATTCCGATACCGCGAATATCGGCCGATACCCGATATTTGCGGTATCGGAATGCTCAACACTAATCCTGACCCTTGCCTTCTGCGGTCTCGCATTTCTCTTCAACCACAGAGGAGCCTGCTCAGCAAAGACATCGTTACCAGCGTCTTGCTCAGTCTAGCACTGTGGGTTTGGTTGCTGCTGCCACCCCTGGCCCAGCTATAGCAATGCATGCTGGTAAGCAGCGAGCTACTCCAGGGACTAAGTCCTCTTTTCGGTCTACTGAGCATGCCCGTGGGACGATCTCTCATTGGAGATCGGAGGTCACATGCTCAGGTCCTGCTGCAGCTCGGATTGGACCATCAGGAAGGTCCCGGAAGGGCGCTGCTATAGAAGGTTCCCATGGCCGCTCGGCCATGCGCTAGTATACACTGTATTTGGTAGAGTTGTGTGTGATGATGGATGCTTGTGAACCGCTGAATGACTCATTATGAAACACATGTTATTAGGGTTAGAGTTCAGAGTCAGCGCCAAGTTGTGTGGCACTGCCTAGTGCCGCAGTGCTCCCACCTCCTCACACAAGCTAGCGCCTGTGTGCGCCAATTTACCTAAGGCACCACGCTACCGCAGGTACTGCAGCATCTGTTAGTGCGGCGCCGTGCGCGTCCTATGCGCTTTCCAGGCCTGAGTTTAGGCTGGTTAGTGGCGTCCGCCAGAGCTGCGCTGTGCAGTAAGCAACATTCAGCTGCACCCTGTGACTTCTAACAGGGCACAGCAACCTATAGGTGTCTGTTCAGGCATCATGGTTGCGGTGCCGAGCACTAGTGTGACTAGGGAGACTCTAACCCAGTGTCTCAGGGGTAGAGTTCTGTGTCTATACACCAGTGCTCACATTGCCGAGCTCTGTGAGCATAAACAGGCGGTCGGGCGGCTCTGTGAGGTAACAGAGTCTGCCTCTGTACACACTAGGTAGAGATAACTTTGTGAGTTCCTCTATTGTACCGCCATATAACGTCCGCCATTACCGAGCAGCAGTTACCATCTCTGCACCGTGGACCCCGGGCTGCGAACGCACCTTATACTTTCTTTATTATTTGGTGCGTTCCGCCAGCCCATAACAATATGTATTCTACTATCTAGCTAACAATTTAGATTGAGGGAGGGACCTCTCAAATGTAGGAGTGAGAACTCTCACAAATGTAAAAGGAAAAAAATAAAGCCAAAACGATTCCTGTGAACATATGCTAAAGGGGAGGTGTAATTTTTTTTATTTAGCATTATATGCATGTATTTATGAAGGAAAAAATGTTTATAAGCATTTTTCCCTTTAAAAAAATTTGGTTTCGTTTGGTAAGTCTTATAAATCCATGCTGTTCCTATTTAGTGTTAGCACTTTCCCACCCATTTTTTTCTCAGACTCCCTGACCCATTTGTTGGGTCCATCAGAAAAATATTTGGCATTCCCATTGACTTGCATTGGATTTGTTATTTGGTATAGAAATTATTTGTGCTGATTTTCCTGAATCCCAATATTTCATTATTTGTTCATCTCTAGTCACCTCTTCAGTATTTTTCACCCGCTCCTGGTTTTCGCTCAAAAATACTTATGTAAAATACTGAATGTGTGAATGTGGCCTGTGAAGGCACAGCATTGTATCTTAATTAACCAGACGATGATTTTTAGCAAGTCAGAAAGAATAGACTGTTATCTATATGCTGACTTTTCAATTTATGTATTTTTTCTTGTTGGTCTAGAAAACAGACTTTTGTGTTGTGAATTCCCTTGTTCGGACTTCTGAGCCGAAGCTCCCTCTGCTCCCTCTGGTAGTTACTGGGACTGGTGGAGCTGTCCAGGTTGATGGAAGTTTCTCACCTGATGACGATAATTGGGAATCTGGGATTACTGGCTGGGAGCATATAATTGAGCTGGCTGCTCTGGGTGGTTGCTGGTGATTTCCTCCTTGTGCATTTGGAATTCTTTTGTCTCCTGCCTGATCTGCATGGTTCAGTTATGTGATTCTTTTGCTAATCATTTGCATCTAATCTGGTTGTGTCTTTTTTTTGCTTTCTGCTTTGTTGCTAGTGTTCAGCGTACTCTGTTGTGAGTTCATTCTCTGGTTCACCAGTTGTGAGTTCTCCTTCCAGACTCCCTCTGGTGCTAACAGGAGGTAGTGAGGCTGATTTGATCGGTGGAGATCAGACACCTGAGAATGAGGATGACGATTGGACCTCGGGAGGCTCAGATTGGATTTAAGACAGCCGACGCCCTATTCAGTTGCTGGTGATTCCTTCTGCTTGTCAAGTCTTGGTTCTCAGCTCTGTTCCAGTCAGCTCAAGCTAAGTTCTCTGCTAATGTTCACACTTGATTTTGTTGTTCTATTCAGTTTTTTGTGCGGTCAGCCAGCCCCGACTTGGGCTGTGCTGAATTTCCACTCTTATTTATCTGTATTTTCCAATTTGCTTTTTGTCCCTTGTTAGATTGGCCTCTTTTTTGCTCTGTCTCAGAATATTTCAGAGTGCTGATATAGTGGGAGAAGTCTAGTGACTTCAGGGTTAATTTTGCTATCAGAAGTGTTGGACATTATTTTGTAGGGTTTTCGGCAGATTGCAGACAGTGTCTTTCCTTTCCTATCCTCTCTAGTTAGTTTGGGCTCCATCGTTTGCTCAGCCTATTTTCCTACCTGTCTGTGTTTTCATCTTGTTTCACCGTCAATACATGTGTGGGGGCTGTCTATTCCTTTGGGGTCTGCTCTTGGGCAGTTAGTTTTCCCTTTTCTTGCTTTAGGCTTATTTAGCCCTCCGGCTGTGACGAAGCGTCTAGGTTCATCGTAGGCACGCTCCACGGCTGCTGCTAGTTGTGTGGTAGGATCAGGGATCTGCAATCTGCATAGTTACCAACCTTTCTGGTTCTTCTGGGCTTAGCATGTTTACATTTTTTCCTCCTCGGTGACCCATTCATAACAGAATCACCAGCCAGACCGCAGATTCTTGGGTACTCAAAAGCAGGAAAAAGTTGTTAAAAAAAAAAAAGAAAGTGTCAGAATTTTTTTTTTATATTTTTTCCTCTTTTTTCTCTGGGGCCGTAGGAGGATTTTTTTTTTCTTTTTCATAATGGAGATTAAGCAATTGTCTGATCGTGTGAAGCAGCTAGCTGCTGAAGTGCAGGGAATTTCAACCTACCTCATTCAGTCACATGCTGCTGAACCTAAGATCCCTACTCCTGATGTGTTTTCTGGAGATCGGTCTAAATTTCTGAATTTTAAGAATAATTGTATAATATTTCTGGCCTTGAAGCCTAACTCACCGGGGAACTCTGTGCAGCAGGTTAAAATTGTCATCTCCTTGCTGCACGGCGACCCCCAGGATTGGGCTTTTTCTGTGACACCTGAAAATCCTATTCTGACTAATGTGGATGCATTTTTTCAAGCCTTGGGGTTGTTGCATGATGAACCTAATGCTGTTGATCAAGCTGAGAGAACCCTATTGGCATTAAACCAGGGTCAGGATTCTGCAGAGTTATACTGTCAAAAATTCCGAAAGTGGGCGGTCCTTACTACATGGAATGATAGTGCATTGGCAGCTCTCTTTCGGAAGGGTTTATCAGAGACAGTAAAAGATGTTATGGTGGGATTTCCTGTTCCCTCGGGTCTGGATGATTCTATGTCATTAGCCATTCAAGTTGATCGGCGTTTGCGTGAACGTAAAACTACACGGGAGGTGCTGCAACCTTTTGAACAAACGTCTGAACCTATGCAATGTGATGGGATTTTTTCTAGGGTGCAACGTCAGGAGTTTAGAAGGCGTAATAAGCTGTGTTTTTTCTGTGGAGACGCCTCTCATATTTTTTCTGTCTGCCCAAAATGAGAGAAACGTTTTGCACACACATTTGCTGTGGGCAGTATACAACCTAAGTTTCTTTTGGCAATTACTCTGATCTGATCCTTATCCACGTTTTCCACGAAGGCTTTTGTGGATTCAGGAGCAGCGTTGAATCTGATGGATTTGGACTTTGCTAAACGTTGTGGTTTTCCATGACACCTCTGCGGACGCCTATTCCTTTGAGGGGTATTGATCCTACTGCTTTGGCGGAGAATAGACCTCAGTTTTGGACCCAGGTGACAATGCGAGTTGCTCCAGACCACCAGCAAAATTGTAAATTTTTGGTGCTGCATAATTGGCATGATACAATTGTTCTGGGTTTTCCTCAGTTGCAAACTCATAATCCAGTTTTGGATTGGAAATCTGGGTCTGTGGTGAGTTGGGGTTGTCAGTGTGTTCTTAGGGACGCTCCTGTTTTCTCCACCTCTCCTCAGTCTCATGATATTCCTGATTATCTAGCCGATTTTTCTGATGTATTTAGTGAGAGCAAGTCTGTGTCTTTGCCTCCTCATAGGAGTTATGACTGTGCAATTGAGTTGATGCCTGGGTGTAAATTTCCCAAGGGTCGGCTTTTCAACTTATCAGTACCCGAACATGATGCTATGCGATCCTATATTAAGGAGTCATTGGAGAAGGTTCATATTAGACCATCCTCGTCACCTTTAGGTAATGTTTTTTTTTGTTGCCAAGAAAGATGGTTCATTAAGACCGTGTATTGATTATTGTTCCCTTAACAAGATGACGGTTAAATATCAGTACCCGTTACCTCTGATGTCTGATTTACTCTCCGGAGTTAAGAGTGCCTGCTGGTTTACTAAGCTTGACCTCAGGGGGGCGTATAATCTTATTCGCAACAAGCACGGGGATGAATGGAAGACGGCGTTTAATACTCCGGAGGGACATTTTGATTACCTGATGATGCCTTTTGGGCTCACTATTGCCCCTTCTGTCTTCCAGTCCTTTATGTATGATATTTTCCGTGACTTTGTGGATAAGTTTTTGATCATCTATCTGGATTATATTTTGATCTTTTCTAGTGATTGGGATTCTCATGTGGAACACGTCCGGACTGTGTTCTGGATTTTGAGGGAGAATTCCCTGTTTGTTAAGGGATCGAAATGCCTCTTTGGTGTACAGAGGATTTCATTTTTGGGATTTATCTTATCTCCATCGACTATTGAAATGGACACGGCCAACGAACAGGCCATTTATGATTGGGTTCAGCCTACTTCTTTGAAGGCCCTCCAGAAGTTTTTGGGTTTTGCTAATTTCTATCGTAAATTTATAGGTAATTTTTCTGGTATTGTCAAACCACTGACTGATCTGACCAAGAAGGGCGCTGATGTGCTGAATTGGTCTCCTGAGGCTGTCTCAGCATTTCAGGAGCTTAAGCAGAGATTTACTTCAGCTCCAGTTTTACGGCAACCTGATGTCTCACTTCCATTTCAGGTGGAGGTAGATGCTTCTGAGATTGGTGCAGGAGTTGTTTTGTCCCAAAAAGACCCTGTGACTTCTAAGATGAATCCCTGTTCCTTCTTTTCGCAAAAGTTCTCCCCATCTGAACGCAACTATGACGTGGGGAATGATGAATTGTTGGCCATGAAGTGGGCATTTGAGGAGTGGAGACATTGGTTGGAGGGAGCTAGACATCAAGTTGTGGTCCTCAACGATCACAAGAATTTGATTTATCTGGTGTCGGCCAAACGCTTGAATCCTAGACAGGCTAGATGGGCCTTGTTTTTCACGCGTTTTAATTTTGTGGTCTCTTTTCTTCCGGGCACTAAGAATGTTAAGGCAGACGCCCTTTCTAGGAGTTTCTTTGCCGATTCTCTTAGTGTGACCGAGCCTACTACCATCCTAGGTGAGGGGGTAGTTCTTTCTGCCATTTCGCCCGATTTGAGATGCGCCCTGGAGGAATTTCAGGAGGATAAACCTGAGTGTTGCCCTATGGGAAAATTGTATGTTCCTGACCAGTGGAGAAAGAGAGTGATGTCTGAAATTCATTGCTCCACATTGGCTGGTCATCCAGGTATTTTTGGTACCAGAGATTTGGTGAGTCAGTCCTTTTGGTGGCCTGCCTTATCTCGTGATGTCAGGAATTTTGTACAGTCCTGTGGGACTTGTTCTCGGTCTAAACCCTGTTCTCGCTCTAGTGGGTTGCTGATGCCCTTGCCTGTGCCCAAGAGGCCATGGACCCATATCTCAATGGATTTTATTTCTGATCTTCCTGTCTCTCAGAGAATGACTGTTATCTGGGTGATTTGTGATAGATTTTCGAAGATGGTCCATCTTGTACCACTCCCAAAGTTGCCATCTTCCGCTGAGTTGGTGCCCTTGTTTTTACAACAGGTGGTTCGGTTACATGGGATACCTGAGAACATTGTGTCCGACAGAGGAGTCCAGTTTGTTTCCAGATTCTGGAAAGCCTTTTGTTCCAATCTGGGAATACAGTTATCCTTCTCCTCTGCGTTTCATCCCCAGACCAATGGACAGACTGAGAGAACAAACCAGACCTTGGAGTCTTATTTGAGATGTTTTATATCTGCTGATCAGGATGATTGGGTCTCATTTTTGCCCTTGGCTGAATTCGCACTGAACAATAGAGCTAGTTCTGCCACTTTGATGTCACCTTTTTTCTGTAATTTTGGGTTTCATCCTCGATTCTCTTCAGGGCAAGTGGAATCTTCGTCCTGCCCAGGTGTGGACACTGTGGTTAAGAGAATGCAGCAGATATGGGACCAAGTGGTGGATAAGCTGTCACTCTCTCAGGAAAAGGCCCAGCGATTTTCCAACCGGCATAGGATCATTGGTCCCCGGTTTAAAGTGGGTGATATGGTTTGGTTGTCATCTAAGAATATTTCTATGAAGGTTGCATCTCCTAAATTTAAGCCAAGATATATTGGTCCTTATAAGATTTTGGAAATTCTTATTCCTGTTTCGTTACGATTGGCTCTTCCAGTTACGTTCAAGATCCATAACGTATTTCACAAATCTCTGTTGAAGAGGTTTGTTGAGCCAGTGGTTCCTATGGCAGCACCTCCTGACCCTGTGTTGGTTGAAGGCAATGTGGAATATGAGGTAGAGAAAATATTGGATTCTCGTTTGGTTAGACGGAGACTCCAGTATTTGGTCAAATGGAAGGGTTATGGTCAGGAGGATAATTCTTGGGTCTCTGCCTCCGATATTCATGCCAATAGATTGGTTCGTGCTTTTTATCGGGCCCATCCTGATCGGCCTGGTGGCATGGATGAGGGTTCGGTGACCCCTCCTCAAGTGGGGGTACTGTTGTGAGTTCATTCTCTGGTTCACCAGTTGTGAGTTCTCCTTCCAGACTCCCTCTGGTGCTAACAGGAGGTAGTGAGGCTGATTTGATCGGTGGAGATCAGACACCTGAGAATGAGGATGACGATTGGACCTCAGGAGGCTCAGATTGGATTTAAGACAGCTGACACCCTATTCAGTTGCTGGTGATTCCTTCTGCTTGTCAGGTCTTGGTTCTCAGCTCTGTTCCAGTCAGCTCAAGCTAAGTTCTCTGCTAATGTTCACACTTGATTTTGTTGTTCTGTTCAGTTTTTTGTGTGGTCAGCCAGCCCCGACTTGGGCTGTGCTGAATTTCCACTCTTATTTATCTGTATTTGCAAATTTGCTTGTTGTCCCTTATTAGATTGGCCTCTTTTTGCTCTGTCTCAGAATATTTCAGAGTGCTGATATAGTGGGAGAAGTCTAGTGACTTCAGGGTTAATTTTGCTATCAGAAGTGTTGGACATTATTTTGTAGGGTTTTGGGCAGATTGCAGACAGTGTATTTCCTTTCCTATCCTCTCTAGTTAGTTTGGGCCCCATCATTTGCTCAGCCTATTTTCCTACCTGTGTCTGTGTTTTCATCTTGTTTCACCATCAATACATCTGTGGGGGCTGTCTATTCCTTTGGGGTCTGCTCTGGGGCAGTTAATTTTCCCTTTTCTTGCTAAAGGTTTATTTAATCCTCCGGCCATGACGAGGTGTCTAGGTTCATCGTAGGCACGCTCCACGGCTACTGCTAGTTGTGTGGTAGGATCAGGGATCTGCAATCTGCATAGTTACCAAAATCTCTGGTTTTTCTGGGCTTAGCATGTTTAGGTTTTTTCCTCCTCGGTGACATATTCATAACAGTACTCCCTGCTGGGGGCAGCGCTGGGCCCCGCTCCATATGTTACAGCTTGTGTCAGTTTGTTCAGTCCCCTGTTATATTAGTATCTTTTTCTTTGTTTCCAGTTAATACCAGAGTGCTGATCTAGCGGGGGTGAGGTCGTGTGGCCTCAGGTTTTTTGTATTTCAGATGTGTTGGATTTTTTTAGGGTTTTGTGCATGATTGCAGACAGTACCTTTTCTGTCCTGTCCTGTCTAGACAGCTTGGACCCCACCGTTTGCTCAGTCTGTTCTCTGCCTATGTTTGTGTTTCATCTTGTCTCACTGACAATATATGTTTGGGGGCCGTCTATTCCTTTGGGGATCTGCTCCAGGGCAGTTTAGATTTCACCTTTCTTGATTTAGGCTTAGTTAGTTCTCCGGCTGTGCCGAAGCGTCTAGGGCATCGTAGGAACGCTCCACGGCTACTGCAAGTTGTGCTGACAGGATCAGGGGTCTGTAATCCGCTTAGTTACCCATCTCTCTGGTTTTCTGGAGGCTTAGCCTGTTCCTGCCATCCTCTTCGGTGACCCATTCATAACACTTTTGCTTGTGTAAACCTGTAATAGTGACTTGTAAGTAGACATTTGATATAACATTTTAAGCTCTTATCCTTGATGACTAGTGATGTTTCCTGATATGCTAATTCTGAATTGTCTAGGCCAGGGAGTTTGTTGAGTTCAAAAACAGAGGAGTAAAAACTATGCAAATAGATTAATCAAGTAATGCTTCTTGATATCATCTCCATTCTTACCCTTTATGTAAATACTGAATGGACACTTTTTAATTATAAAAAGAGGTTATATGCCTCTATGTAGAGAGACAGAGAGAGACAGAGATTCAGCCAAGACATCAAGACATCCAAAGGACAAGAGACAGGAAAG
The DNA here is from genome assembly GCF_039654945.1 of Dendrobates tinctorius. Taxonomy (NCBI): domain Eukaryota; kingdom Metazoa; phylum Chordata; class Amphibia; order Anura; family Dendrobatidae; genus Dendrobates; species Dendrobates tinctorius. The sequence goes on along the minus strand of NW_027361790.1, from coordinate 6,245,243 downwards.
CAGCCACAACATCATGGCTTTATCACGAGGGACACAGATTTATTATTCTCCATGATGCTAGCTTAGGGGATTTCGGTCCCGGCTGGATGAATACAGATCTGCTCCATTGATTACCACTGAACCATGGATACGTTTGTGAAACTCAGGTTGGAGAAACAAGGTTGGCATAATTCATTCACCTGGTGTGGCACCCCTGAGGCTCAGTCGCCACAGAGGTACTGCACCTTCTCCTAAGGTGTAGTGCCCCACCGCCTAGGTAAGTTGGGATCTCCTTTCCACGCTCCAACACCTGCATCCCACACACAGGATAGTTCAGTAGGTATACATAGCAGCTTCAGGCTGGGGGTAGAAGAGCACCCTTCGTGGAACCCTGCTTCGAAACACGAGATGTGCTGGGAGGTGGGTGGAGTTAGTATAAAAGAGAGGGAAAGTTTAGAATTGCAAGTCAGTCTGACAGGAGGGCAGGCTGACAGAAGATCAGTCTGACGGGAGGTCAGGCGAGAGGAGTTCAGTTCTGAAGTTAGTTTTGAGTTCAGTTTAGAAAGGGTGCTGCAGCTGCCTCATTGATCTGAGCCAGCTGGCACGGGAAAGAGAAGAGAAGGAGAAAGACGTAGACCTGCAACCTAAGCTTCCATAATAATAATCTTTATTTTTATATAACGCTAACATATTCCGCAGCGCTTTACAGTTTGCACACATTTCATCACTGTCCCCGATGGGGCTCACAATCTAAATTCCCTATCAGTATGTCTTTGGAGTGTGGGAGGAAACCGGAGTGCCCGGAGGAAACCCACACAAACACGGGGAGAACATACAAACTCCTTGCAGATGTTGTCCTTGGTGGGATTCGAACCCAGGACCCCAGCGCTGCAAGGCTGCAGCGCTAACCACTGAGCCACCGTGCTGCCCAAAGTGCTCCCTTCCATAAGAGGGAGAAGGAACAGCGTGGAACGAAGGAGTAGGAGAACAGAGAGGAGTTGTGGGTTGGAAGATGAACCCTGCCTATAGGTTCTCAGCGCAAGGCCGGGGCCCGGTCCCCGAGGTTGTATGGACACTTATGGTTCTGCAGCAGACACCGGTGGAGTAGTTGGCTGTAAATGCACTACTCCCATCCAAGACTTGGGACACAAAAGCAACCGATTTGCGAGCCAGGACTCTGAGAGGAGTCCCCGATTGAGGCGACAGCTGTCTGTCATACAAGTAAGTGGACACAGTATGGGGAGTCGGGGAGAGAATCATAGAATCATAGATCATAGAATCGTAGAGTTGGAAGGGACCTCCTGGGCCATCTGGTCCAACCCCCTGCCCAAAGCAGGATTCGCTAAATCATCCCAGTCAGATGTCTGTCCAGCCTCTGTTTGAAGACTTCCATTGAAGGAGAACTCACCACTTCTCGTGGGAGCCTGTTCCACTCATTGATCACTCTAACTGTCAAAAAGTTTTTTCTAATATCTAATCTGTGTCTCCTCCCATTCAGTTTCATCCCATTGCTTCTAGTCTTTCCTTGTGCAAATGAGAATAAAGTTGATCCTTCTACAATGTGACAGCCCTTTAGACATTTGTAGACAGCTATTAAGTCTCCTCTCAGTCTTCTCTTTTGCAAACTAAACATTCCCAAATCCTGCAACCTTTCCTCATAAGACAGGGTTTGCAGACCGGTCACCATTCTGGTCGCTCTTTTCTGAACTTGCTCCAGTTTGTTGATGTCTTTTTTAAAATGTGGTGCCCAAAACTGGACACAATATTCCAGATGAGGTCTGACCAAAGAGGAGTAGAGGGAAATAATGACTTCACGTGATCTAGACTGTATGCTTCTGTTAATACATCCTAGAATTGCATTTGCCTTTTTTGCTGCTGCATCACACTGTTGACTCATATTCAGTCTGTGATCTATTAGTATACCCAAGTCTTTTTCACATGTGCTGTCACTTAGCCCTATTCCTCCCATTCTATATATGCTTTTTTCATTTTTATTGCCCAGATGTAGTACTTTGCATTTCTCCCTGTTAAAAACCATTCTGTTAGTTGCTGCCCACTTCTCCAGTTTATTTAAATCTTTTTGAATCCTCTCTCTCTTCTCTAGTATTAGCTATCCCTCCTAGCTTTGTGTCATCAGCAAATTTAATCAGTTTACCCTCAATTCCTTCATCTAAATCGTTGATAAAGATGTTGAACAATACAGGGCCCAGGACAGAGCCCTGTGGTACCCCACTTGAGACATTCTTCCAACTGGATGTGCAGCCATTTACGACCACTCTTTGGGTCCGATCACTAAGCCAGTTATGAATCCACCTAACAGTTGCCTTGTCCATTCCATACTTAGTCATTTTTTCAATAAGGATTGTATGAGAGACTTTGTCAAATGCTTTGCTGAAGTCAAGATATACTATATCTATAGCATTTCCTTGATCCACCCAATCAGTGATACCGTCATAGAAGGAAATTAAGTTAGTCTGACATGACTTATTAGTTACAAACCCATGCTGACTCTGTTTAATCACTTCATTCTTATCCAGGTATTGACAGACATGTTGTTTAATAATTTGTTCAAAGATCTTTCCTGGTATAGAAGTCAGACTCACCGGCCTATAGTTGCCTGGGTCCACCTTCTTCCCCTTTTTGAAGATAGGAACAACATTTGCTCTTCTCCAGTCTTCTGGCACTTCTCCTGTTCTCCAAGAATTTTCAAAGATTATGGAGAGTGGTTCAAAAATTTCTTCTGCTATCTCCTTCAGTACTCTGGGGTGTAATTCATCTGGACCTGGAGACTTGAATTCATTTAGGTTAGCTAAGTGTTTCCTCACTAACTTTCTGTTTATAGATATCCTGGATTCTTCTATTCCCTTAATAGGACAGTGAATAACAGTTGATGTTACATTTCCTTTCTGAGAGAAAACAGATGCAAAATAGGAATTTAAAAGTTCAGCCTTCTCAACATCCTGTCTTACCATTTCATCATTTTCATCCTGTAAAAATCCTATAGCATCTTTGACTTTTCTTTTACTTTTGACATATCCCCAAAATCCTTTATTATTGCTTTTGACATATCTTGCAAGCCTCAATTCATTTTCAGCTTTAGCTAATCTGATTTGTGCCCTGCAGGTTCTGCAGACAGCATTATATTCTTCTTTAGATATGCCTCCCTCTTTCCATTTTATAAACATTTTTTTCTTCCTTTTTAGCATGTGCTTAAGTTCTGTGTTCATCCATCCTGGTTTCCTTAAATGCTTCCTATTCTTCCCTCTTTTCGGAATTGTTAACAACTGTGCTTTGAGAATTTCATTTTTCAAGATTTCCCATCCTTCCTGGACATTTTTGTCTTTAAGGATATCCAGCCATTGGATCCCTCCAATTCTCTTTCTGAATCCCTTAAAATCTGCCTTTCTGAAATCTAACCTTAATGTCTGAGTCTTCACAGGTCTTCCGCCTCTAGTTATCCAAAATTCTAAAATAGCATGGTCGCTACCTCCTAGGGTCCCAGCCACTTTTACCTCCTCAACCATTTCCTCCCTGTTTATAAGGATTAGATCCAAGGTAGCAGTTCCCCTTGTTTTCTCCCTTACCTTTTGGAAGATAAAGTTGTCAGCAAGAGAGGATAAGAATTTCCTTGACCTGTTAGTTTTGCCTGAGAGAGATTCCCAACAAATGTCTGGATAGTTGAAATCTCCCATGACAACTATGTCATATTTTTTGGATAACTTAGCCATTTGATGCATAAAGAGTTCATCCATATATTCAGCTTGCACAGGCGGCCTGTAGTAAATGCCTACAATGGTGTCCTTTCCATTGTTCTGTCCTTGTATTCTTACCCAAACAGTTTCCACAGAACTCCCAGTCTCTGAAGCTTCAATCTCTGTGCAGATATACGTGTTTCTAACATACAATGCGACACCCTCTCCTCGTTTATCAAGTCTGTTTCTTGCAAATAAGTTGTATCCTTCTAGTCTTGTATTCCAATCATGTGTATTGTCCCACCAAGTTTCAGTGATTCCAATGACATCATATTTCTTTTCCTGTGTTAGTAGTTCCAATTCTCCTTGTTTGTTGCCCATGCTTTGTGCATTAGTATAGAAACATTTTAGTTTGTGATTGGTTTCTCTTTCTCCAATATTTTTATTAATTAGATTCTTTCGTCTTTGTTCTTCCTTTCCACTTCTAATAGCAGAGTTCTCAATAGCATTTGTCAGGTGTATGGCTTTTTCTGGTCTTTTGCTTCCCTTCCCATGTTGTTCTAGTTTAAAGCTCTCCTTACAAGTGTAGCAAGGCGACTTCCAAATACATGCTTTCCAGTCTTCGTAAGGTGCACCCCATCTCTAGCAAGTAGTCCATCGTATAAGTAGTTCACTCCGTGATCCAGAAATCCAAATCGTTGCTGACAGCACCATTGACGTAGCCAGTTGTTCACCTGCAGAATCTTATTCCACCTCCTTGTTCCATGGCCATCCACTGGGAGGATGGAAGAGAAGACCACCTGCACTCCCAGTTCTTTCACTTTCTTGCCTAAGTCTTCAAAGTCTCTGCAGATGGTTTCCAGGTCGTTTCTTGCGGTGTCATTTGTCCCCACATGTAGTAGCAGGAATGGGTAGTCATCTGTAGGTCTGAAGAGTCCTGATATCCTGTCAGACACATCTTTAATTTTTGCACCTGGAAGACAGCACATTTCTCTTGAAGTTATATCCGGTCTGCAGATAGCGGCCTCTGTTCCTCTCAACAGGGAATCCCCCATGACCACCACTCTCCGCTTCTTCTTCACAACATTTTTCTTTCTCCATCCAGGAGGACTCTGAAGGCGTACAAGGTTGCTGTTTGTTGGCAAAGTCTTATCCTGATGTATTTCTTCATCGTTTTCCTGCGTGAGAGCCTGGTACTGGTTTCTGAGCAGTATGGGTGCTGACTGCCTCCTGATCCTGCTGCTTCTCTGGGTCACATGTCTCCATTCCTCTGTTTCTTCAGGTGCACTTCGAATTTATTCTCTTTCTGTAACATGAAGAGATAATTCTGCTCTGTCCAAGAACTCTTCACCTTCCTTAATGATCTTCAACGTAGCTAACCTCTCTTCGAGATTTTGCAACTTTTCCTCCAACAGGGACACAAGCTTGCATTTGTGGCATGTGAAGTTTGGCTTTTCCACTGGTAAATCTGTGAACATGTAGCAAGAAATGCTGCTCACCAAATGGCTCCTGGCCTCTTCCATCTTGAGATTTCTTAAAAACGATCAGTAAGGTTCTAGGAACATCTGACAGGAGGAATTCCAGAGATCTACGGTACTGGAGCTGTTCACATTAAAAGGTGCAATAGAGGAGTCGTTCAGGAAAGGCACATGTTGGCGGAGTGTTGGAGAGGAGAACCCTGACTTGCCCGGGAGGTTGATTGAGTCTCTACCCCAGAGGACATGGCACGGAGGCGGGCACCAGTGGGTACCACGAACTGTGAGTAAAGCTTTGAAACTACAGGCCCTGGTGTCCTCCATTCATTCGTCGCTAACACCTTCAGCACCACTACATCTGGGTACCAGCATCTATACCATTCTGCGTCTCTCCTCATCCATTGCACCCACACTGCCCTGGGACTACAGCTCCACCTGTGGGGAGCTACACCATCTTTGCTGCACCACACCATCAGTCCCAGTGGATCTGCATGCAGCGTTGGCTCAACATCTTACTTGCCAAACACCACGGGTGGCGCCACGAACTATTCAACTAAGCTATAACGCTATTGACATCACCGCCATTGATATTGGGCGCCCAGGGCCACGGACCGGGTCACCGCTGCTGTGACACATCCCCCTGACACCGGTACCGAGTACCCTGCTGCCCTGGGTGTGAGGGGCGACCCAATTTTGGCGTCACAAACAGGATGACGAGACCCGATGCCATCGGGTTCTGTGCGCCTGAGATTTGTGAGACTTTGTGCTTTTGAAAATGTGCAGAAGACCAAATTTAATAGACTCTAAAATGGACATTAGAAATGGCCTCTGGCGCAGAGAAGAAGGGCGTGGAGAGATGGGAGGTCCTAAGAAAAGACTGCAAAGAGTATTGGGCCTTCCCTGCCTGAATTACTATGTGACAGATACATGGCCCAGCCCCGAGGGGTACGCATCCTGGCTTGGTATGGAGGCGCTAGAAGAAGATGCCGCCCCCGGAAGGAGGGGCAGAAGAAGCCAGTGGCAGGAAAGGGGCCAAGGCAGGAAGAAGAACGTGAGAAAGCCATTTTGGAGAGTGAGGGAAGGAGGCCTGCGGAGCGTGGGGAAATGGATCTCCCTGGCGCCATGGCTGAAGGCTCCGACCCGATCTCAGGGATAAATCACCAACAGCTGATGCACCGCCTGCGACTGTGGCGAGAAGAGCTATGGACATTAAACCTGCAGCGCGCCCGGGAGGGGCCTATACTGGCAGTACCTGCGACACCGGTACCCGCCGCTGCTGCACCGGATTCTTCCCTGTCTGACCTTGCGGAGCTTGGAGCCGCTGCCATGCCACCAGCAACATACTCTGTCCCCTCTTTGCCGTTGATACTGGAAGAGTTGTACACAGCCCAGAGAGCTGAAGCGGAGGAAGAGAAGCTCCTGCCCGGACCTGTTGCAGCTGCGCAGGTCCCACCAGCGACCCCCGCAGAACCGGAGCTGCTATGGGCTCCACCACCATCCCCGGTGTTTCACCGGGCATCACCCGCTGCCACCACGCCTGCACCGCAGCAGAGGCCTCACCGCCGGGAACTCCCAGGTATATACTCCGGCCTTCCTAATGGGTTGATGGGGAGGAGGAGGACCATGCTAGTGGCGGTACGGTTGGAGCCGGCGTGCCCGATTCGACATCTACAGGCCAGAAGGGGGTTTGGATCGTTTTGGGACGGTGATTTCGGGATTCCTTCACTGCCGAGTCCCCAGGTAGTGGCCTGTCAGAGCCGGCAAGCTGCAGAGGCCCAAGGACCTAGACCTCGTACCAGAACAGTGGAACCACCTATTGAGGAAGAACAGTTGACGGGCATTGAGATACATCATGGGTTCCATTTGCCACAGCTTCAAGACACTTTGGGAAGAAGCCAGAATCACGATGATACCACCTCTGAGAACAGTTCCAGGTCAGCTTCCAGAACCCCAGGAGGGAATCAGCACTAAGAATTATACTTTTCAAATCTCGTTACCCAGGAGGGTTTGTTTGCACCAGTTGTGCTTTGTTGTTTTTGCCATCATGTTTTGTTTTTCTGGTAGCACTTTTGTTGCCTAGTTTTTGCAATGGCAGCGTTTTCACAATTTGAACTAGCGATCATGAATTTGGAGTGATTCAAAAACTCTTACTTGTAAATAGTTGCATCTCTTTAGGTGCCCTCTCTTGGTTTTATATTTAGAGACTCTTTGTGAAGATAATGTTTTTGCATGGACACTTTTTGAAGATGATGTCTACCTCAAAGGACACTGCAAGAGATCCCGGCTGGGAGCGGTGTCCAGCACCATACAAGAATAACTGTTGAATGTTTTACTGTGAAGTATTTGATAATGTGTTTATTGAGTATTAGTAACTGAGAAATGGCTTTTATAGAAGAATTAGGAATGGTTGATATAGAGATGAGTGATATGAATAAAGAATTGAAAGTAGACAGGTGACGGACTAGGTACTTGTGGTCAGCGTCTTGCATCTAGAAGAGACAGTGAAAGTAGAAAAATAAATGTGTACTAGAGAGAAAGAAAAATGAGAGAAAATGTGTTACAGAGAATAGCACTTTGAATTGAGAATTGCACTTAGAATTAAAAATTTTAGATAGGATTTACGATAGAATTGTTTGTAATGTTCAAGATGACTACCTCCTATATTAGGAAGATTAGTGTAAGAAAAGTTATTATGCATTTCAAAATTTTTGTATGTTTCTTTGCTGTCTACTTTGTTGTCTTGCAGTCCGCGGACATGCTGTGTTTAACGGGGGGTATGTGGCACCCCTGAGGCTCAGTCGCCACAGAGGTACTGCACCTTCTCCTAAGGTGTAGTGCCCCACCGCCTAGGTAAGTTGGGAACTCCTTTCCACGCTCCAACACCTACATCCCACACACAGGATAGTTCAGTAGGTCCACATAGCAGCTTCAGGCTGGGGGGTAGCAGAGCACCCTTCGTGGAACCCTGCTTCGTAACACGAGATGTGCTGGGAGGTTGGTGGAGTTAGTATAAAAAAGAGGGAAAGTTTAGAATTGCAAGTCAGTTTGACAGGAGGGCAGGCTGACAGAAGGTCAGTCTGACGGGAGGTCAGGCGAGAGGAGTTCAGTTCTGAAGTTAGTTTTGAGTTCAGCTTGAGTTCAGTTTAGAAAGAGTGCTGCAGCTGTCTCAGTGATCTGAGCCAGCTGGCACGGGAAAGAGAAGAGAAGGAGAAAGATGTAGACCTGCAACCTAAGCTTCCAAAAGAGGGAGAAGGAACAGCGCGGAACGAAGGAGTAGGAGAACAGAGAAGAGTTGTGGGTTGGAAGAGGAACCCTGCCTATAGGTTCTCAGCGCAAGGCAGGGGCCAGGTCCCCGAGGTTGTATGGACACTTATGGTTCTGCAGCAGACACCGGTGGAGTAGTTGGCTGTAAATGCATTACTCCCATCCAAGACTTGGGACACAACAGCAACCGATTTGCGATCCAGGACTCTGAGAGGAGTCCCCGATAGAGGCTGCAGCTGTCTGTCATACAAGTAAGGTTCTAGGAACATCTGACAGGAGGAATTCCAGAGAACTACGGTACTGGAGCTGTTCACATTAAAAGGTGCAATAGAGGAGTCGTTCAGGAAAGGCACATGTTGGCAGAGTGTTGGAGAGGAGAACCCTGACTTGCCCGGGAGGTTGATTGAGTCTCTACCCCGGAGGACACGGCACGGAGGCGGGCACCAGTGGGTACCATGAACTGTGAGTAAAGCTTTGAAACTACAGGCCCTGGTGTCATCCATTCATTCGTCGCTAACACCTTCAGCACCGCTACATCTGGGTACCAGCATCTATACCATTCTGTGCCTCTCCTCATCCATTGCACCCACACTGCCCTGGGACTACAGCTCCACCTATGAGGAGCTACACCATCTTTGCTGCACCACACCATCAGTCCCAGTGGATCTGCATGCAGCGTTGGCTCAACGTCTTACTTGCCAAACACCACGTGTGGCGTCACGAACTATTCAACTAAGCTATAACACTATTGACATCACCGCCATTGATATTGGGTGCCCAGGGCCACGGACAAGGGTCACCGCTGCTGTGACACATCCCCTTGACACCGACCCGGTACCGAGTACCTCGCTGCCCTGGGTGTGAGGGGTGACCCACTGGCATCTATGAATATGTTTGGAGAAACCAGGTTGGGACAATCCAGTCACCTGGCACCTATGGATACATTTGGAGAAACGAGGATTGGGACCATCCGGTCACCTGGCATCTATGGATACAGTTGGAGAAATCAGATTGGGGTCATCCAGTCACCTGGCACCATGGATATGTTAGGAGAAGCCAGGTTGTGACCCTCGGGTCAACTGGCCTTGTACCTGAATGGACTGTCATCTTCCTAGGCTTGTCGTTACCTCTCTGTGTGGGGTAGTCGACCGTGGAAGCTTTGAAGTCACAGCTGCTCTTATCCTAGTGAGTCAGCAGCAGGGTGAGACTCTGTAATGTGCAACATATTGGGGTATTTTGTTGGGACTGTTCTACATGTTATCTGCCTGTGTTGTGGTTTAATAAAGTATTGCCACACTGTTTTACTCTCACCCTGTGTTGCTTGAATAGTGTTTTGCCCACGTTAAAGGGAGAGAGGGTATGCAGTGGGATGATTCCTGGTCCATGCGGTTTTGGCTAGTGGATCTGGGCACCCGTCGATCTCCCCCAAGTCTCCACATGGCCTAAATCTATGGGTGTTATGATTGAGTTACCGTAGAAGGCAAAAACAGAAATGCTAGCTAAGTCCAGAAAACCAGAGAAGTTGGCAGCTATCGGATTGCAGACCCCTGAACCTATCAACACAACTAGCAGTAGCCGTGGGGGGTTCCTACAATGCCCTAGACCCCTCGATCACAGCCGGAGAATTAAATAGGCCTAAAGAAAGAAAGGGGAAATCTAAACTGCCCCAGAGCAGACCCCAAAGCAATAGGCAGCCCCCAACATATAATGACGGTGAAGCAAGATGAAAATACTAACACAGACAGAAAGATAGACTGAGCAAAGAGGGGCCCAAGCTAACTAGATAGAAAAGGACAGTAAGGCTGCTGTCTGCAATCCGTGAAAAACCCTATGAAAATAAGAGCCAACAGACTGACAGTGAAAAAGGCCCTGAAGACGCTAGGCTTCAAAAAAGCTATGTCAGTACTCAGGAATATACTGAAGACAGAGCTACAGGCAAAAGGAGATTCAGCTCACCCCAGCAGGGAATGGCAGAATACTGAAATGCAAGGAAAACAAAAAACAAAACAAAAAGCTAACAGGCAAAACAGAAAACTTAGCTTTAGAGGAGCAGGAATCAGACTGGTGTCCTAGAAGTCCACAGAGAAATCACCCGCAGGGCAGAAGGGCGTCGGCAGCCTTATATCCAGTCCATGACTTCACTCAGCCAGTCATCCTCATTAGACTCAGGTGCCTGATAATCAGGCTCATTACCTTCCTTTACCAGAATAGGGAGTTCACCAGACCCCAGTGACGAAGGGGAAAATGAACTCACAACAAAACCTCCCCCTTGAGGAGGGGTCACCGAACCCTCAACCACGCCACCAGGGCGATCAGGGTGAGCCCGATGAAATGCACGCACCAATCTTTTGGCATGAATATCAGAGGCAGAGACCCGGGAATTATCCTCCTGACCATAACCCTTCCACTTAACAAAATACTGGAGTCTCCGTCTAGCCAGACGGGAATCCAGTATTTTCTCTACCTCATATTCCATGTTACCTTCAACCAATACAGGGTCTGGAGGTGCCACCCCAGGAACAACTGGTTCAACAAACCTCTTCAACAAGGACTTATGGAACACATTATGGATTTTAAATGTGACAGGAAGAGCCAAACGAAAAGAGACCGGATTAATAATCTCCAAAATGTTGTAAGGTCCAATAAATCTAGGCTTAAACTTAGGAGAAGCCACCTTCATAGCAATATTTTTTGATGATAACCACACCATATCACCAATCTTAAACTGGGGACCAATGGTCCTATGTCGATTGGAAAACCGCTGGGCCTTTTCCTGGGAGAGAGATAACTTATCCACCACTTGGTCCCAGATCTGGTGCATTCTCTCCACCACAGTGTCAACACCTGGGCAGGCAGAAGGCTCCACCTGCCCTGAAGAGAATCGAGGATGAAACCCAAAGTTACAGAAAAAAGGTGACATCAAAGTGGCAGAACTAGCTCTATTATTTAAAGCAAATTCGGCCAAGGGCAAAAATGAAACCCAATCATCCTGATCAGCGGAAATAAAACATCTCAAATACGACTCCAAGGTCTGTTTTGTTCTCTCCGTCTGCCCATTGGTCTGAGGGTGAAAAGCAGAGGAGAAGGACAACTGAAGTCCCAGCTTGGAACAGAAAGTCCTCCAAAATCTAGACACAAACTGAACTCCTCTGTCAGATACAATGTTCTCAAGAATCCCGTGTAAGCGAACCACCTGTTGCAAAAACAGGGGCACCAACTCAGAGGAAGATGGCAACTTAGGGAGTGGTACAAGATGAACCATCTTAGAGAACCTATCACAAATCACCCAAATAACAGTCATTCTTTGAGAGACCGGCATATCAGAGATGAAATCCTTTGAAATATGGGTCCATGGCCTCCTGGGGACCGGCAAAGGCATCAACAACCCACTAGAGCGAGAACAAGATTTAGACCGGGAGCAAGTCCCACAGGACTGCACAAAATTCCTGACATCATGAGACAAGGTGGGCCACCAAAAAGAGCGACTCACCAGATCTCTAGTACCAAAAATACCTGGATGACCAGCCAATGCAGAGCAATGAACTTCAGACATCACTCTCTTCTTCCACTGGTCAGGAACATAAACTTTCCACTGGGACAACTCTCAGGTTTGTCTTCCTGGAACTCTTGCAGAGCAAGTCTCAAATCGGGCGAGATGGCAGAAAGAACTTCCCCTTCGCCTAAGATGGTAGCAGGCTTGGTCACCACAGGAGAATCAGCAAAGAAACTCCTAGAGAGGGCGTCTGCCTTGACATTCTTAGTTCCAGGAAGAAAAGAGACAACAAAATCAAAACGTGTAAAAAACAAGGCCCACCTAGCCTGTCTAGGGTTCAAGCGTTTAGCTGACTCTAGGTAAATCAAATTCTTGTGGTCAGTGAAGACCACAACTTGATGTTTAGCTCCCTCCAACCAATGTCTCCACTCCTCAAATGCCCATTTCATGGCCAACAGTTCCCTATTCCCCACTTCATAGTTATGTTCAGATGGAGAGAACTTTCGGGAAAAGAAAGCACAGGGATTCATTTTAGATGTTACACGATCCTTTTGGGACAAAACAGCTCCTGCACCAATCTCAGAAGCATCCACCTCTACCTGGAACGGGAGTGAGACATCAGGTTGCCGCAAAACCAGGGCGGAGGTAAATCTTCGCTTCAGCTCCTGAAAGGAAGCAACAGCCTCAGGAGACCAATTCAACACATCAGCACCTTTCTTAGTCAGATCAGTCAATGGCTTGGCAATACTAGAAAATTTTGCTATAAATTTCCGATAAAAATTAGCAAAACCCAAAAACTTCTGGAGGGCCTTCAAAGAAGTGGGCTGAACCCAATCATAAATGGCCTGTACCTTGGCCGGGTCCATTTCAATAGTTGACGGAGACAAAATAAATCCCAAAAATGAAATCCTCTGTACTCCAAAAAGGCATTTCAATCCTTTGACATACAGGGAATTCTCCCTCAAGATCCAGAACACAGTCCGAATATGTTCCACATGAGAATCCCAGTCCTTGGAGAAGATGAAAATATCATCCAGATAGATAATCAAAAATTTATCGACTAAGTCTCGGAAAATATCGTTCATGAAGCACTGGAAGACAGAAGGGGCATTAGTGAGCCCAAAAGGCATCACCAGGTACTCAAAATGTCCCTCCGGAGTATTAAATGCCGTCTTCCATTCATCTGCTTAATGCAGATAAGATTATACGCCCCCCTGAGGTCAAGCTTGGTAAACCAGCAAGCACCTCTAACTCTAGAGAATAGATCCGAAATCAGGGGTAACGGATACTGATAATTAACAGTAATTTTATTGAGGGCACGATAATCAATACAAGGCCTTAAAGAACCATCCTTTTTGGCCACAAAAAAAAAACCGGCGCCTAAGGGTGAAGAGGATGGTCTAATATGACCCTTCTCCAACGCCTCCTTAATATAGGACTGCATAGCCTCGTGCTCGGGTACAGATAAATTGAAGAGCCGACCCTTGGGAAATTTACACCCCGGGCTTAGTTCAATTGCACAGTCATAACTCCTATGAGGAGGCAAGGACGCAGACTCATTCTCACTAAATACATAATAAAAGTCCGCCAAATAGTCAGGAACATCATGCGACTGAGGAGAGGTGGAAAAAACCGGAGCCTCACTAAAGGCACACCGACAACCCCAACTCACCACAGACACAGATTTCCAATCCAAAACTGGATTATGAATTTGCAACCAGAGAAACCCCAGAACAACGGCATCATGCAGACCATGCAATACCAAAAATCTGCAATTTTCTTGATGGTCTGGGGCGACCCGCATGACCACCTGGGTCCAAAACTGAGGTTTATTTTTAGCCAAAGGAGTAGCATCAATCCCCCTCAAAGGGATAGGCGACTGCAGAGGTGTCATCGGAAATCCACAATGTTTAGCAAAATCCAAGTCCATTAGGTTTAGCGCTGCTCCCGAATCCACAAAAGCCTTGGCGGAAAATGTGGACAGGGAGCAGATCAGAGTAATTGCCAGAAGAAACTTAGGTTGAACACCACCAACAGAAAACGTGTGTGCAAAGCGTTTCTCTCGTTTAGGACAAACAGAAATAATATGCGAGGCATCTCCACAGAAAAAACACAGCTTATTACACCTTCTGAACTCCTGACGTTGCGCCTTAGACAAAACTCTATCACATTGCATAGGTTCAGACGTCTGTTCAACCGGTGGCAACACCTCTCGTGCAATCCTGCGTTCACGTAAACGCCGATCAACCTGAATGGCTAATGACATAGAATCTTCCAGACCAGAGGGAACAGGAAATCCCACCATAGTATCTTTTACGGCTTCTGACAAACCCTTCCGAAAGAGAGCAGCCAAGGCATTATCATTCCAGGTAGTAAGGACCGCCCACTTTCGGAACTTTTGACAGTACAACTCTGCAGAATCTCGACCCTGGTTCAATGCCAACAGGGTCTTTTCAGCCTGATCAATAGCATTAGGTTCGTCATACAACAACCCCAAAGCTTGAAAGAATGCGTTCACATTAGTCAAAATAGGATCATCTGGTTTCAAAGAAAACGCCCAATCCTGGGGATCACCACGCAGCAAAGAGATGACAATTTTAACCTGCTGCGCGGAGCTCCCTGACGAGTTAGGCTTCAAGGCAAAAAATAATTTACAATTATTTTTGAAACTCAAAAATTTAGATCGATCCCCAAAAAATACATCAGGTGTAGGGATCTTGGGTTCAACAGCATGCGAACGAGCAAGGTAGGCGGAAATTCCCCGCACTTCCGCAGCGAGCTGCTCCACACGATCAGACAATTGCTTTATCTCCATTGAGAGAAAAAAAAAATTCCCTCTACGGCCTCAGAGATATAGAGGAAAGAATATACACACACCCTTTTTTTTTTTTTTTTTAACACAATTCTTTCCTGCTATTGAGTACCCTAGGATCTGCGGTATGGCGGGTGATTCTGTTATGAAATGAGTCACCGTAGGAGGCAAAAACAGAAATGCTAGCTAAGTCCAGAAAACCAGAGAAGTTGGCAGCTATCGGATTGCAGACCCCTGAACCTATCAACACAACTAGCAGTAGCCGTGGGGGGTTCCTACGATGCCCTAGACCCCTCGATCACAGCCGGAGAATTAAATAGGCCTAAAGAAAGAAAGGGGAAATCTAAACTGCCCCAGAGCAGACCCCAAAGCAATTGACAGCCCCCAACATATAATGACGGTGAAGCAAGATGAAAATACTAACACAGACAGAAAGATAGACTGAGCAAAGAGGGGCCCAAGCTAACTAGATAGAAAAGGACAGGAAGGCCGCTGTCTGCAATCCGTGAAAAACCCTATGAACATAAGAGCCAACAGACTGACAGTGAAAAAGGCCCTGAAGACGCTAGGCTTCAAAAAAGCTATGTCAGTACTCAGGAATATACTGAAGACAGAGCTACAGGCAAAAGGAGATTCATCTCACCCCAGCAGGGAATGGCAGAATACTGAAAAGCAAGGAAAACAAAAAACAAAACAAAAAGCTAACAGGCAAAACAGAAAACTTAGCTTTAGAGGAGCAGGAATCAGACTGGTGTCCTAGAAGTCCACAGAGAAATCACCCGCAGGGCAGAAGGGCGTCGGCAGCCTTATATCCAGTCCGTGACTCCACTCAGCCAGTCATCCTCATTAGACTCAGGTGCCTGATAATCAGGCTCATTACCTTCCTTTACCAGAATAGGGAGTTCACCAGACCCCAGTTACAAAGGGGAAAATGAACTCACAACAGTGGGTCAGTAAAACAATTTGATTACATTTGGATGTCATTCATGTGCTATCCTTTTTTCATTGTTGTGATAGAGTCAGATATTTCAATTTCAGTCAGGGAGCTTACCTCATTTTTGGCTGTTAAAAATCCTGTGTTTTATATAATGGGATGCACTCCATTAACCCTTTCCTGACATTTGACGTACTATACCATCCATGTGTCCTGGGATTTAATGCCCATGGACGATATAGTACGTCATATGTGATCAGCCGCGCTCACGGGGGGAGCACGGCTGATCGCGGCCGGGTGTCAGCTGATTATCACAGCTGACACCCGGCACTATGTGCCAGGAGCAGTCACAGACTGCTCTCGGCACATTAACCCCCGGCACACTGCGATCAAACATGATTGCAGTGTTCCGGTGGCATAGGGAGGCATCGCGCAGGGAGGGGGATCCCTGCGTGCTTCCCTGAGTCCCTCAGAACAACGCGATGTTCCAAGGGCCTACTCCCTGCAGGCCCCTGGATCAAAGATGGCCGCGGGGTCCTTCCAGGTCCTGCAGGGAGGTGGCTTCTCAGTGCCCAAACACACTATAATACCCCCCAACTCCACCATAAAGAGTATGATATTCCCACAACTCCCCGCTACACGGTATGATGGGCACACAGCTCCCGTATACACAGTATAATGCCATAAAACTGTATGATGCTCCCACAGTAGCCCCCAAATTGTATAATGGCCCCATTAGTACCTCCACACAGTATAATGGTCCTACAGTCATCACAACACTGTATGATGATCTTTAGTAGCCATCATACTGTTTGATGGACCACTTAATAGCCCCCACACAGTATGATAGCTACCTTAGTAGCCCCTACACTGCATCATGACCTCCTTTGTAGCCATCGCTCTGTATTGTTGACTCCTTAGTAGCTCCCACACTGTATCATGGTCTCCTTAGTAATCATCACTCTGTATGGTAGGCCCCTTAGGTGCTCCCCCACTCTGAGGGACCACTTAATAGCCCCCTTTGAATGTGGGTGCCCTTCATAGCCCACACTGTGTATGAAGGCTTCTTTAGTAGCCCTCATAAATATGAGGACCCTCTTCGTATCCCCCAACACAGTATGACAGCTCCCTTAATTGTTACTCTCTGTATAATGGCCCCCTTAGCAGCCCTCACTCTGTACGATGGCCCTCTTAGTAGCCCCTACTCTGTATAAGGGCTCCCTTAGTAGCCTCCACTATATATGATGACCCCCTTAGCAGACCCCACTCTGTTTGAGGGCCCATTAGTAGCTATCTCTCTCTGTTAGGGCCACAACGCTTTATGAGGGCCCTCACGTGACCTTAAAATAAACATACACAGTTGTGTAAAAAAGTGTTTGCCCCCTTCCTGATTTCCTATTGTTTTGCATGTTTGTCACACTTAAATATTTCAGATCACCAAAAAAATTAATTATTGGACAAAGATAACACTAGTAAATGCAAAATTCAGTTTTAAAAATGAAGGTCTTTATTATTTAAGGGAAAAAGAAATCCAAACGTACATTGCCCTGTGTGAAAAAGTGATTGCTCCCTTAACCTAATAACTGGTTGGGCCACCCTTAGCAACAACAACTGCAATCAAGCTTTTGCAATAACTGCCAATGAGTCTTTTACAATGCTCTGGAGGAATTTTGGCCCAGTAATTTTTGCAGAATTGTTGCAATTCAGTCATATAGGAGGGCTTCCGAGCATGAACCGCCTTTTTAAGGTAATGCCACAGCATCTCAATCAGATTAAGATCAGGACTTTGACTAGGCCACTCCAAAGTCTTAATTTTGTTTTTCTTAAGCCATTCAGAGGTGGACTTGCTTGCGTTTTTGGATCATTGTCCTGCTGCAGCTGCATGTGTTGCAGCTATGTGGCAGTAATGATACATGCATGGAGAGCCTAACAAACAGGCTATCCATGCATGTGTCGTGACTGTCACGTGCAGCTGTGGAGCAGAACAGTTGAACAGCCGGAGCTATCCAGGAAGCCTGGTTCCCTCTGCAACTTATTCGGTAAGTGCTATAGCTTGCCGAATAAGCTCTGACCCTATCAAATTCTGTTGAAGATGACCCTTTACTTAGGAAGCCATTGCAGCACGAGAAATTTACAAGTGTAGACCATAGCAGAAGTATAAAAATAGTTCCTAAAGGAAGGAGAAAAAAGATGGTAGTTAATATGGTGATAAATAAGTATGAACCATGTGTATATAACTAAGGAGACATATGTAAATAGGTATAGGGAGAAGGAATACATGAAAGAGGAGGACCAAAAAATTAATGGTAAAATAAAAGAAAAGAAATGCAATAGAAAAAAGGAAGAATGAAGAAAAGAGGGGAAAAAGGAGAAAAAAGGGGAAAGAAGGGGGGGAAGCAAAATTATATTATATTTTCGATTGATTTTTTTTCTTCCGGGTACCACACATTTTCGGTTGAACACCCCCTTTTTTCACTAATTTTAGTCCACGAATACAGTTAAGGGTGGGCTGTTATGAAATGAGTCACCATAGGAGGCAAAAGCAGAAATACAAGCTAAGTCCAGAAAACCAGAGAAGTTGGCAACTATCAGATTGCAGACCCCTGAACCTATCAACACAACTAGCAGTAGCCGTGGCGGGTTCCTACGATGCCCTAGACCCCTCGATCACAGCCGGAGAAATACATAGGCCTAAAGAAAGAAAGGGGAAATCTAAACTGCCCCAGAGCAGACCCCAAAGCAATAGGCAGCCCCCAACATATAATGACGGTGAAGCAAGATGAAAATACTAACACAGACAGAAAGATAGACTGAGCAAAGACGGGGCCCCAAAACTACCTAGATAGGAAAGGACAGGAAGGCTGCTGTCTGCAATCTGCCAAAACCCTATCAAAGACATAAGCCAACCAGCTGATATGAAAAAGGCCCTGAAGCAGCTAGGCTTCAAAAACTGAATCAGCACTCAGGTATTTTCAGAAGACAGAGCTAAATGAATTCAGCACACCCCAGCAGGGAATGGCAGAAATCCAGAAAAACAAAGCAAAAACAAAGTCAAAGCACAAAAGCAAAAGGCCGAGCAGCAAACTTAGCTTTGGAGGAGCAGGAATTCAGACTGGTGTCCAAGGATCCCACAGAGAAATCACCCGCAGGGCAGAAGGGCGTCGACAGCCTTATATCCAGTCCGAAACTCCACTCAGCCAGTCATCATAATCAGCCTCAGGTGTTTGACAATCAGGCTCACTACCTTTCTTTACCAGAAGAGGGAGTTCCTCGGGCCTCAGTAATGAAGGGGAAAATGAACTCACAACAGTACCTCCCCCTTGAGGAGGGGTCACCGAACCCTCAACTACGCCACCAGGGCGATCAGGGTGAGCCCGATGAAAGGCACGCACCAATCGTTTGGCATGAATATCAGAGGCAGAGACCCGGGAATTATCCTCCTGACCATAACCCTTCCACTTAACCAAATACTGGAGTCTCCGTCTAGCCAGACGGGAATCCAGTACTTTCTCTACCTCATACTCCATGTTACCTTCAACCAATACAGGGTTTGGAGGTGCCACCCCTGGAACAACAGGTTCAACAAACCTCTTCAACAAAGATTTATGGAACACATTATGGATTTTAAATGTGACAGGAAGAGCCAAACGAAAAGAGACTGGATTAATAATCTCCACAATCTTGTAAGGTCCAATAAATCTAGGCTTAAACTTAGGAGAAGCCACCTTCATAGCAATATTTTTTTATGATAACCACACCATATCACCAACCTTAAACTGGGGACCAATGGTCCTATGTCGGTTGGAAAACCGCTGGGCCTTCTCCTGGGAGAGAGATAACTTATCCACCACTTGGTCCCAGATCTGGTGCATTCTCTCCACCACAGTGTCAACACCTGGGCAGGCAGAGGGCTCCACCTGCCCTGAAGAAAATCGAGGATGAAACCCAAAGTTACAAAAAAAAGGTGACATCAAAGTGGCAGAACTAGCTCTATTATTCAAAGCAAATTCGGCCAAGGGCAAAAATGAAACCCAATCATCCTGATCAGCAGAAATAAAACATCTCAAATGTGACTTCAAGGTCTGGTTTGTTCTCTCTGTCTGCCCATTGGTCTGAGGGTGAAAAGCAGAGGAGAAGGACAACTGAATTCCCAGCCTGGAACAGAAAGTTCTCCAAAATCTAGACACAAACTGGACTCCTCTGTCAGATACAATGTTCTCAGGAATCCCGTGCAAACGAACCACCTGTTGTAAAAACAGGGGCACCAACTCAGAGGAAGACGGCAACTTAGGGAGTGGTACAAGATGAACCATCTTAGAGAACCTATCACAAATCACCCAAATAACAGTCATCCTCTGAGAGACAGGCATATCAGACATGAAATCCATTGAAATATGGGTCCATGGCCTCTTGGGGACAGGCAAAGGCATCAACAACCCACTAGAGCGAGAACACGATTTAGACCAGGAGCACGTCCCACAGGACTGCACAAAATTCCTGACATCACGAGACAAGGAGGGCCACCAAAAAAAACGACTCACCAGATCTCTAGTACCAAAAATACCTGGATGACCAGCCAAAGCAGAGCAGTGAACTTCAGACATCACTCTCTTCTTCCACTGGTCAGGAACATACAACTTTCCACTGGGACAACGCTCAGGTTTGTCCACCTGGAACTCTTCCAGAGCACGTCTCAAATCGGGAGAGATGGCAGAAAGAACTACCCCTTCGCCTAAGATGGTAGCAGGCTTGGTCACCACAGGAGAATCAGCAAGGAAGCTCCTAAAGAGGGCGTCTGCCTTGACATTCTTTGTTCCAGGAAGAAAAGAAACCACAAAATCAAAACGTGTAAAAAACAAGGCCCACCTAGCCTGTCTAGGGTTCAAGCGCTTAGCCGACTCTAGGTAAATCAAATTCTTGTGGTCAGTGAGGACCACGACTTGATGCTTAGCTCCCTCCAACCAATGTCTCCACTCCTCAAATGCCCATTTCATGGCCAACAGTTCCCTATTCCCCACTTCATAGTTACGCTCAGATGGAGAGAACTTTCGGGAAAAGAAAGCACAGGGATTCTTTTTAGATGTTACAGGATCCTTTGGGGATAAAACAGCTCCTGCACCAATCTCAGAAGCATCCACCTCTACCTGGAATGGAAGTGAGACATCAGGTTGCCGCAAAACCGGGGCGGAGGTGAATCTTCGCTTCAGTTCCTGAAAGGAAGAAACAGCCTCCGGAGACCAATTTAACACATCAGCACCCTTCTTAGTCAAATCAGTCAATGGCTTGGCAATACTAGAAAATTTTGCTATAAATTTCCGATAAAAATTAGCAAAACCCAAAAACTTCTGGAGGGCCTTCTAAGAAGTGGGCTGAACCCAATCGTGAATGGCCTGTACCTTGGCCGGGTCCATTTCAATAGTTGACGGGGACAAAATAAATCCCAAAAATGAAATCCTCTGTACTCCAAAAAGGCATTTAGATCCCTTGACATACAGGGAATTCTCCCTCAAGATCAGGAACACAGTCCGAATATGTTCCACATGAGAATCCCAATCCTTGGAGAAGATCAAAATATCATCCAGATAGATAATCAAAAATTTATCGACAAAATCTCGGAAAATATCGTTCATGAAGCACTGGAAGACAGAAGGGGCATTAGTGAGCCCAAAAGGCATCACCAGGTACTCAAAATGTCCCTCCGGAGTATTAAACGCCGTCTTCCATTCATCCCCATGCTTAATGCGAATAAGATTATACGCCCCCCTGAAGTCAAGCTTGGTAAACCAGCAAGCACTTTTAACTCTGGAGAATAGATCAGAAATCAGGGGTAACGGATACTGATATTTAACAGTAATTTTGTTGAGGGCACGATAATCAATACAAGGTCTTAATGATCCATCCTTTTTGGCTACAAAAAAAAACCCGGCACCTAAGGGTCACGAGGATTGTCTAATATGACCCTTCTCCAACGCCTCCTTAATATAGGATCGCATAGCCTCGTGCTCGGGTACAGATAAATTGAAGAGCCGACCCTTGGGAAATTTACACCCCGGGCTCAGTTCAATTGCACAGTCATAACTCCTACGAGGAGGCAGAGACGCAGACTCATTCTCACTAAATACATCATAAAAGTCCGCCAAATAGTCAGGAACATCATGCGACTGAGGAGAGTTGGAAAACACCGGAGCCTCACTAAAGGCACACCGACAACCCCAACTCACCACAGACACAGATTTTCAATCCAAAACTGGATTATGAATCTGTAACCAGGGAAACCCCAGAACAATAGTGTCATGCAGATTATGCAACACCAGAAATCTGCAATTTTCTTGATGGTCTGGGGCGACCCGCATTACCACCTGGGTCCAAAACTGGGGTTTATTTTTAGACAAAGGAGTAGCATCAATTCCCCTCAAAGGGATAGGCGTCTGCAGAGGTGTCATCGGAAATCCACAACATTTAGCAAAATCCAAGTCCATTAGGTTTAGGGCTGCTCCCGAATCCACAAAAGCCTTGGCGGAAAATGTGGACAGGGAGCAGATCAGAGTAATAGCCAGAAGAAACTTAGGTTGAACACCCCCAACAGAAAACATGTGTGCAAAGCGTTTCTCTCGTTTGGGACAGACAGAAATAATATGCGAGGTGTCATGATCCAGTGTTGGATCTGGCGGTATTAAAAGCACAAAGTGAACTTTTTTTACTTTGGTTGAGTTCAAAGGTGTTTTGACTGTCCCCGGTGGTGGTTAGCGGTATCGCACCTTAGGTTTAGGTTAATGTTCACTTAATTAGGGATCAGGTGTGACTCCCTATAAAGGTGTGCTTAGGGGGTTCACTCACGGCTGGTGATATTTCTTTCTGAGTTGTTGGAGAGCCTGGTGGAAGGATGGAGCGGGATAGGAGTCCTGCGCAGTCAGCCAGAGAGGATGAGTGCCAGCTAATGGTGTCTGCAGGAAGGACTGGCATGGCTTGGTGGAGTCGCAGTTTGTGGTGTCGGCGGGAAGTGCGGGCATGGCTTAGAGGAGTGGCGACTAGGAAGAGAGTTGCACTCAGCATGTTCGACTTGGTTGCTGAGAACTGGACTCGAGCATGCTTGGATTCTTGGCAGAGGCTGGACTCATCTTGGGACTCTGTGTACTGGCCTGCTGCAAGTGGTGATGGACTCTGCTCCCAGGCTGCACGATGGTGACGGATCCAGTTATGTGATGGATCAGGGTGGAGGAGAAGATGCACACAGGTGGTGGGCTCTGTTGCTAGGAGCGCACGCAACAGAGCAAAGATAAGTGGTGTTTCCCCTGTATTGTCTCTTTCCTCATGTGTGTTATTAGTGCAGTGGTGGGATTAGTCTCCGCACCGACCCATTCCCTAGTGAGGGTTTAGGCTCAGGGCGAGCAAGGGCGTTAAGGTACGCGTGCGGCGACAGGTGCGGAGCCTGTTTAGGGAATGTGAGGAGTGTAGGGACACTGGCTCAGGGGAGTGCAGGAGGTCTCCTTTTCCCCATTCCCTATCGCAGGGCCCACCATTGTTAAAGTTTCCCAGGTTCCCCCTTTATTATTTAAATTCACCTTTCTGGAGGCGGGGTTTCCAGATTGTATGTATAACGTGTAATTCCCAAATTCGCCAGGTGGAGGCGGCGTATCCACCTGCACGTTTTATTTAAATGCGCCCCACTGGAGGCGGTGTATCCAGGGTCACGTGTGTCACATGGGTTCGCCTTGCGGAAACATCTGCGTCCTGACACACGTGATCATGACACGAGGCATCTCCACAGAAAAAACACAACTTATTACGCCTTCTGAACTCCTGACGCTGCTCTCTGGAAAAAACTCTATCACATTGCATAGGTTCAGACATTTGTTCAACAGGTGGCAACACCTCTCTTGCAGCTTTGCGTTCGCGCAAACGCCGATCAACCTGAATGGCTAATGATATAGAATCGTCAAGACCAGAGGGAACAGGAAATCCCACCATAGTTTCTTTTACGGCTTCTGACAACCCCTTCCGAAAGAGAGCAGCCAAGGCAGTATCATTCCAGGTAGTAAGTACTGCCCACTTTCGGAATTTTTGACAGTACAATTCTGCAGAATCACGACCCTGGCTCAATGCCAGCAGGGTCTTTTCAGCCTGATCAATGGCATTAGGTTCGTCATACAACAACCCCAAAGCTTGAAAGAATGCGTTCACATTAGTCAGAATAGGATCATCTGGTTTCAAAGAAAACGCCCAATCCAGGGGATCGCCACGCAGCAAAGAGATGACAATTTTAACCTGCTGCGCAGAGCTCCCTGACGAGTTAGGCTTCAAGGCAAAAAATAATTTACAATAATTTTTGAAATTCAAAAATTTAGACCGATCCCCAAAAAATACATCAGGTGTAGGAATCTTTGGTTCAGCAGCATGTGAATGAGCAAGGTAGGCGGAAATTCCCCGCACTTCCGCAGCGAGCTGCTCCACACGATCAGACAATTGCTTTATCTCCATTGAGAGAAAAAAAATTCCCCCTACGGCCTCAGAGATATAGAGGAAAAAATATACACTTTTTTTTGTTTTTTTTACAATTCTTTCCTGCTATTGAGTACCCTAGAATCTGCGGTATGGCGGGTGATTCTGTTATGAAATGAGTCACCGTGGGAGGCAAAAGCAGAAATACAAGCTAAGTCCAGAAAACCAGAGAAGTTGGCAACTATCAGATTGCAGACCCCTGAACCTATCAACACAACTAGCAGTAGCCATGGGGAGTTCCTACGATGCCCTAGACCCCTCTATCACAGCCGGAGAAATACATAGGCCTAAAGAAAGAAAGGGGAAATCTAAACTGCCCCAGAGCAGACCCCAAAGCAATAGGCAGCCCCCAACATATAATGATGGTGAAGCAAGATGAAAATACTAACACAGACAGAAAGATACACTGAGCAAAGACGGGGCCCCAAAACTACCTAGATAGGAAAGGACAGGAAGGCTGCTGTCTGCAATCTGCCAAAACCCTGTCAAAGACATAAGCCAACCAGCTGATATGAAAAAGGCCCTGAAGCAGCTAGGCTTCAAAAACTGAATCAGCACTCAGGTATTTTCAGAAGACAGAGCTAAATGAATTCAGCACACCCCAGCAGGGAATGGCAGAAATCCAGAAAAACAAAGCAAAAACAAAGTCAAAGCACAAAAGCAAAAGGCCAAGCAGCAAACTTAGCTTTGGAGGAGCAGGAATTCAGACTGGTCTCCAAGGATCCCACAGAGAAATCACCCGCAGGGCAGAAGGGCATCGACAGACTTATATCCAGTCCGAAACTCCACTCAGCCAGTCATCATAATCAGCCTCAGGTGTTTGACAATCAGGCTCACTACCTTTCTTTACCAGAAGAGGGAGTTCCTCGGGCCTCAGTAATGAAGGGGAAAATGAACTCACAACAGTGGGCCCCTCCATTTCAGGAGAGCAGGACGACTGACCCTCTGCTTGTCTAGTAGCTACGCTACTGGGGACAGCTCACCTTCATCCAAACTCTGTACACATTTCATGGAGCATGCTCACAACACTCTCTATATTAAGCTTCTTGAAATCCATGCGTTATGCAGCTAAAATTTTTATGTACATGTGATGTAGCTTCCTGACTACATAATAAATGGCACTTAGTGATAACGGCTTATACCATATAGTTTGCGTACTGTATACTAAATTAGTAAGTAACATGAGTTACATGACCAATGATCCAAGTTGACGTAGCTCTTCCTCCATTGTGATAGATGACACTCCAAACCAGCATTTAATATAAGGTTAGTTTAAAATGAGCCCAATATTTAGTCCCATATTGCAGTTGCAAATGTCATTCAGGCCATAGTTTTGGAATAACAGAGTTTTAGTTCTCAATATAACTGTCACTATGACCCATGTTAGTTCCTATTACAATCATATGAAAATGACCTGTAGGTATGTGTACATGATGTGTTTTAAACTCAGGTAAAGCAGCTGAGTTTTCCAAGCAGGAGGCCTTTCAGGAATCTCTTTTACTTTTTCTTTTTTCCGTGGTTTACTGAGCGTTTATCCAATGATTTTGACTACTAGCAGCTATCTGGAGGGTTTTCACTTTTTTTTAAGTCTTTTTGTTATCTTTTTCCAGTTGTTGTTTTTTTTTTACTCGCTTGAATAAACAATATATTGTGAAGTTAATAATACTGAAGTGTTTTTTAAGCAAAAATGATGACTCAATGCACTAAAAGACGGCTTTGGGTCTTCTGGGCATCTTTTGAGCTTTCTCATTGACTTGTATTGTAAAGTACAAAGCATCTTCCGAGCAGAAAACAGCAGAAGAACAGACGTGTCACTTCTTTTAACATCTTGGAGTTTTAGAAACTTGAAGTGGTTAAGACTAGAGATGAGCGACTTTTCCTTTTTTCGGGTCGAGTCAGGTTTCATGAAACCCGACGTTCTAAAAAGTCGGGTCGAACGAAATTGGCCGACTATAGGCAAAAGTCGGGGTCCGACTGAAACACGAAACCCAATGCAAGTCAATGGGGAAGCAAAGTCGGAGTGGAGGACAGTAAACACACCTACAGTGCCCATTTCAATGCCAAAAACATCAATTCTTACTAAGCTTGGCAACCTTAATTTACTTTATAATAATAGTTACGCATTGAAAACTGGGGGTTATTTGACTAAAGTTGTGGGGGGGGGTAGGGCTGGCGCCAGGTTTTCGTGTGCCCTGGGCCAAAGAGTGTCAGTGCGCCCTTATAACACATAACACAATTCATAATTCTCCGATACGACACAGAAATATAGGTATAGTACAATGAAAAATACTTCACTGCTTACATGACATGACTGATCTATTTTAAATTCTACAATAGCTCTAAAAATGGACAGTATATTACTCCAGATAGCATTATGGCCACCACCTAGTGCGCCATACAGAATAATGAGCCCCATATATTTCTCCATACAGAATAATTGGTCCCATATAATGTTCCATACAGTGTATGATGAGCTCCACATAATGCTACAGTATATGTTGGTCCCCATGGATGATGCTCCACTGTCTTATGGGCCCAAATAATGCTCCATATATAATGGGCCCATTTCTAATGCTCCAGTGAATAATGGGTGGGCCCCGTAAATGCTGCTCCAGTGTCTGATGTCGCCCATTTGGAATGCTCCAGTATATGATGGGCCAAATGGATGATGCTCCAGTGTATGATGGGCCCCATATATCATTCTCTAGTGTATATTGCTCCCCAAAAAATGCTCCCAACATTTAAAAAATTAAATACCTCTGCTCGCTGGGCACTGCTCTACTCTGGACTCCTCAGCATTGCCATTTTAAAGCTCTCTGCACGTGTACTGTTTCGGTAGAGGGCATACAGACGTGATGTCATCTCGCTCTGTAACCTGAATGTCACTGTCAGGAAAGGCGGAAGACGTCACGGCGGTGGAGCAGGGAGAGGTAAGTATTTCATGTGCTGTGACCCTGAGTGTTAGGGCTGGCGGAACGCACTGAATTTTAAATAATAGTAGGTGCGTTCGCAGCCTGGGGTCCACCATGCAGAGGTGGTACACTGCTGCTAGGTAATGGCGGAAGAATAGAGCGGCGTGAAAACAGTCACACGTGGGTTACGTCACCCAGTGTGAACAGGAGCGAACTCTGTTGACTCACAGTGCCGCACAGCCACTGAACGCAAATATTGAAGCCTGTTTAGCTCACAGAGCCCAGCCAAAAAGCACCAAGGACACAGGGTTAGAGTTCCTCTAGGCCCTCTGAGCGCACGGTGTTGCTGCCGCGAACGCCGCTATAGATGCTGGCTATGGAGTTTGGAGCACGTGCACTGTGGCGTGCGGAGTCACTGATGGGGACTAATGCCTGACTCCGACTCTGCCCTACCTACACCTAAGCCTGGGCGCTAGCAGGCTAGGCTGCACAACACATGCGTACCAAGGGTAGGGGTTTCACAATGAGTCAGTCACCAGACACATTCATACGTGCATACATCACTCACTCCTCATGGTCTGAAAATACAGAGTATCCTAGCGCATGGCCGTGCGGCCATGCGAACCTTTTATAGCTGGGAGCGTCCGGGACCTTCCTGGCTTCTCGGATGGGACAATCCGAACAGGAGCAGGACCTGAGCACATGACCTTCGATCTCCAATGGTAGATCACTCCATGGGCATGCTCAGTGGCCCGACATGAGAACTTAGTCCCTGGAGAATCTCGCTGCTGAGCAGCCTGCATTGCCATAGCTGTGCCAGAGGTGGCAGCAGCAAGCAAACCCACAGAGGTGGTCTGGGCAGAGTGCTGGGACCGGCGAGTTTGCTGAGCAACCTCCTCTGCGGCTGGGGAGGAATGGGAGACCGCCGGGAGCAGGGCTCGGGATTCCCGTTGTGCAGCAACAGGAACCCGATGCCTAACACTGAGCAAGCATGGGGGGCCCACTCGTGGGCGACGGCACTGGCATAGGGCCCCTCATAGTACGACGGTATGTCTGACGGCGAGTGGGCCCTCCCACCGGAAGAGACACTTCTGCATACTATGAGGGGCCCTGTGCCACTGCTGTCGCCCACGAGTAGGACCCCCCCACACCCCCTACCTGCTCAGGGAACCGGCACTTTCATCTGCACCTTCCTCTGTGTCACCGTGTAAGGTGGTATAGTATGCAGGAAGGGGCACTTGAGTTTCATCAGTGTCACATTCTGGCTTTGTAGAGTGCAAGGGGAATGTAGTGCTGTGGGTCAATGTACCAGCAGAATAATCTACCAGTGGCTGTGCATCTGTGCACTTCATCTCCAATTCATGTTCGACTGGGGAATTCAGATTTTCACTTGATAACACAGGCATAGCCTGTGAAAAGAGCTCCATGGAGTAATCTGAAGTGTGGGCTGCTGCATACTTCACTTTTAGGGGGGGTGAAGGAGACAAGGAAAGGGGTGGTTCCTGACCAGAAGCCTGCACTGATGACTCAGTGCTTGCATTTTTTTAAACTTCTGAAGAGGAGGCGACTGAGCTGTAGGCTTTTTTGGCAATGTAAGGCAAAACCAGTTCCTGATGCTCCGGCTTTAAAAGCAGTTTACCTACTCCCAGAAAAGGGAGCCTTAAAGGCCTTCTTGTGCCAGCTGATGATGCAGGCTCAACACCTCCTGCCATAGCTGCTATTGTGCTTTTGGCAATACCAGCAGATGCACCACCACCACCATCAGTACCAGCTGGCCCCTCCACACCCACGTCCGTGGCCTCTTCCACCATACGTAATAATTTTTGTGAAAATGGACTAAAAATGCCAGCAGATATATGGTACTGTTTCATGATGTTGTGTAATTTGCCTTTATAGCGTGGATTGAGGATGCTGGCCAACCAGTAGTCGTCATCCCTCATCATTTTGGCAATGCGGGGGTCCCTTTTTAGGATCTGCAAGGCATAGTCACACATGTGGGCCAATGTTCCAGGTGTCAATGCTGCACTGCCAGTGGTGGGTGGAGGAGCACTTTCTGGCAAATCCACATCCCTCCAGTCATGCAAAAACCTTATACCTGACCTTGGCACGCCCACATGTTCTCTTCCCCCTGAGAAGCATCCTCCTCCCCAAAATAATCATCACCTCATCCTCCTCCTCATCTTCCTCTTCTTCCTCCACCTCGTCCATGACAATTCCCTGACCAGACAATGGCTGACTGTCATCAAAGCTTCCTTCCTCCTCCTCCTGTTGCTCCTCAGCTGCAGACGCCTGATCCTTGATGTGTGTCAAAATTTGCATGAGCAGATGCATAAGTGGAATGCTCATGCTTATGATGGCTTTGTCTGCGCTTACCAGCCATGTGCATTCCTCAAAACACTGAAGGACTTTACAGAGGTCTTTCAGCTTTGACCACTGCACACCCGACAATTCCATATCTGCCCTCAAACTGTCTGCCCGTGTATCCTACCACAAATGCATTACAGCCTGCTTCTGTTCGCACAGCCTCTCAACCATGTGCATGGTGGAGTTCCATCTTGTAGTAACGTCTATGATTAGGCGGTGCTTAGGGAGGGTGAGTGATCGCTGCAGCTTCTGCATACGACTGGAGTGGACGTTTGAGCGACGGATGTGCGAGCACAGTCTTCGCACCTTCTGGAGCAGGGCTGTTAACTCCGGATAATTATTTAGGATGCACTGCACCACCAGGTTCAAGGTGTGAGCCAGGCAAGGTATATGTGTGAGTTTTGAAAGGGCTATGGCTGCCACAAAATTCCACCCATTATCACTGACTATCTTGCCTGGCTCAAGATGTAGACTGCCCAGCCATGACTCCGTTTATTGATGCAAGTAATCGGCCAGTACCTCTGCGGTGTGTCTACTGTCACCCAAACACATAATTTTTAAAACAGCCTGCTGCCGCTTACCACTAGCTGTTCGATAGTGGGACACCTCGTGTGCAACACTGACAGAGGTGGATGGAGTGCTTGTGCGACTGCGCTCTGTTGACAAGCATTCGCTTCTGGAGGAGGAGCGTCGAACGCCTACACCCAACTGTTTCCTATACCGTGGGCTAGGCAGCATTGTTCTACCGCCGCTGTCCCCTGTGGAGCCAGTATCTACCACATTAACCCAGTGCGGAGTGATGGACACGTAACGGCCCTGGCCATGCCTACTGGTCCATGCATCTGTTGTGAGGAGCACCTTTCCACTCACTGATTGTTTTAGTGCATGGACAATGCGGTCTTTCACATGCCAGTGGAGGGCAGGGATGGCTTTTCGAGAATAGAAGTCCCGACTGGGTAGATCATAGCGTGGGACAGCGTAGGCCATGAGCTCTCGGAAAGCTTTGCTTTCTACCAAACAGAAGGGCATCATCTCTAATGAGATCAGTTTGGCAATGTAGGCATTCAAAGCCAGTGTACGCGGATGAGAAGATGAGTACTTTCTTGTCCTACTTAGAGTGTCTGGTAGGGTGAGCTGGACTTGAGAGCTGCATATGGAGGAACTAGCATTGGACATGATGGACTGAGAAGGGGTTGGTGATGGTGAGGGTGTTGATGGCCTAGATTCAGTGTTTCGTTGTGAAAATATTGTGTTTTCGTGACTGGTTTGGCCTAGCAACGACACCTCAACATTTCTTGATGGTGGTGTGCTTAGCAGTGTCCTTACAGAGGGGGATGCGATGGAGCGTTGCCGGCTAACTTCAGTCGGAGCAGGTGCACATGTACTACCTGAGCTTTTGGAGTCCATCCACGCATGCAAGTGCATGTTGGTTAAATGTCTAAGCATGCAACTGGTATTCAAATTTCTTAGATTTTTCCCTCTGCTAAAGGTCCTTCGGCACTTCTTACAGATAACCTTTGCGTCATCAGTAGGATTTTGTTCAAAAAAGTGCCACACTGCACTTTTCCTACTATGGTACTAATTTTCAGGGCTTGCACGCTAATTTTACCGTCTGGCCAAGCTGTCCTGTAACTCTTTTAGCATCTTGCCAAGTTTTTTGACAGCTACGGGCCTGCCGGATAACCGCTGCTGCGATGATGATGCCTGCTGCGGATCCTTCTCCTGTTCTGACTTATTGTCACCAGCACCCTCTTCCCCCAATGGAGGCCAATCCGGGTCAACAACTGGGTCATCCATGACCTCGTTTTCAATGTCATCTGTACCTTCCTCTGTACCTTCCTTTGTGTCACCGTGTAAGGTGGTATAGTATGCGGGAAGGGGCACCTGAGTTTCATCAGGGTCTGATTCGGGATCAGTAGACTGCGAGGGCAATGTAGTGCTGTGGGTGAATGTACCAGCAGATTTGTCTAGCAGTGGCTGTGCATCAGTGCACTCCATGTCAGATTCATCTTGGACTGGGGAATTCAGGATTTGACTTGATAACCCAGGAATGGTATGTGAAAAGAGCTCCATGGAGTAATCTGAAGTTTGTGCTGCAGCCTCCTTCACTTTTGGTGTGGGTGAAGGACACAATGAAAGGAGTTGTTCCTGACCAGTGGCCTGCACTGACGACTCTGTGCTTGCAGTTTTTGTAACTTCAGAAGAGGAGGCAATAGAGCTGGAGGCTGTTTCGGCAATGTAAGCCAAAACCTGTTCCTGATGCTCCGGCTTTAAAAGCGGTTTACCTACTCCCAGAAAAGGGAACCTTAAAAGCCTTCTTGTGCTAAATGATGATGCAGACTCAACACCTCCTGCCTTAGCTGCTATTGTGCTTTCGCCAGAACCAGCCGATGCACCACCACCACGACCATCAGTACCAGCTGCGTCCCCCCGCCCACATCCACGGCCTCTTCCACCAGACTTCTTCATGTTTGGGAAAATGTACAAAAATACCAACAGAGAAATGGTACTGTATGAGTAGCGTACAGCTGTGTAAGGTGTATGTAAGAAGTGAAATCTCTGTATATATTTTGTGAGTCACAGACGCCCACCCAGTATGTATTTCACCGTAATGCAACAAGCAGATATACGGTACTGTATCAGAGGTGTACAGCTCTATATATTGTTGGTGAAACTGTCAATCTCCGTACATGTATTTACGGAATGTCACACACACATGCTGACTCTGTGTAGATGTGACAGTAATAAGAACATCAGATATCCGATACTGTTTGACAATCGAACTGCTCAATACGGTGTATAGAGAAATGGAAATGTCCGTATTTGTATTTATGGAGTGTCACACACACACGCTGACTCTGTGTAGATGTGACAGTAATAAGAACACCAGATATCCGATACTTTGCCTCCTTCTTTAAGCAGAAGATCGACACGATCAGACAAAACTTTGGCCGCAGCCCTCAATGCCCCTCTTAGCCGCTCAGCCCTGTTCTGCAAAAGCCAGCTTCTCCACCATGACAGAAGATCAGCTCTCCACCCTTCTGTCAAGATCACACCTCACCACTTGTGCCCTCGACCCACTCCCGTCTCACCTCATCCCTAACTTGGCCACAGTCCTCATCCCATCTCTAACACACCTTTTCAACCTTTCACTTACAAATGGTATCTTTCCCTCATCCTTCAAACATGCCTCAATCACACCCATCCTCAAAAAGCCCTCCCTTGACCAATCCTCTGTGTCTAACTATCACCCAATATCTCTTCTCCCTTACGCCTCAAAACTACTGGAACAGCATGTATATCTCGAACTGTCCTCCCACCTCTCCTCCTGTTCCCTCTTTGACCGGTTACAAACTGGCTTCCGACCGCATCACTCAACTGAAACTACCCTAACTAAAGTCACTAACGACTTACTAACTGCCAAGAGAAAGCGACACTACTCTGTCCTCCTTCTCCTGGACCTGTCCTCTGCCTTCGACACCGTAGACCATTCCCTCCTGCTACAGACTCTTTCATCTCTTGGCATCAGAGACCTGGCCCTATCCTGGATCTCATCATCCCTAACAGACCAAACATTTAGTGTCTCCCTCTCACACACCACCTCCTCACCTCGCCCCCTGTCTGTCGGTGTTCCCCAAGGCTCTGTCCTAGGACTCCTACTATTCTCCATCTATACCTTTGGCTTGGGACAGCTCATAGAATCCCACGGTTTGCAGAAACACCTCTATGCCGATGACACGCAGATCTACCTATCTGGACCCGACCTCGCCTCCTTACTGAATGAAATCCCACAATGTCTGTCTGCTATCTCAGCCTTCTTCTCTGCTCGCTTTCTCAAACTGAACATGGACAAAACAGAATTCATCATCTTTCCCCCCATCTCACTCTACCCCTCCACCAGACCTATCCATCAATGTCAACGGCTGCTCTCTTTCCCCAGTCCCGTACGCTCGGTGCCTTGGGGTGATCCTCGACTCTGCGCTCTCTTTCAAACCACATATCCAAGCCCTCGCCTCCTCCTGCCGCCTCAAACTCAAAAATATTTCCCAGATCCGCTCATTCCTCAACCATGAAACCACAAAAACACTAGTGCATGCTCTTATCATCTCCCGCCTCGACTACTGCAACCTCTTACTCTCTGGCCTCCCCTCTAGCACTCTGGCTCTGCTCCAGTCCATCCTACACTCTTCTGCCTGACTAATCCACCTGTCTCCCCGCTATTCCCCAGCCTCCCCCTATACCAGGGTCTTCACTGGCTTCCTATCGCCCAGAGGCTCCAATTCAAAACCCTAACCATGACATACAAAGCCATCCACAACCTGTCTCCTCCATACATCTTTGACATGGTCTCTAGGTACCTACCCGCACGCAACCTTCGATCATCTCAAGATCTCCTTCTCTACTCCCCCCTTATCTCTTCTTCCAACAACCGCATACAAGACTTCTCCCATGCTTCCCCCATACTCTGGAACTCCCTGCCGCAACACATCAGACTCTCACCATCAACGGAAACCTTCAAGAAGAACCTGAAGACCCACCTGCACCAGATATCCGATACTGTTTGACAATCGAACTGCTCAATATGGTGTATAAAGAAATGGAAATGTCCGTTTATGTATTTATGGAGTGTCACACACACACTGACTCTGTGTAGATGTGACAGTAATAAGAACACCAGATATCCGATACTGTTTGATAATCGGACATCTCTATATGGTGTATGTATGGAAAAATGTTAATCTCCGTGTATTTTTTTACGGAGTCACACACTTATAATATGTATTTGTCTGTGATACCAGCCGGTACATAGTAGTGTGTGAGGAGCGTACACCTCTATGCGGTGTGTGAAAAATTGTACGCTCAGTATCTACTGTGCAGAAAAAAAGGAATAAAAGGATTTTTGCTTGTAAAAAAGCAGTCTGCACAGAAGTGTGCAAACAGCAATGCAGCTATCAGGGAGCCTATAAGGCAGCCTAATCACCAACAGAGCTGCTGCACAAAAAAGTGTGAAAAAATGAAGGATTGGTAAGGGTACTGTCACACTTAGCGATGTACCAGCGATCCCGACCAGCGATATGACGAGGTCAGGATTGCTGGTACATCGCTAAGTGGTCGCTAGTGAGCTGCCACACAGGCAGATCTCACTAGCGACATCGCTGGGGACAGGGGTCGCTACTTACCTGTCACACCAGGCGATCCTGCGTCCTCCCGCCTGGCTCCACGAGTCGCTCGTCGTCACAGCAGGAAGCGCCGCAGGAAGCTGGCGACGAGAAACAGTCCTGGACGTTCTCGCGCGATCAGCGATAACCAGCGGGGGAGCCGGTCGTAGGTAAGTATCAGACACAGCGATATCGCTAGCAATATCGCTATAACGTCACTAGTTATAGCGATATTGCTAGCGATATCTCTTAGTGTGACATGCCCTTAACTGTGCAGAAAAAAGGAATAAAAATATTTTTGCTTTTAAAAAGGCACTCTGCACAACAATGTGGAAACAGCAATGCAGCTATCAGGGAGTCTTATAAGGCAGCCTAATAACCAACAGAGCTGCTGCACACAAATATATCCTCCCCTGTCGCTGCACACTATACAGTTGTGTTTTACAGTGACATTCGCTATCAGCACAAGCAATTTTTTTCTTTTTCCCTACCTAAACACTCTCCCTATTGAGAACGATCAGCAGCAACCTCTCCCTATGCTAAGATCGGCAGAAGTAAGATGGCGGTCGGTGGTCACGGCCTTTTATAGACACTGTGACGGCACACAAAGCCAGCCAATCACTTGCATGCCCTTCTCTAACATGGTGGGGGCCGTTGCCGACGTAAGCGCATTGCCCACAGTGCGTCCTTCATGATTGGCTGAAAATAGGCGCTGGAAGGATTGTGGGAAACACGACTTTGGCACTCAAGTCGGCGACCTCATGGCCGACCTCACGCTATGGTTGGGTTTCTATCGGCAAAAACCCGACTTTAGCAAAAGTTGGCAGACTTTGAATTTGGCCGACTCGTTTTGCATTTTTACATAGAAGTGCTTATGCTCACTCTTTTGAGCTTTTTCTGATAGGATTTTCAGGTGGTTTTACTTGTTACTCCATTCCATTAGAATTCTGCAACTCTGCTTGTTGCTTATCTACAAACAGTAGTAAAGGCGTCATATTGAAATGAATAACACATGTTTGCAAAGTGAGACTACGCACAGGGTTTTTAGTCTGTATCAGTGGAGTCTTCAAGGAAAATGTATCAAGATGGTCAAGTATTTTTAATGGAAACTATTTCAAACTTTATGGATTGTTAAAGAAAGGTAATTTATGAAAAAACACCAAATTTATCTTCATGTACAGTTATGTCCATATATATTTGGACAGAGACAACATTTTTCTGATTTTGGTTCTAGACAATACCACAATGAATTTTATACAAGCTGAAACTCCTAAACCCTTCGTCCAATTTTAATGTGGATACCCTCAAATGAAAGCTGAAAGTCTGAACTTCAACTGCATCTGAATTGTTTTGTTTAAAATTCATTGCGGTAATGTCTAGAACCAAAATTAGAGAAATGTTGTCTCTGTCCAAATATATATGGACCTAACTGTATGCTATATTTTTTAAAACCTATAGAAAGAAGGAAACATCAGGAAAAGATCGATAATGACAGAAAGGAATACAATTCAAGGGCTTAACAAAATGTCAACAGCATGCAATTTAGAAATATTAAAAAGGCGTATAATAAAAACTTTGATAGTTTATTTGACCCCACATTGATTGCAAACCATTTATTAGAAGTACACAGACAAATTCTTAGGTGAAGAGGTCGGCCACATTCTCTTGTGAGTGCTGCTTTCCTCACACACTGCCCAAGACATCTTACATATAATGGCTACTGGAGGAGAACATATAATGAGACTCAATAAAAAATAGAAAAAACTTTATTCCGCCATCATATAACGTTTCGACGCCATCATACTTTTCAACCGATATTGGTCTTTTATCAAGTACTTGCTACAGACCAATATCGGTCGAAACACTGTATGATGGCGGAATAAAGTATTTTCTATTTTTTCACCTGGATTGGGTGCTGCTCCTCTGCTTTTTAATTAGGAGTTATTTTTGTCCAATTGAGTCTATGGACTTGGAGCGTGCATCCTGATGTTTATCTGATGTGCTGTCGGCTGCCTTTTTCTTTTGAATATATAACCAGACCAGTCCGACAACCTCTTCCAATAGTAAAACACTTAACAATAGAAGGCTGATTTTCTGTTGGAGGAGGCTGATGGATTGATGTGATCACACACAAGATTCTCCCTCAGCAACCAAATATGGATGAAAGTGCTGGTCAGTGTGTGTGCAAATCTGCACTAACAAGAGAGAGTGGGGGAAAAAATTACTACATTTCAGCTCACCACTGTAACGACCGTTTAAGATGCTCCAGCACGGATATAGTTCAGTCCAAACTAAGCACAGCTGTATCCAAACAAGAAGCGTTTTTCCAGCGAGCGTTGGAGGAACAGTATTAGACATTTTTGCAAAAAACTTCTTGATATTTAATGAATGAAAACATTATATATAAAGACAAAAAATTCACCCCTCATCCCCCCTAAAACAATTTGACAACTTGATAAAGGCATCGGCTGAAACGCGTAGTTTGGAAACAAGAGAGAGTGTTCAAACACTTTACATGAGAATCAATTTGTGTCTATCTTTTTCTGAGTTTTAAGAATTTTATTATTGAAATTATTTTACACTTTAACCCCTTGACCCCCGAAGCTTTTTTCAGTTTTGTGTTTTCGTTTTTCGCTCTCCTCCTTCACAGAGCCATAGCATTTTTATTTTTCTGTTTATAAGGCCATGTGAGGGCTTATTTTTTGTGGGACGAGTTGTGCTTTTGAACAGCAGCATTGCTTTTACCATGTCGTGTACTAGAAAATGGGAAACAAATTCCAAATTGCAATCTCACACTTGTTTTATGTTTGTCTTTTTTAGTAGGTCCATGAAATGCCAAAACTGACCTGCCATTATGATTCTCCATGTTATTACAAGTTCATAGACACCAAACTTGTCTAGGTTCTATTTTACCTAAGCTGTGAAAAAAAAATCCAAACTTAGTTAAAAAAAAATCCCCATTTTCCGATACCCATAGCATCTCCATTTTTCGTGATTTCGGGTTGGGTCAGGGCTTATTTTTGCGTGCTGAGCTGATGTTTTTAATGATACCAGTTTGGTGCAGATACGATCTTTTGATCACCCGTTACTGCATTTTAATGCGATGTAGCGGTGACAAAAAAATACATAATTCTGGCGCTTTTACTTTTTTTCTCGCTACACTGTTTAGCAATCAGGTTAATCCTTTTTTTTTATAGATCAGGTGATTCTGAACGCGGCTATACCAAATATGTGTATGTTTGATTTTATTTTTATGGTTTTATTTTGAATGGGGCAAAAGGGGGGTGATTTGAACTTTTATATTTTTTTATTTTTTTAATATTTTTAAAAACATTTTCTTTTCACTTTTGGCAAGCTTCAATAGTCTCTATGGTTTTATTTTAAATGGGGTGAAAGGGGGGTGATTTGAACTTTTATATTTTTTTATTTTTTTAATATTTTTAAAAACATTTTCTTTTTACTTTTGGCATGCTTCAATAGTTTCTATGGGAGACTAGAAGCTGCCACAGACCGATCGGCTCTGCTACATAGAGGCGATGGTCAGATCGCCTCTATTTAGTTCAATTGCTCACTTGCTATGAGTGCCGATCACTGGGTGGCGCTCACAGCAATCCGGCACTGACAACCATAGAGGTCTCCAGGAGACCTCTGGTTGTCATGTCGACACATCGGTGACCTGTGATCACGTGACGCGGGTCGCCGGTGTGTGTATTTCCGGCGCCAACGTTTGACAGTGGCATTTAATGGTTTCATAGCTGCGGGTGGATCGCGATTCCACCCACGGCTATTGAGGGCACATGTCCGCTGTTCAAAACAGATGCCGTGTGCCGGAAAGATGTGGGCTCACCACTGTAGCCCAGGTCAAAGGGAGGAAATCCGACTTCGGCGTACTATTACGCCTGATGTCGGAAAGGGGTTAAAGATTTCTTTGGTATATGTAAATTATTTTTATTTCTTTCCTTATCTCTCTGTGGCTTTTATACTGCTTTTCATATCATAATCTGCATTAAAAGTAAATTAGTAATCTTACAATTTTTACAATGGCCATTGGGGCTATTTGACACTCATATTTACTGTGTTTCAGGAACAGTTTTCAGCAGGCTATTTATCAGCAGAGGCAGGATTGCAATTAAAGGTAACACCGCTATACACAGCCGATAACACAGGATCCATCAATCACAATAGGTCATGTCACAGTTGGCCACGCTCTTCCTCTATTCACAGTGAACTTTTTATACACTCCTTCAATTCTTCATTACAAAAGATATAGCTTGTGTCTGAGCGTTGCTGATGATGTGTACATTGATTTCCTGACATAGCAATAGGTTAGAGCCTAAAAAAGCCCTAGAGGCCAGTGTTAACATTACAGGATTTCTAATTATATTTTTTTATAAAAATATGAAAAAAAAGGTGGCAACAAGTTTCTTAAAAATATGTTTAACACTAAAGCCAGATTTAAAAAAAAAAAATAGGTCATTTAATGGTGATGGATTCTTTTAAGGTTCATTGTTGACTGCATTGTGACTTCTCTCTAATTGTTTGAAGCAGCAATGCTGCCTGTAGTTGCACACCATGGATTGTTAGGGTACCGTTACACGTAGCGATGCACGAGCGATCCCGACAACGATATGGATCGCTAGTGCATCGCTAAGTGGTCGCTAGTGAGCTGCCACACAGGCAGATCTCACCAGCGACATAGCAGCGGTCGGGGGTCGTTACCTACCTGTCAGACGAGGCGATCCTGACGTCCTCCCGCCTGCGTCCATGCATCACTCGTCTCTCCACAGGAAGCCCAACAGGAATCGGCTGACGATAAATGGCCCAGGCCGTTCTCGCGCAATCACCGATAACCAGCGGGGGAGCCGGTCGGAGGTAAGTGTCACATATAGCGATATCGCTAGCAATATCGCTGCTGCGTTACAAAACCAGTGATGGTACAGCGATATTGCTAGCGATATCGCTACGTGTAACGGGCCCTTTAAGTGGTTCCATTGTAATTAAGCAAAAGGGAATATTGTATACATAGAAAAATAAAAGTAACAAATGTGATGTTAGAAAATATAAAAGGAGAAATGGATTGATACTTTAATACTTAAAAACACTTATTGTTCACAGTGGACATAAATGTGCCATTACTTGGAAGATAAAAATACAGTCCAGTTCTCTAGAGACTTCAATGTGTAATTCTCTTTCCATACTACACCATCTACTGTCAGTGGAAAGCAAACATCCACAGTTTATCCCAGTGGTGTCCACTGAAATAATGTTTGAGATAGACTGAAATAAAACACGTAATATCTTTTATTAACTACAAACCGAAATGTGTCAGACAACGCTTTATTCATGTTTTGCTGAATCCCAGTTCCATATTTTTTAATATATATTAAAGAATTCCATGTCATAAGGGGTTGAAAGAATAAATTACATAAAAGGGAATAAGACTCTCAGAACAAATTAAAGGATTGATTTTGTAAAGCGTGGAGAGAGCTGGTAAAATGAAGCTTTTTCTTGCCAAGATTGTGAATGCTCTGATTTTTTATTTTTTTCTGAAGCTTTAAATGAAAATGTAGTCAAGTAAATTAATCACTTCAATTGTTTATTCATCCAGTGAGAGACTCAAATCTGTTCAGCCTTGATTCCATGTCGTTCTTAAAGGAACCGAAAGCTTAATTCTATGTATGGAGAAAACAATAAATCCTTCTTACTCAATGCTTTATTCTTGCTACGGCTTGCTTCACACTTTAAAACTAATACACACATCAGAAATATCTTCATAGGACCCCCTTAGGGCAGGTGCAGATGTGCGTATTTTTGGTTTGAATGCTATCTAATCCAACAAAACATTGTTTCGCACTCGATCCAATGTTAGTTTATAGAGCCGTGCACATTTCCAATATTTTCCTTGGACAAAGACTGTCAGAGGAAAGAAATTGCTGCATGCCCCAGTTTGATCCAATATTTGGATCGCACTCAGCAATACAAATAAAATGAGTGCGTTGAAAACATAAACCTGCACTTGGGTGACATCTGAGTGCAGTCAGATTTTTTTCTCCATCTTCTTCTTGTCCGAGAGAATCAGAGCACACTATGCTGACACTCTGATCAAATTCTGATCAGAGTTTGATCACAGTGTCATTTGTATAATCGGCCAAATTCTCTCGGATGACAGAATCTATGGCCATATGCACCTGTTCTTACATAGATCAATTGAATAGGAGCTGAATTGCAGTTCCTTGCAACAGCCAAGGTAGTAGGGAAGTGTTCGGTCCCACTCTGCCCAGCAAAAGTCAGATTAGCCCACCTGGACACGGGAGAATTCTCTAGTAGTCCCCAGGGCCTTGGCAGGTCCCTGAGCAGGATGTAGAGGAAGCCCGCTGGTTTACCTTGGTCCAATACTGCAATACTACCACCTCAACACACATTTTGGCCGAGATTCCTTCTTCTGGAGGAGTGGCATCACAGCAGTAGGCATATCTTAAATAGTACAATTCAGCCAAAAGGAGATAATGTCTTACAACCTGTGAAAGGTATATTGCTCTAGATTGAAGGATGCAGTGCTGACGTGTGCCGGGGTCAGCATCACCGAGGGCATCATCAAGGCACGTGAGCAATGGAACATATCAGCACTCCATGTGTCATTCTACAGCAACATACAGTGGGGAAAAAAGTATTTAGTCAGCCACCAATTGTACAAGGGGTACAATTTTGTTTCTGTTGTCCTTCGACAGCTCTTTGGTCTTCACCATAGTGGAGTTTGGAGTGTGACTGTTTGAGGTTGTGGACAGGTGTCCTTTATACTGATAACAAGTTCAAACAGATGCCATTACTACAAGTAATCAGCGGAGGACAAAGGAGCCTCCTAAAGAAGTTACAGGTCTGTAAAAGCCAGAAATTTTGCAAGTTTTTAGGTGACCAAATACTTATTTTCCACCATAATTTGCAAAATAAATCTTGCCAAATCAGACAAGGTGATTTTCTGGATTTGTTTTCTCATTTTGACTCTCATGGTTGTGGTCTACCTATGATGGCAATTACAGGTCTCTCTCATCTTTTTAAGTGGGAGATCTTGCACAATTGATGGATGACTAATTACCATTTTGAGTGGGGATGGGGGGTTATTTAATGTGTGGGGAACAAGTGATGGCGGTCTGTGTCAAATGAAGAAGAAAAGCGAACATGAAGGACTTCACCTAGGAACATCACTGGTGAGTCACTGTATCACAAGTACATGCATACTTTACACTAGAGTTGAGCGACTTTGGTTGGATCGGGTTTCATGAAACAAAATTTGTTTCAGATGAAACTGGTCCGACTAGGGCAAAAAAAGTCGGAGTTTCGTCCGAAACCCGACCCCAATGCAAATCAATGGGAAATAAAAGTCGGCATTGAGCGGATGACATTCATCCACTCAATGCCGACTTTTATTCCCCATTGACTTGCATTGGGGTCGGGTTTCGGACGAAACTCTGACTTTTTTTGCCCTAGTCGGACCAGTTTCATCTGAAACAAATTTTGTTTCATGAAACCCGATCCGACCAAAGTCGCTCAACTCTACTTTACACTATATACAGAGCTCCTGTGTATAATGTCACTGGTTCTCACTGTATTACCAGTACTCAATATACTATATACAGAGCTCTTGTATATAATGTCACAGTTGAGCACTGTGGTACCTCTAGACTGAGACTATATACAAAGGTCCTGTGTATAATGTCACTGGTTATCAATGTACACCTGTACACTGTAAACTATATACAGAGCTCTGGTGTATAATGCCACAGGTGATAACTGAATTACCTGTACACTGAAACTATATTGTACACTATATACTTGTGTGTATAATATCTCTGGTGGTAACAACAGCGTTGTTAGTATTGTGCCTTATATTCATGATCAGTATTGTAGTATTTGGTCACTATGTGGTGGTAATTAGAGATGAGCGACTTTGCCTTTTTCTGGTCGAGTCGGGTTTCATGAAACCTGACTTCCGCAAAAGTCGGGTCGAACGAAATCGGCCGATTATCGTGAAAAGTCGAAGGCCGACTAAAACATAAAACCCAATGCAAGTCAATGGGGAAGCAAAGTCGGCATGGAGTGGAGGACAGGAAACACACCTACAGTGCCCTTTTGAATGCCAAAAACATCAATTCTGATTACTGAAGCTTTTCAACCTTAATTTACTTCATAATACTAGTTACGCACTGAAAAATGGGGGTTATTTGGCTAAATTTGTGGGGGGTAGGGCTGGCTCCAGGTTTTCATGTGCCCTGGGCCAAAGAGCGCCCCTTTAACACATACCACAACTCATGATGCTCCGATACCGCAGAGAAATAGCGGCATAGTACAATGAAAAATACTTCACTTTTTACATCTCATGACTGATATCCATTTTAAATAGCTCCAAAAACGGACAGTATATTACTCCATACAGTATTATGGCCACCGCATAGTGCGCTATACTGAGTAATGAGGCCCATATATTTCTCCATACAGAATCATTGGTCCCATATAATGTTTGAAACAGTATATGATGAGCTCCACATAATGCTACAGTATATGCTGGTCCCCATGGATGAAACTCCACTGTTTTATGGGCCCAAATAAAGCTCCATACATAATGGGCCCCATTTCTAATGCTCTAGTTTATAATGTGCCCTGTAAATGCTGCTCCAGTGTCTGATGTCCACCTTTGGAATGCTCCAGTGTATGGTGGGCCCCATATATCATTCTCCAAAGTATAGTGCTCCCCAAAAATTGCTGTCCCAACATTGAAAACAATTAAATAAGTCTCCTCGCTATGGAATCCCTGTACTAGTCTGGACTCCTCGTCGTCCCCATCGTCCATCTCACTGCACTTGGCTGTTTAGGCAGAGGGCGTACAGACGTGATGTCATTGCGCTCTCTGATCAGACTATCACTGTCAGGAAACGCAGAAGACGTCATGGCGGTGGAGCAGGGAGAGGAAAGTATTTCAACTTTGCAAGTGCTGTGATCCTGAGCAAGCAGGGGGGCCCACTCGTTGGCGACGGCAGTGGCACAGGGCCCCTCTAATAGTACGGTGGTGTGAGGCGGTGTGTCTGACGGCGGGTGGGGGTGTGTCTGACGGCGGGTGGGGGTGGGGGTGGGGGTGGGCCCTCCCACCGGCAGACCGGCAGAGACACTTTTGCATACTATGAGGGGCCCTGTGCCAGTGCCGTCGCCCATGAGTATGCCCCCCCACCAGCTCAAGGAACCTGCACTTTCATCTGCACCTTCCTCTTTATCACCGTGTAAGGTGGTATAGTATGCGGGAAGGGGAACCTGAGTTTCCTCTGGGTCAGATTCTGGCTGTGTAGAGTGTGAGGGGAATGTAGTGGTCTGGGTCAATGTACCAGCAGAATCATCTAGCAGTAGCTATGCATCAGTGCACTTGTGGCGTCCCCAGGAGTACGGTCGCCACAGTGGCATTACCTTCCTCCTAGGGAGTGTGATGTCATACTTGGGAGCAACAAAGGATCTCTCTAGCAGTTAAAACAACACACAACACATTTCCCACTCCAC
The DNA here is from genome assembly GCF_039654945.1 of Dendrobates tinctorius. Lineage (NCBI taxonomy): Eukaryota > Metazoa > Chordata > Amphibia > Anura > Dendrobatidae > Dendrobates > Dendrobates tinctorius. The sequence continues at coordinate 6,201,120 of NW_027361790.1, read as the reverse complement.
GCCAAAAGGGAGACCTCTGAACATGACAGCTGAGGAGCTGCTCTCTGTGGTCGGGAGGAGGTAAGTTAGGCCATTCTGTGCAGGGAAGGGGAAGTGTGTGGACGTGAGAAGGGGAGCTGGAGGATGAGCAGAGTTAAGGCTAACTCCTAGCTGGAGCGCATGGTCCGGATTTCGGTCTCCGAGTTTGTAGGAACACTGACGTTCCGGCAGCAGAATCCGGAGGAAGTAGCAACTGTTATGATGAGTCACCGAAGGAGGAAAAAACAAAATACCAGCTAAGTCCAGAAAAACCAGAGAGGTTGGCAGCTATCGGATTGCAGACCCCTGGACCTATCCACAACAACTAGCAGTAGCCGTGGGGGGTTCCTACGGTGCCCTAGACCCCTCGATCTCAGCCGGAGAACTACATAGCCTAAAGACAGAAAGGGGAAAAACTAAACTGTCCCAGAGCAGACCCCAAAGCAATAGGCAGCCCCCAACATATAATGACGGTGAAGCAAGATGAAAACACTAACACAGATAGAAAGATAGGTTGAACAAATGATGGGGCCCAAGCTAACTAAATAGGACAGGATAGGAAAGCCGCTGTCTGCCATCCGCAAAAACCCTATCCAAAATGTGCCAACCGACTGATAGGAAAAACAGGCCCTGAAGTCGCTAGGCTTCAAAAGACTATATCAGCACTCAGGTATATTCTGAAGACAGAGCAAAAGATCAACAGATCAGAGACAAAAATGGAATACAGCTCACCCCCGGCTGGGGATGGCAGAACTCCCAAAAAACAAGGCAAAACAAAAACAAAACTGAAGAGTACAAAGCAGAGCAGAAAAACTTAGCTTTGAGATGCAGGAATCAGACTGGTCTCCAAGAATCCAGCAGGATCACCAGCAAGGCAGAAGGGTGTCGGCTGCCTTATATCCAGTCCTCAATTCCAGCCACCCAGTCATCATCTAGCTGCCCAGGTGTTTGGTAATCAGCCGCACTACCTTCCTTCACCAGAGGAGGGAGTTCATCAGACCTCAATGGTGAAGGGGAAAATGAACTCACAATAAGCAACTGTAAATGCTCTGTACCCAACTGAGGCTCGGAGGCCCCAGCATCGACGTGTGTGAGCCAGAAGGAAAAGGCTACGGCTGACAGCCATACGAGAAAGTTCCAAAAGAGAGTCAACAGGGGGAACTTCATTGAACTCAGCACTGCGAGTACCTCAGATAAGCGCTAGAATGGAGGCCACACTACCTATCTGCAGAGAGAGAAATCCAAATTGGCTTCCAAGCTGACCAACTCCTTCTCCATCTGTACTCTGGGTCCTGGACAGTACCTACCAAGTACAGGTAAAAGAACTGCGCGACTGTGTCTGTCATCTTTCTCCTGCACCTGGCGCACGGCTCAGCTACATCCTGCACTGCACACCATCTCCCAACTCTTTCATCTGCCCTGCGACTATGGCCCTACCTGTGCAGGTCTTCTACATCTTAGCTGCACCACAACATCTGTCCCACAGAAGTGACACTGCAGCGCTGCTCAATCTAATCAGAAACCAGAGGTGGCGTCACGTATCATTCACCTACAAACGTAATTCACCCCTTTGCATGCACGCCCAGGGCCACGGAATGGGTCACCACCACCGTGACACATCCCTGTGAGACACCGGCCCGGTACCGATTAACCCCACTGCCCTGGCTGGCCACCCACACTCCATGTCAGATTCATCTTGGACTGGGGAATTCACGATTTGACTTGATAACCCAGGCATGGTATGATAGAAAGATCTACATGGACTAATGTGAAGTGTGGCCTGCTGCCTCATTCAGTTTGGGTGGGGGTGCAGGACACAAGGAAAGGGGTTCTTCCTGACCAGGAGACAGCACTTGACCACTCAGTGCTTGCATTTTTTGAAACTTCAGAAGAGGCGGGCATATTTGATGGAGTCTGTTTCGGCAATGTAAGCCAAAATCAGTTCCTCATGCTCCGCCTTTAAAAGCGGTTAACCTACTCCCAGAAAAGGTAGCCTTCCAGGCGTTCCGGTGCCAGACCATGACGCAGGCTCAACACCTCTTGCCTTAGCTGCTATTGTGCTTTTGCCACTACCAGCAGATGCACCACCACCATCAGCACCAGCTGGCCCCCCCCCACGCCCACGTCCGCTGCCTCTTCCACCAAACTTCAAAATTTAGCACAAAATAGACACAAAATAACATCAGATATATGGCACTGTATCAGAAGCATACAGCTCTATTCAGTCAAAGGATAATTGTCAATCTCCATATACATTCCATCAGTCACACAGAGACGCTCACAGGCTCAGTATGGATTAGACAAGAATATAAAAAGTAGACAAAGTGTACAGTATCACAGATAGCAGGTATATATAGCATAGTTTAAACATTAACAATGTACGTCTATATATCAGGAGTAGTGTTGAGCCACCACGCTAGTGTTTTGGTTCGTCACACAGGAGGCAAGTTCGTCGAATGTTCGTCGAACCCCATTGAAAACAATGGCAGGCAAACACAAACACATAGAAAACAATTACAAAACACCTTAAAAGGTGTCCCAAAGCAGAGAAAATGCTCAGAAGACAAAAATTACATATGGAAAATGGCAACTACATTTAGAAAAGAGGTGGAGGAGTAAAAGGAGGAGGTGAAGGAGACACAGATATAGGCTTGTCATTCCCTTATGAAGTCAAGAAAGGCTGGAATAAAAATGTAAAATACCAACCAAAAAAAAAAAAAAAAAATTCTGAAATCGAACACGATCATATACTGTCGGACTTCCCACCAATAAATTATGCCAACTGGTGATCGGGTGGCATTATTCCCACGAACCTTCAAACAGCGTCCATGAAGGCAAAGTGTTTGCTTTCCGGGGGCAGTATGATTGCAAAGCTGAACCTTAAAGGAATGTCCAAAAGGGCACCACCAGGAGTGGAGCCTGCGGCTTAATTGGACTCAACCCGGGAAACCACAACCATGCCACCTCAAGAAAAGATGCACATATTGAAAGCTTTGTCGATTGTGTGTGTGGTGTGGTATGTCCATTTGCAGTTGTGCTAGCAATTTGTCAGCTTTATTCCGTTAACGAACGAGACTCAGGCATGCCCCCGCGGTACGCGTCAAGCTTACTAGAGGGATACGCGAGGCTCTGGCACTATCATGGTCTATCATAGCGTTACATGTCTGGGGCTGCATGCGCGCTACACTGAAAGGACCAGCTTTTGTTGCTTACAGGTGCAGATAACCAGCAAAACACCGTTAGTGATGGGGATCTGTGATTCCAATTATTCCCCGCGAACGATGATTTCCCAGTAAGTGCAGGTCAACCGCAATTCCTGAATTAGGCCTAACCAGCATTCCTGAAAAAATGCAAAAAATTACGTGTCCAAACCACAGTTGCTGTAGCTTGCTTAACAGCTCGGCAGCCATTCTCAGGCCCTGTATGGATTCGACAAGATTCTAGAAAGTTGATAAAGGGTACAGATTCACCGAGTAATACGTATATATGTAGCATAGTTTACACATTAAAAACCTATGTCTATATATCAGGAGGCAGGCTCAGACGGTCTCAGGCCCAGTATGGATTAAACGTGATTGTACAAAGGTGAGAAAGGGTACCGTATCACTGGATAACAGGTATGTATAGCATAGTTTACACATTAAAAACCTATGTCTATATAACAGGAGGCAGGCTCAGACTGTCTCAGGCCCAGTATGGATTAGAAATGATTGGACAAAGGTGAGAAAGGGTACTGTATCACTGGATAACAGGTATGTATAGCATAGTTTACACATTAAAAACTTATGTCTATATAACAGGAGGCAGGCTCAGACGGTCTCAGGCCCAGTATGGATTTGACCAGCTTGTGCAAAGTTGAGAAAGGGTACCTTATCACTAGTGTTGAGCGATACCGTTCGATACCCAAAAATATCGTATCGGATGGTATCGGCCAATACGAAAAAAATATCGGGTATCGCCGATTCCGATACCGGAAGTCCCATTCAAGTCAATGGGACTTCCGGTATCGGAATTTAAAAAAGCCCTTTATTTCCTTGTTGGCTAATTCTACATAATTGAAAACAAATAAGAATCATGTAGAATGTATTGTGGGAGGTGGAGGAGACATTAAAGGCATAGTGGTCTATTCAAATCACATGGCATAGCATTAATTACAATTTTTTTTTTCAAGACGTTCGGAGTTAAAAAGATATTGACTATGTTAACTTTTTTATATTTAGTCAGATATGTATGTTTCACAACTTCCATGCTCTTCACCTTCTTTTGTACTTCTCCCACACTTTCTCCTTCATGATCCGCAGCAGTAGCATTTTTTTCATCAACTTTTTCTTCACCTTATTCATCTTCTTCTTCATCACCTTCTTCCCATTAATTTTTTTTTTCCATTCTTCATATTCTTCTTATTCAGCTATTATTAATTTTCATATGCTATTTCTTCATCTTCTTCCTATTCTTCTTTTTATTCATTTTCTTATGGTGACAGGCATTCCTGTAGTACTTATCTATAAAAGTTATAAGATTACACCTTACGTTCTGCCTGTCACAAAAGATTTACAACAGGATTTGTCCGCGTTCAGTTTGGCCTGCAGCAGCAGGCATTTTCCAGGGGCACCACAAGGAGGAACGGACTCACCCCCATTTACTGCTTAGTCTTTTTCTGCTTATAATTTTGATTTCTTCTATGCTGATTTTTAGTCTTATGCTTAATGTTCTTCTGCTTTCTGTTCTTCTGCTTTTGCTTCTTCTGCTTCTTGTTCTTCTGTCTTTTGTTCTGTATCTTGGTGGTTGTCTTCATGTTCTTTGTCCTCTTGGTCTTATTATTTAGGTTCATATTTCGGGTCTTCTTTGGTGTGGTCTTCAGGGTCGTCGTCGTCGTCGTCATGGAGATCAATAAGGATTACCAAAGACAATTTCAAAAAGCTTGATCTTGGAAATGTAGCAGAAGGTACAAGAAGGCTGAGAAACTGGCGAGAACCAGCTGACAGTACTGGAACCCGTAGTGGCAGCAGAAGGAACAATAGCCAATGGCACTACTGAGGAACAGCTGACGGTGCTGGACCCCGGTTACTATGCAGGAGGTACCTGTGCTAGAAACCACTACCAAGGACCAGCTGACGTTGCTGGACCTCGGATACCGAGATGGAGGCACCTAGGCCAAAGGCTCTGGCAAGAACCAGCAGACAGTGCTGGCACCCGGATGGGTAGCAGAAGGAACAAGAGCCAATGGCACTACCGAGGACCAACTGACGGTGCTGGACCACGGTTACTAAGCAGAAGGTACCTGTGCTAAAAAGCACTACCAAGGACCAGCTGACGGTGCTGGACCTCGGATACCGAGATGGAGGCACCTAGGCCAAAGGCTCTGGTGAGAACCAGCAGACAGTGCTGGAACCCGGATGGGTAGCAGAAGGAACAAGAGCCAATGGCACTACCGAGGACCAACTGACGGTGCTGGACCACGGTTACTAAGCAGAAGGTACCTGTGCTGAAAAGCACTACCAAGGACCAGCTGACGGTGCTGGACCTCGGATACCGAGATGGAGGCACCTAGGCCAAAGGCTCTGGCGAGAACCAGCTGACAGTGCTGGAACCCGGGTGGGTAGCAGAAGGTACCCATCCAAAGCAAAGTAGCCAGGCCACAAGCCGGCCGCATTTACCGAAACCCACAGTCCTACAGGGGGTCCATGTCCCATTGACACTACGGATCCAGCCTTCAGTGCCAGTTCCCGCAGCCCACATAGGAGTCACCTAAACTGCAGGCACTGTAGAGTCGGCTAACCCGGCCGCAAGACGACAGGACAACGGATTGGTGGCATAGTGACCTTGACACTACCCGGAAACAGCAGGCGTGCTGAAAACAGGCTGGGCAACAGGGAGTACCCATGCCAAAGACACTGCCGAGAACCAGCTGACGGTGCTGGAACCCAGATGGGTAGCAAAAGCTACAAGAGCCAATGGCACTACCGAGGAACATCTGACGGTGCTGGACCACGGTTACTAGGCAAGAGGTACCTGTGCTAGAAAGCACTACTAAGGACCAGCTGACGGTGCTGGACCTTCGGATACCGAGATGGAGGCACCTAGGCCAAAGGCTCTGGCGAGAACCAGCTGACAGTGCTGGAACCCGGGTGGGTAGCAGAAGGTACCCATCCAAAGCAAAGTTGCCAGGCCGCAAGCCGGCCGCAGTTACCGAAACCCACAGTCCTACAGGGGGTCCATGTCCCATTGGCACTACGGATCCAGCCTTCAGTGCCAGTTCCCGCAGCCCACATAGGAGTTACCTAAACTGCAGGCACCGTAGAGTCGGCTAACCCGGCAACAGGGAGTACCCGTGCCAAAGACACTGCCGAGCACCAACTGGCGTTGTTGGAATCCAGGGACAATCATGGTGAAGGCCGAGGCCTACTTGGTGGTAGATTTAGATTGTTTGTAGGCTACAACAGACTGTCAACGTGCTCCAATAAGGCATCTGTCTCCACTCTGTTTCCAGGATTTCACGTGACCACCAACACCACCAGTTTATGCGTACAGTAGCCGTCTGCCCAATCCACATGTGTTCCTGTGTTACTGGGGTTCTGTAATGTCAGCAGATCCCCTGATGTGTGTCTGCCACTGTCTCACAGGAGACAGTGGCGGACACACATTGGGGGATCTGCTCACGTAACAGAACACCAGGAACAAGTGTGGAATGCATGGACAGCAACTGTGAGCAGGAACTGGCTGTGTTGGAGGTCAGGGGAAATACTAGAGACAGAGTGGAGACAGAGGCCAAATCAGAGAATATTTAAATCTGAAGTAGTTACAATTTGGAGGCAGCAGCAGTTTGCCCTCCACACAGCAGGGGATCAGCTGACGTTACCGAACCCCACTTTCACATGAACGAGTTTTTTTCTGTGTGGACAGCACTTCCGAGCACCAACTGGCGTTGTTGGAGCCCAGGGACAATCAGGGTGCAGGCCGAGGCCTACTAGGAGCCAGGTGTAAATCGGAGGTATTTTGACTTTGGAGGGAGCAGGAAACTTTGCCCTCCACACAGTAGGGGATCAGCTGACGTTACTGAACCCCACTTTCACATGAACAAGTGTTTGTTTCTGTGTGGACAGCACTTCCGAGCAACAACTGACGATGTTGGAGCCCAGGGATAGTCATTTTGTAGGCTGAGGCCTACTTGGAGACAGTTTAAGATAAGACATTGTTTGAATTAGGAGGCAGCAGGAGAGTTTGCCGTACACACAGCAGGGGATCAGCTGACGTTACCGAACCCCACTTACACATGAGCGAGTGTTTTGTCTGTGTGGACAGCACTTCTGAGCACCAACTGGCGGTGTCGGAGCCCAGGGAAAATCAGGTAGTAGGCCGAGGCCTACTTGGTGGCAGTTTTCGATTGTTTCTAGACTACTACTATGTAATACTATTGTAGGAACTCGAGGATTCTGATAGCGTGGGGCAATGAACAGACAGAAGCGGTTTACTTTAGTGCAAATAGTGTATTTTATAACAGCAGTGACACCCAAAAACAATATGCTGATAACCTAAAATGAGACAAGTCCTAAAGCTATATAGCAATTCATTAAAGTTCCTAAAACAGGGTCCTCATAAACATGTGATCCAAGGTGAGTGTAACACTCAGGTGATGTGGCGCAGTTCACAGCGTAGTGATGCAGAGAGAGTCCAATCAGGTATGTAGCAAGCACAGGGAAGTCCAGAACAAGTCTATAGGTAAATCCCAGACGCAGCAAGAACACAGGAAAGTCCAAAGGCTGATTCACAAGTTGATCCCTGGAGCAGCATGAACACAGGTGAGTCCAGAAACATGTTCACATTAAGGCATACGGTAGGTGACAGTTCCGACTGCTCTCATTGGGGAAGAGTGAAGGGTTAAGAACCACACATAGTTCAGGAATACAGTTCTTACCAGATACCATGAACCAAGGGTTAAGTTCCAAAGATGAGTGCAGCTTTCCTAAAGAGAACAGGGAAGGTCCAGAGCCACAGCAGAAGCACACTCAGAAACCAGCAGCACAGCTGAAGGAAGCAGAATACTCCAGCAAGGAAAGGCAGCACCTGAGCCGGTTTTATACACATGAACAGGAAGTAGGGCACACAAGAACAGCAACCTCCATCTTAACAAAGGGCAAATTCATTCACAAGGTGATTTAGAAAACCCGGAATACTGACATTACTCCCCCCCTAGAAACGGCCTCAGGACGATCCCGGACCAGGTTTGTCTGGGTATCTCCAATGAAACTGAGCAACCTTCAGGGGAGCATTGATGTTACTTACTGGTTCCCAGGAATCGTCTTCAGGAGAGTAACCCTGCCATCTAACTAGATACTGAAGCCGGTTTTGATGAAGTCTTGAATCAATAATGTCCTGGACCACAAATTGTTCTTCGCCATTAACCAACACTGGTGGAGGAGGTACGATACGTCCCTGAAACTTGTTAGGAGAAACCGGTTTTAATAAAGAAACATGAAATACTGGGTGTACCTTTAGAGTTCGTGGTAGCTTCAGCCGACAAGCAACGGAGCTCACAATCCCGGTAATTTTGAATGGACCGATGAAATTCTGTCCCAGTTTCTGCGAAGGAACACCCAACCTTAGATTCTTGGTAGACAACCAAACCAAGTCTCCTACCTTATACAAAGGTGCTGGTTTCCGGAACCTATCAGCTGACTTCTTGTAACGCTCCTGTGCTACAGTCAGGGAGTCCTTCAAAACTTCAAGATTACGTTGTAACAGCTCCACTCTGTCTTGAACCGCCGGTAACGAAGAGACAACCGGAGACCTAGGGAGAATATTTGGATGATATCCCAGATTGGCAAAAAAAGGAGTTACCTTTGTGGAACTGCTCTGTGAGTTGTTGTACGAAAATTCTGCTAAAGGAAGTAGCTTCAGCCAGTCATCCTGCAAATGACTGACGTAGCAGCGTAGATATTGCTCCAAGGTTTGATTTGTACGTTCGGTCTGCCCGTTGGTCTGAGGATGGTATGCAGAAGACAAGCAAACATTAATGTGGAGCGCAGAGCAAAATTCTTTCCAAAACCTAGAGGTAAACTGTATTCCCCTGTCAGAGATGATCTCATCTGGTACCCCATGCAGCCGGAAAACGTTCTGGATAACCAGATCCACTGTCTCTGTAGCTGAGGGGAAACCGGTACAAGGAATAAAATGGGCCGCCTTTGTTAAACGGTCCACTACCACCAAAATAGTGTTTTTACCGCCAGAGGTGGGTAATTCCACAGTAAAGTCCATCAAAATAGACCCCCAAGGGCAAGATGGTACGGGTAGTTGGCACAAACCTCATAAGAGCGGACATACTCATTCACATCTTTTAAGCAGGTAGGCCACCAGAAAAAACGACTTAAAAATTCCTGAGTCTTCTGTACCCCCCTATGACCAGCCAATACGGAGTCATGGACCAATTTGAGGATTCGAAGTCTCACAGCCTCTGGGACGTAAATACGTCGATCTCTAAGCCACACACCATTCTGAAAGACAAGATTCACGTTGTCAGGTGGAGCAGCAAGAAATGCATCACCGTCATAGGCCAGCTTGATCTCCTCCCACAAGTCCCGGTCCTGGAGCACTCCTATGAAATTGGCATCAGACAAGATGGTCTTAGACGGGGTCCCAGGCACGGAGTCCACCGTGTGGATTCGGGATAACGCATCGGCCTTCCCATTACGTGCACCTGGGCGGTATGAGATAATAAAATCAAACTGGTGCAAGAACAAACTCCACCTATCTTGTCGGGGAGAAAGACACCTGGCGGATTTAAGAAATTCCAAATTACGATGATCTGTAACCACTACTACCTGTTGAGTTGCTCCATGCAAATGGTGTCTCCATTCTTTAAAGGCGAAAATGATTGCCAAAAGTTCCTTATCTGCAATGTCATAATTTAGTTCAGCAGAAGATAACCTGCGCGAAAAGAAGGCACACGGGTGCAGCAAACCTTTGTCTCCGGTTCGTTGTGAGAGGATAGCTCCCAGTGCACAGTCAGAAGCGTCCACCTCCACGATGAAAGGAAGTGCAGGATCCGGATGCATTAATATCGGAGCCGTGGTAAAACAAACCTTGAGGCGGTCAAAGGCTTCCTGGGCTTGTGAAGACCATACAAACTTCTTCCCCTTCTTAGTAAGGAGAGTGATGGGACGGACAATTTCCGAAAAATTCCGGATAAAACGTCTATAAAAATTAGCAAAACCAATAAATCCTTGTACCTCTTTGATGTTTCCTGGTACCGGCCAGTCTATGATCGCCTGGATCTTGCTGGATTCCATGTTCAATCCCTGGGAGAAATAATATAGCCCAGAAATTGAATTTCGGAGCAATGAAACTCACATTTTTCGAGTTTGATGTATAAATGATTCTCTCTTAAACGTCTGAGCACGGTCTTGATATGTTCCTGATGTTCCTGTAGAGAATCAGAGAAGATTAAGATGTCATCCAGGTAAATTACCACATAATGGTCCAATAAATCCCTGAAGATATCATTGGCTAAGTGTTGAAAAGCAGCAGGAGCGTTACACAGTCCGAATGGCATCACTAAATATTCAAAATGTCCATACCGGCATCTAAAAGCCGTCTTCCATTCGTCTCCGGGACGTATACGGAGTAAATTATATGCCCCACGAAGGTCTAATTTGGTAAACACCTTGGCTTGACGGACTCTTTCCAACATTTCAGGAATTAGTGACAACGGGTACCTGTTACGAATGGTTACCTTATTTAGCTCCCGGTAGTCAATGCAGGGTCTTAGAGTCCCATCTTTCTTCTTTACAAAGAATATTGGGGCTCCCGCTGGTGAAGAGGATGGTCGGATAAACCCCTTGGCTAGGTTCTCATCTATATACTCTCGTAATGTTTTTAGTTCTGGAGCTGCCAGCGGGTAAACATGGCCGAAAGGGATCGCTGCCCCAGGAAGCAATTCTATGGGGCAGTCATATGGTCTATGTGGTGGGAGTTAGTCTGCCTTCCTTTTGTCACAAACGTCTGCGAATTCCTGGTAAACCAGAGGGAGAGTGGGTACCTGTATTGCCTCTTCCACGTCCCGGGTAACTGGAACCGTGACTGTTGGACAGATGGTAGGACTACCCTTCGAGGGGAAGGATATCTCCTTGGTTTCCCAATTGATGTTTGGATTTTGCGACCGTAGCCAGGGAATTCCTAAAATTATAGGAAAATGAGAAGATATTAGCATAAATGAAAGGGTTTCCTGATGGTCTGGTTCCATCTTACACTCCAGGAGCACCGTTTCCCGGTCTACTGGTCCAGAAGTTAATGGGGAACCATCCACCGTTTCCATGGTGACTGGAGAAGCTCGTAGTTGTGTCCTTATACCATGTTTCCTGGCAAAAGAAGAATCCATGAAATTCCCACCTGCTCCAGAGTCTATCATAGCAGAACTTGGTATCCACTGACCTTCCCACAGAATCTGAATAGGAAGAGAACAATGTGAATATTTTTCCCCTTGATCTTTAGGGGAAGTCGACATCAATGTTGGGGGAAACACAGCGTCTAGGTGTAGACTGGTCTCCGAAACTTCAGACTCAGCGTCCGTATTGTCATAATCCCCTACTGCCGCTAACACCTTGTTAGGTCGCCTGGGACATTTAGGACAATTAATGAGGAAATGGTCTGATTGACCGCAATAAAAACATAATCGTTCACGGAAACGGTATTCCAGGCGTTCATTATTCTCACGTCTTTGTAGCGCGTCCACTTGCATAGGCACCTCCTCAGTCTCCCGCGGGTTTTTGCCTGTAGTTTCCCTAGATGGAAGAGAAAAATTAGCAATGCGATTTAAAGCTGCCCATTTCTCTTGTCTACATTCAGTTAGGCGAATGTCAATACGCACACAGTGTTGTAAAAACAACTCGAACTCCTGTGGGGACTCGGAACGAGCTAGCTCATCCTTGATTGCACTGGATAAACCTTTCCTAAAAATTGGCAATAAAGCATTGTTTTCCCAGTTGGTATCCACCACTAACCTCTTAAATTCGGTAACATATTCTATGACTGAGCGCTTCCCCTGGCGTAATGACAGCAGGGCAGATTCAGCGGTGGCACGGCGGTTGGGATCGTCGAATATTTGCGCCATAGATGTCAGAAAATCATCCAAATTATTTAGACGGGTATCGTGACTTTCAACCATAGGATTTTCCCAAGCCAGAGCCCGTGATGTCAACAACATAATACATAAAACCTTAGATCTATCAGACCGGTAGTAAGAGGCATGTACATAAAAAAATAATATGCATTGATTAACAAACCCACGAAATTGACTTCGGTCACCATTAAACCGGAATGGGGGCAACTTGGGCATACTGGGGGACAGTATACGCTCAGTAGGTAAGGCCTCCTGGACTTCCGTCCTGGTACGTAGATCTTGGAGAGCCTGACCAAACACCTGTGCATTGTGGTCCACCTGGGACTCCAAGTCTCTGAGCTTATTTTGTAAAGCCCCCACCTCCTGCTGCAAGGAGTTAATCATAGAAAACATCTTGTCCGCTTGTGACTGTGACATTGCCCCAGCAGAATCCTCTTTTGGCTGGAGTATCCTGTAATACTATTGCAGGAACTCGAGGATTCTGATAGCGTGGGGCAATGAACAGACAGAAGCGGTTTACTTTAGTGCAAATAGTGTATTTTATAACAGCAGTGACACCCAAAAACAATATGCTGATAACCTGAAATGAGACAAGTCCTAAAGCTATATAGCAATTCATTAAAGTTCCTAAAACAGGGTCCTCATAAACATGTGATCCAAGGTGAGTGTAACACTCAGGTGATGTGGCGCAGTTCACAGCGTAGTGATGCAGAGAGAGTCCAATCAGGTATGTAGCAAGCACAGGGAAGTCCAGAACAAGTCTATAGGTAAATCCCAGACGCAGCAAGAACACAGGAAAGTCCAAAGGCTGATTCACAAGTTGATCCCTGGAGCAGCATGAACACAGGTGAGTCCAGAAACAGGTTCACATTAAGGCATACGGTAGGTGACAGTTCCGACTGCTCTCATTGGGGAAGAGTGAAGGGTTAAGAACCACACATAGTTCAGGAATACAGTTCTTACCAGATACCATGAACCAAGGGTTAAGTTCCAAAGATGAGTGCAGCTTTCCTACAGAGAACAGGGAAGGTCCAGAGCCACAGCAGAAGCACACTCAGAAACCAGCAGCACAGCTGAAGGAAGCAGAATACTCCAGCAAGGAAAGGCAGCACCTGAGCCGGTTTTATACACATGAACAGGAAGTAGGGCACACAAGAACAGCAACCTCCATCTTAACAAAGGGCAAATTCATTCACAAGCTGATTTAGAAAACCCGGAATACTGACATACTAACTGTCAATGTACTCCAATTAGGCCTCTGTCTTCACTCTGTTTCGAGTATTTCCTCTGGCTTCCAACCACGCCAGTTGCTGCTCTGAAAAGCCATCTGCACAACCCACAGTTGTTCCTGTGTTACTGGGGTTCTGTAACAGCAGCTTCTCCCTAGAGGTGAGTCAGGCAATGTCTCATGCTCTGTCCACTTTTCCACTACAAGTTGTGGGAATGTAGACAAAGCAGGAGACATTGCCGGACTCACCTCTGGAGATGAGCAGATGTTACAGGACCCAGGTACCACAGGAACAAGTGTGGATTGTGCAGACGGCACTTGAGAGCAGAAACAGGCGGTGTTGTAGGCCGGAGGAAATACTCAAAACAGAGTGGAGACAGAGGGCAAATCAGAGAACATATTAAATCAGAGGTAGTCAGAAGTTGTAGGCAGCAGGAGAGTTTGATGTACACACAGCAGGGGATCAGCTGACGTTACCGAACCCCACTTACACATGAGCGAGTGTTTTGTCTGTGCGGACAGCACTTCTGAGCACCAACTGGCGGTGTCGGAGCCCAGGGAAAATCAGGTAGTAGGCCGAGGCCTACTTGGAGCCAGGTGTAAATCTGAGGTTGTTTGACTGTGGAGGGAGCAGGACACTTTGCCATACACACAGCAGGGGATCAGCTGATGTTACCGAACCCCACTTACACATGAGCGAGTGTTTTGTCTGTGTGGACAGCACTTCTGAGCACCAACTGGCGGTGTCGGAGCCCAGGGAAAATCAGGTAGTAGGCCGAGGCCTACTTGGAGCCAGGTGTAAATCTGAGGTTGTTTGACTGTGGAGGGAGCAGGACACTTTGCTATACACACAGCAGGGGATCAGCTGACGTTACCGAACCCCACTTACACATGAGCGAGTGTTTTGTCTGTGTGGACAGCACTTCTGAGCAACAACGGGCGTTGCTGTAGCCCAGGAAATAAAGTTCAGGTCATCGAAACATGAACACAACAGGAGACCTGGATCCTGTTGCCAGCCAATTATTTATTCTGGAAGAGGACTGGCAAATTCAGGTGAGATCCAAGCCTTGTTCATTTTCAGAAAAGTAAGCCGGTCAACATTATTTGCGGATAGTCGGGTGCGACGGTCTGTTACCACACCACCTGCAGCACTAAAGACACGTTCCGATAATACACTGGCAGCAGGGCAAGCCAGCACCTCCAATGCATACTGGCTAAGCTCTGGCCATGTATCCAGCTTAGAGACCCAATACTTGAACGGGGAAGAGCCGTCTGGGAGTACACTAACAGGGCAAGACAAGTAGTCCTGCTGACTGGAGCCGTCTGTGATGGTGTAGCCGTTTGTGGCGGTCCCACAAAACTTTTCCACATTTGGGCCATACTGGCCTTGCCTTGTCCTGCGGCACTGCCTCTGCTACCTCTTTGTGCAGAGCTTCCTCCACTGCCTCTACCCACATGGCTGCTTTGAAAAGCACTACCAGCAACACTTGCGGGGGGAATGGAGAACATGATGGCCTGCACAAGTGTTTCTTGGTACTCCCGCATTTTTCGCTCCCGGTTCAACTGTGGTATGAGGCTTTGTAAGTTGTCCCGGTAGCGAGGATCTAGGAGGGTGTACACCCAATAATCAGCCGTGTGGAGAATGTTGGTGATGCGGCGGTCATTTAACAAGCACTGCAGCATGAAATCAACCATGTGCTGCAGACTGCCACCTGGACCGGAAACGCTGTCCCCAGCTTGAGGCAGCATCTCAGCCTGCTCAGCATCACCCCACCCTCGCTGTACACACTGACTACTAGAGCCTTGTGTACCTCCGTCCTCTGGAGAGATGTATTCCTCCTCCTCCATTGACTCCTCGTCATTCTCCTCACTAAGTGTCCCCTGCCTGGGCCTTTGTGTGGAGGCACGTTGCGCAGACTTGCCAGAAGCAGATGGCATTTCTGACTCCTCATCCTCGACCTCTTCAAAAACCTCCTCACTTAGTGCTTGTAAGGTTTTTTGAAGCAGACAGATAAGGGGGACAGTCATGCTGACTAGTGCATCATCTGCACTGGCCATCCGCGTGGAGTCATCGAAGGCACGCAAAACTTGGCAGATGTCCCTCATAGTGGCCCACTCAGTGGTGGTGAAGTGTGTCCGGCGCACAGTGCGACTTGTTTGCGCCTGATGCAGCTGGTACTCCATTACTGCTGCCTGCTGCTCACACAACCGCTCCAACATATGTAACGTTGAATTCCACCTGGTGGGGAGGTCACATATGATGCGATGTTCTGGCAGGCGGAATCGGCGTTGCAGAGATGCAATGCGCGATCTTGCCATGCTGGAACGCCGCAAGTGAGCACACTCTAGGCGAACCTTGTGCAGCAGTGCATCAAGATCCGGATAGTCCCTCAGAAAGCTCTGCACGACCAAATTGAGCACGTGTGCCAGACATGGTATTTGGGTGAGGTTGCCTAGGCCCAGAGCTGCCACTAGATTTCGGCCATTGTCACTCACTACCAAACCTGGCTGGAGATTCGCTGGCACAAACCACACATTGCTCTCCCCTGCTTGATGGCATTCCAGAGCTCCTGTGCTGTGTGGCTCTGATTCCCCAAAGAAATTAATTTAAGGACGGCCTGTTGCTGTTTGGCCACACCTGTGCTCATATCTGGCCTAACAGGCTCATGCAGTGCTGATTCCGAGGAACTAGAGTAGGAGGAGGACTCAATATGTACAGACTGCATTCCTGCAATCCTTGGAGTTGGCAGAATACGTACAGAGCCACTCTCCAGATCTGTACCTGGCTCCACAACATTGACCCAATGGGCAGTGAGGGAAAGGTATCGTCCCTGTCCATGGCTACTGGTCCACGCAACGGTGGTCAGGTGGACCTTGCTACTGACGGCGTTTAGTAGCGCATTTTTAATTTTTACCTCCACATGCTTTTGCAGGGCAGGGACGGCTTGCCTGCTGAAATAAAAGCGGCTGGGCACATTATATTGTGGAACTGCCAATGACATCAAGTTCCGGAAGGTGTCAGTCTCCACCAGCCTGAATGACAGCATCTCAAGGGCCAGTAGTTTGGCAATGCCGGCATTCAGAGCCAGTACTTGGGGATGGTTTGCCGAGTATGGCCGCTTTTTCTCCCATGCCTGTGCTACCGATTGCTGGTGAGTGGCCTGGGAGTGTGCTGATGACTGAGAACGTGCTTCAGTGGGTGGAATTTCACTGGGTCTCTGGACAACAGTGGCAGTGGTTCTTCCATGGCGTTCCAGTGAGGAAGCCGAACCAGCTGTGTGTGAGCTGGAGGAAGAGGCCCCAACACGAGCTGAAGAGGTGGTAGGTGCTGCTGAAGGTTGGCCTACATCTTCAGTGTGTCTGTGTAACTCCACCTCGTGCTTGGTACGCACATGTTTCCACATATTTGTGGTATTGAGGTTCCTCACATTTTTCCCTCGTTTAACTTTCTGATGACAGAGCTTGCAAGTCCTGGGAGCGCCCGTTTTCTGTTTTGGAAGAGGATTGCTCCTCACGGGTGCCAAAGTGGATGCTACAGGCAACCAAGTCTGCCCCCGCCCTCTCCCTCCTCTTTTGGCCGTTCGGGGAATCTCTTCCTCAGAGCTGCTCCCACCACCTTCCTGTGGCTGACGCCATGATGGGTCAAGGACCTCATCATCTCCACTCCCCTCTTCAAGCACCGGCTGGTCCTGGGTTGTCTCGCCAGCACCGTACGCACCAGAAATTGGCAACTGAGTCTCATCATCATCAGATGAGCAGTGAGGTGTGCTGACAATAGGCACTGGCCCACCCGCCTCTTCAGATTCAGAGTGACAAAGCAGTTGCGCATCACTGCATACTCCCTCTTCTTCACGCTCTAGAATGCTGCTTGGCTGGCCACCTCTTTCCAAGCCAACAGATTCTGAGAACAGAAGTAAAGATTGAGATGGCTCCTGTCCAGGGCTCTCAGACTGCCTGGGCAATTTGGCAGGTGGTGAAGAGACAGATGGTTGCTCTTCAGTGCTCTGGCCTTGGGAGGATGCGGAAGTCATTGAAGTGGATGCGTTAGCTGCCATCCATCCGACAACGGCTTCAATTTGTTCGTCATGCAGCAGTTGGGTATGGCGAGGTCGTACAAAGCTGCGCATGAAGTACTGTTGCCTGGTAAAAGTGGGGGATGCCGGGTCACTGGTGGCCGCAGCAGACACCGAATCCCCACACCCTCTCCCTGCTGAATCCCCCCGTCCTCTCCCTGCTGAAACTCCATGGCCACGACCACGTGCCTTACTCCCTGCCTTCTTCATCTTGGTAGACTGATAAAGATAGGCAGAAAAGTAAAAAAGGGGTGGCTTAGTGTTCTTATTCCTGAAAACCTGCTAACAAGTATAAGAAACACTAGTTTGGCTAAGACTAAGAGTGTGTGTACTACACTTTAATATGATCTAATGTGGCCTACACAACTGTAAAGTGGAGTGTTTGGTGAACTTTATTTCCTTTTTTTTTTTTTGGAAGCTAGTTTGAAAGCTATAGTATCACAAACTTTTTGGAGCGATTACAATGCAGGAAGCACAAGCCAGCAAAAAGGCTCCTCTATCTAATCCTATATAGTGTTTGCAACCAACCAATGACAATGGATGCGGATGGAAGCACACTAATATAGGAGCAAAAATCTGGCTAAATTTGCTGCAAAAAAAGGACTATGTATGAGGCAGTGACGCACGCTGAGCGGACTACAGCTAGCGGTGGCTGTAGAACACACTGCAACGTGAGCTGCACTCACACACAGAGAGACCTATCAGACAGCCAAAAACAGTGCAGAGAAATGGGCTATAGCACTGAAAGGCTGCTGAAAGGCTCCGCTGTCCACTCCTTTAGTGTTTGCAACCAACGTATATGGATATTTATGGAAGCACACTATACAGGAGAAAAAAAAAGCAGCAATAAAAGAAAAATGTGTATGAGGCAGAGACACACGCTGGCCGGCCTACAAGCAGATGTGCCTGCAGGACACACTACACAGTGTGGGTCTGCACTCACACAGCCCTTACAGACAGCTATTAAAACAGCGCTGCTGGGCTACAAAAATGCTACAGTGGTTGATTATGTAGCCTGGGTAGAGCAATAGATATGTTTGATGATCGCTATTTCTAACTGTCCCTCACAGTCTTCAACAGCAGCCTGTCCCTAACTGAATTCACAGCAGAGTGAACCCGAAATGGCGGCTGCTGCGGTTTTTATAGTGCATCATGACATCATTTCAGCAGCCAATCACAGCCATGCCAGTAGTTAACATGCCTACATGCCTAACAGGATGTGCCCACACTTCTGAGGATCCCCATTGGCTGAATCAAATCGAGCGGGCTCCTAGCATTATGGGAACTTCCGATTCCGGTATTCGATATGAAAAAAGTATCGGAACTAAGTATCGGAATTCCGATACAGCTAATATCGGCCGATACCCGATACTTGCGGTATCGGAATGCTCAACACTACTTATCACTGGATAGCAGGTATATATAGCATAGTTTAAATATTTAAAATCTCCATGTTCTCAGTATGCATTAGACAACAATCTAAAAAGAAGAAAAAAGGAAATGTATTTGAAGCGTACACCAGTATACACTTTTGGTGGTATTTTTAAATCTTCATATATATTTCTGTCTCAGTAAGACAATCCAGACTCTCCGCAATAGGAAATGAGATGCATACAATTATTGACATAAATTCTAGTGATTGCAGAAATCTAGGAATTCCTATTCACGGGATAAACTTCCGTCACAATTCTCAGAGGCGATACAGACCCTCAATTAATTAGTGTGTGGAGACAGCGAAAACTTTTCTTTGTGAAGAAAGTGTTGCTGTATCGCAGTACCGTTGATCCCATCGCCATTACTCATATCCATATAATTTTGATCACAGAGAGAGATGTAAACATGGTGCTCACTGCCTATCATGCTCTGTCACGTAACTTTGGAGTGCAAAAGACAGAAGCCATAGGAGATTCATTTGGATTGGCATGAGAGGGCACATTTAAAAATGTGCGCTGGAATGTCACACGTCTGTGGGTAGGAAAACTGTGAAAGCTGATGAGAAACCACCACTGCATCTCATTGTGAGTCGACGTCCATAAGAAATGGAAGCCATTGATCATCTGAAGCTAGATCCCGGCCAGCGGGACAGGGCATAGCTACGTCTTAACCATCATCTTCTATCAGTTCACCAAATTTGTAGTGGCAGTCCCAGTGAAGGATTTGACAGCCCAGACTACACAGCGGAGGAGCAGGGAGAGGTAAACATTGCAAATGCTGGGGCCCTGCCAAAGCAAGGGGGGCCCACTCGTGGGTGTCGGTACTGGCACTGGGCCCCTCATAGTACGGCGGTGTGTCTGACGGTGGGTGTGCACCCCCACCGTCAGAGACACTTGATTGCACTATGAGGGACTCTGTGCCAGTGCCCGCGCCCAAGAGTCTGCCCACCCACCTGTCCAGGGCAACGGCACTCGCACGGTTGCGTACACTAGATAGTGACCCCGGCCATAGGGGAAGGATGCAGCCCAGTTAGGGAGGTTTTACAAAATGGCATATGTTGATGTGGGACATTCACCTGCTGCTAAAAGCGAAATTGGTCAAGTCCCAGGAAGAGGTGGACCAAAGAAAGACATTTTTCTGTCAACCTATGTGTCATCAGGGTAAGGTGTGACAAAATCCTTGGAAACCCATGCATGGTTCATTTTAATGAAGGTTAGATCATCCACATTTTGGGTCGACAGACGGGTCCTTTTTTTCTGTCAGGATTGATCCAGCAGCACTGAAGACTCTTTCCGATAGCACACATGCAGCTGGGCAAGCGAGCTCCTGTAAGGCATATTGTGCCAATTCAGGCCAGGTGTCCAGTTTAGCTGCCCAATAGTCAAATGGGAATGACCTGTGAGGGAGAACATTGATATGAGAGGAAAAGTAGTTTGTAACCATAGTTGACAAGTGCTGTCTCCTGTCACTTTCAATTGATGCAGTATTACCAGTCGTGTGAGCGGGACTTGAAAAATCAGTCCATAACATTGTCATGAAACCCCTGTCTCCAACACCACTTCTGATGTGTGCACCACCAACACCTCTTCCAAGTTGCCCCCAGCCCCTACGGCTCGTGTGAGAACCATCACCGCTGCTGTGTGCTGGGAATTCCTCAACCAACCGGTTTACCAGAATTGCTTGTTTGTTAGCCAATATTAGGTGAAGGTTCTCATGTGGCATGATGTTTTGGAATTTGCCTTTATAGCGTGGATCCAGGATGCTGGCCAACCAGTAGTCATCATCTTTCATCATTTTGGCAATGCAGGGGTCCCTTTTTAGGATCTGCACGGCATAATCTGACATGTGGGCCAATGTTTCCGGTGTCAATGATGCACTGCGAGTGCTGGGTGGAAGAGCACTTTCAGGCAAATCCACATCCCTCCAGTCACGCACAAACCCAGTACCAGACCTTGCCGTGCCAACATTTTCTCTTGCCCCACGAGAAGCATCCTCCTCCCCTAAATAATCATCTCCATCATCATCCTACTCTTCTTCCTCTACCTCGTCCACGAAAGTTCCCTGTGCATTCCTCAAAACATTGAAGGACTTTACAGAGGTCTTTCAGCTTCGACCACTGCACACTTGTCAACTCCCTGTCTGCCCTCAAAGTGCCTGCCCATGTATCCTCCCACAAATGCATTACAGCCTGCCTCTGTTCGCACAGCCGCTCAACCATGTGCAGGGTGGAGTTCCACCTTGTTGCAACGTCGATAATTAGGCAGTGCTCGGGAAGGTGAAGCAATCGCTGCAGCTTCTGCATACGACTGGGGTGTACCGGCGACCGGCGGATGTGCCAGCACAGTCTTCGAACCTTATGGAGCAGGCCTGTTAACTCCGGATAATTAGTGAGGAAGCACTGCACCACCAGGTTCAAGGTGTGAGCCAAGCAAGGTATGTGTCTGAGTTTTGAAAGGGCTATGGCTGCCACAAAATTCCGGCCGTTATCACTAACTACCTTGCCTGCCTCAAGATGTAGACTGCCCAGCCATGACTCAGTTTGTCGCTGAAAGTAGTCGGCCAGTACCTCTGCCGTGTGTCTGTCGCCCAAACACATCATCTGCAACACAGCCTGCTGATGCTTTCCACTAGCTGATTGATAGTGGGACACATCGTGTGCACCACTGTCAGCTGCGGATGCAGTGCTCGTGTGACTGCGCTCTGTGGACGAGCTTTCGCTTCTGGAGGAGGAGGAGGAGGAGAAGGAGGGTCGAACGCCTAGAGCCAAATGTTTCCTATACCGTGGGCTAGGCAGCACTGTGCCATCACAGCTGTCCCCTGTGGACCCTGCATCCACCACATTAACCCAGTGCACAGTGATGGACACGTAACGGCCCTGGCCATGCCTACTGGACCATGCATCAGTTGTGAGGTGCACCTTTCCACTCACTGATTGCTTGAGTGCATGGACAATGCGGTCTTTCACATGAAGGTGGAGGGCTGGGATGGCTTTGCGAGAAAAGAAGTGGCGACTGGGTAGGTCATAGCGTGGTAATGCTTTCAACCAACCGATAGGGCATCATCTCTAATGAGATTAGTTTGGCAATGTGGGCGTTCAAACCCACCGTACGCGGATGAGAGGATGAGTACTTTCTTGTCCTACTCATAGTCTCTGGTAGGGTGAGCTGGACTTGAGAGCTGCATATGGTGGAACTAGCGGTGGACATGGCAGACTGAGAGAGGGTTGATGATGCTGATGGAGTTGGTGTTCTTTCTGATGGTCTAGATTCAGTCTTTCGTTGCAATAACAGTGTGATTCCCTGACTGATTTGCACTTGCGACGACAACTCAACATTTGCTGCTGGTGGTGTGCTAACCGGTGGACTTACAGTGGGGGAAACAATGTAGCGTTGCTGACTACCTTCTTTG
This sequence comes from Dendrobates tinctorius, assembly GCF_039654945.1. Classification (NCBI taxonomy): domain Eukaryota; kingdom Metazoa; phylum Chordata; class Amphibia; order Anura; family Dendrobatidae; genus Dendrobates; species Dendrobates tinctorius. The sequence continues at coordinate 6,178,844 of NW_027361790.1, read as the reverse complement.
GGAGCAGTAGCCCATGCGGTACGTGAGTTTTGGTAGTCCGTCCACGCTTGCAAGTGCATGGTGGTTAAATGTCTAAGCATGCAATTGGTATTCAAATTTCTCAGATTTTTCCCTCGGCTAAAGGTCTTTGCGCACTTCTTACAGATAACCTTTGCCTGATCATTAGGATTTTGTTCAAAAAAGTGCCACACTGCACTCTTCCTACTATGGAAGACATTTTTAGGCCTTGCACGCTGTGCTATTTTGACCGTCTGGCCAAGCTGTCCTGCAACTATTTTGGTTTTTGTAACCTGTTTTTGGACTGCTCCGGGCCTGCCAGATAACAGCTGTTGCGATGTCGATGCCCGCTGCGGATGCTCCTCCTCCTCTTCTGAGCTATTGGCAGCGGCACCCTCTACCCCCAATGGATGCCAATCTGGGTCAACAACTGGGTCATCCATCACCTCCTCTTCAATGTCATGTGCACCTTCCTCTGTGTCACCGTGTATGGTGGTATAGTATGCAGGAAGGGGCACCTGAGTGTCATCTGGGCCAGATTCTGGCTCAGTACACTGCGAGGACAATGTAGTGCTCTGAGTGAATGTACCAGCAGAATCATCTATCAGTGGCTGTGCATCAGTACACTCCATGTCAGATTCATCTTTGCCTGGGTAATTCACGAATTGACTTGATAACCCAGGCATGGTATGTGAAAACAGCTCCATGGAGTAGTCTGTAGTGTGGCTTGCCGCATCCTTCTATTTTGGTTGGGGTGAACGACACAAGGAAAGGTGTGGTTCATGAAAATGAGCCTCCAAAGATGACTCAGTGCTTTTATTTTGTAAAACTTCAGAAGAGGAGGTGATAGAGCTGGAGGCTGAGTCAGCAATGTAAGCCAAAACTTGCTCTTGAAGCTCCGGCTTTAAAAGCGGTTTACCTACTCTCAGAAAAGGGAGCCTTCGAGGCCTTGTGGAGCCAGACCATGATGCAGGCTCAACACATCCTGCATTAGGTGCTATTTTGCTTTTGCCACTACCAGCAGATCCACCACCAACACCAACACCATCATTACTAGCTGCCAACCCCCGCCCACTTCCACGGACTCTTCCACCACACTTCCTCATTCCTCATTTTTGGGGAAAATGTACCCAAAAAACCACCAACTATATGGTACTGTAAAACAAGGTACAAGGTGTATATAGTAGTGGGGAGAATTGAAATCTCTGTAGACTTCAGGACACAGTTGGATTCTGTCAGGCCCTGTTTATTTTACACCGCAATGTGACAGGCAGATTCTGGATGGTGTAATAAAGGTGGATAGAGGACTGTGGAGAATTGGAATCTCTGTAGACTTCAGGACACAGTTGGATTCTGTCAGGCCCTGTTTATTTTACACCGCAATGTGACAGGCAGATTCTGGATGTTGTAAGAAAGGTGGATAGAGGACTGTGGAGAATTGGAATCTCTCTACACTTCAGGACACAGTTGGATTCTGTCAGGCCCTGTGTCTATAACACCACAATGTGACTGGCAGAAATTGCCTAGTGTATGACAAACTAAAAGGTGTATATAGAATTGGGCAGAATTGGAATCTCCCTAGAGTGTAAGTCTGTAAGAACGGACAAACTCCTCGGCTTTTCCTTACAGAGTCACACACTTAGATAGCTTCAATTTGGCCATGATAACAGCCATTACATGGTACTGAGAGAGGAGCGTGCACGTACACCGCTGTACGGTGTATGTAAAATTGTCAAGCTCCGTGTTTTTGTATACGGACTGACACACGCTGTCTCTCTCTAGTTTTGAATGTAATCAAACAGCAAATATACTAAACTGTTTGAAAAATGGACAAAACTATAAGGTGTAGGTCTGTAAGAACGGACAAACTCCTCGACTTTTCCTTACAGAGTCACACACGTAGATAGCTTCAATTTGGCCGTGATAACAGCCGTTTCATGGTACTGTGTGAGGAGCGTGCACGTACACCGCTATCCAGTGTATGTAAAATTGTCAAGCTCCGTGTTTTTGTATACAGACTGACACACGCTGTCTCTCTCTAGTTTTGAATGTAATCAAACAGCAAATATACTAAACTGTTTGAAAAATGGACAAAACTATAAGGTGTAGGTCTGTAAGAACGGACAAACTCCTCGACTTTTCCTTACAGAGTCACACACGTAGATAGCTTCAATTTGGCCGTGATAACAGCCGTTAAACGGTACTGTGTTAGGAGCATACACCGCTGTACAGTGTGTGAAAAAATGAATGCTCACTACCTCACCAGGACAAAACAATACAATTTGGATTGCTTTTAAAAAAGCAGTTTGAACACCAGTGTGCACACAGCAATGCAGGTAGCCTTAAAAGGCAGCCTAATCACCACCAGCGCTGCTGCACAAAAGCAAAAATCTTCACCTTTCACTGCACAGTAACTACAGTGAAAAGCGCTAGCAGCAGAAGCAGTTTTTTTTTCTTTTTGCCTTCCTAACGCTCTCCCTACAGAATCAGCAGCAGCAGCAGCTCTCCTTATTCTGAGATCAGCATTAGTAACATGGCGGTCGGCGTCCCCGCCCTTTTATACCCCCTGTGACGCCACACAAAGCAAGCCAATCACTTGCATGCCCTTCTCCAAGATGGTGGTGACCGCTGCCTATGTCATCACGCTGCCCACAGTGTCCGTTCTTCCTGATTGGCTGAAAAAGGGCGCTAAAGCATCTTTTGAAACGCGACTTTGGCACTAAAGTCACCGACCTCGTGGCCGACCTCACGCTAAGGTCGGGTTTTGTTTCATGAAACCCGACTTTGGTGAAAGTCGGCGACTTTTGAATTTTTTCGACCCGTTTCGCTCAACTCTAGTGGTAATATGTGGTCTGGTTATGGCATGGCGGTAATTGTCCCTTGTATGTGGTATTATTTGGTCACTATGTAGTGCAATATGTAGTCCAATCATGGCGTGATGGTATTTCTCCCATAAATGTGGTTTTATTATAAGTTCTTTTAACCAAAGAATTATGCGAACTACCATAATTGTACATCCCAGTTATGGTGGCACATAGTAGATGTGCAGGGGCCTCCTGTGTTTTACAGTCTATGCTCCACTATAATGGGGATAACGACTTACAGATATTCGAATATAACTGTAGGGTGGGCCCCTATGGTCATTTCCCCTTGTGGGTCCCAGACACCCCAGTCCGACCCTGCGCCCAGCTGATAACAGCTCGTTTTGGGGGTGCCAGGTGTTTGATCTCCAGCAACCTGATATTAATGACCTATGCTAAGAATATATCTTCTATACTAAAGTAGTGACCATTTCCTTTAAAGGAAGAACTTTATTCTCCTTTCCTTTTTTTCCTGATATTTTGTACATGTACAAAGAGTACCTGTGCTAAAATATGCAAAGGCAATATGCTAATTTTACACTTTTTATTATTTTATCAATGGTTTTCTAATTCCTATATCAGATGTTGAAATGAAAAATGAATCTAACCGCCTAACACAAAAAACTAGTTTACCATATCCCATATCTTTCAGGGATATAACCTTCTGGGATCGCAAAGGACATTGTTTTAAATGTCTACATATCAATGAAACCATGATTCACTTGAACTAGCAACAACTTGCCCTCAATCAGTTTGTAGTCTCATTTCTAGGTGAACTAGAATAAGATGCACATTCATTTCTCAAGCAATCTACAAAAAATGTTGTGTTTTTTTTTTTAATATCCTCAGCACAAAATATTTGTTTCAGCAACACAAAATGGTCCAGCATCTTCAGGTTTCTAAATCTGATTAGATATTTCTTATATTTCTTTTCTATTGCTCACTTCCCATATGTTGTTCTTTTTTTGCACATTTAGTCCCTAAAGAAACCTAAGTTTATGTTGAGGTCTTAAAAATCATTCCTTTCTAAAATTTGACCTGATTTTCTAACATTTTCCTGGATTAAAAACGCTTAAACAGAAGTGAAGGAATTATAAAGAGAAACTGGGAAAACATCAGAAATGTTTCATGCAAAAATCAGCTTAAGATGGTATTTTGACCATAAATTGCAGAGATTGTACACTATGAGGCAAAAGCTAAAGTCCCTGTAGGTACTTGAGACATAATTATAATTACCAATTGATTCTCTTGTGCTAACATTTAGCTATTCTAAATTTGATCCAGTGCGTAAATGAGCTTTATTAGGTTAGTAATATCATTGTCTAATAATACAGATAAATGAATAACACTGACATACAGTAGAAAGTTTATATCTTACATTGCTTTTTTAATTGATTGGATACCCTCAGTTGCCTAACATTTTATGAGAAATTTTTTGGAAAATGCCACCAAGCAGAGCGGAAATAGTTTTCATAGAAAAAACAGATTTTCCTCATTATGTTCAGAGACTATATTATCGGTTTCTTAAAGGCTAGCACTTTATTGTAGATATGAAAATGGGTATAGCATCCATCATTTTACCCACAGTATTGAGAGGAATCTACTTACTAACATGATCACTCACATTTCAACAAATACTGCAAAAGTCAATAGTAAATATGAATATAAGCACTTTTTATGTAATATTTTAGTAGAGAAAATGCTTTTCTCCCACTTATCAATCACTTGCTTACACCCTACTGATCAATCACTTTTAAAACCTGCTTAAATCAGGCTTTAGAGACTAGATATTCTTTAAAGAAGCACTCCGATCAAAATGATTATTCATCCTCTTAATACCGTATATTGCATTTATCATCTTATGTAGCACTGTGTACTTACAACTGCTCATATTGACTTTCTAATAATAATAATAATAATCTTTTTTTTTATACAGCGCCAACATATTCCGCAGCGATTTACATTTTAATAGTTTCAAAACACAAGTCATAAGTAACAACGTTAACAATACAATAATTAAAGCAAAATAAGACGACCCTGCTCGTGAGAGCTTACAATCTACAATGAGGTGGGGGAGATACAAAGTACAGGTGTGTATTTACAATGAAGTATTTACAATGATGGTCCAGCCATCTTGAGGGAGTGAGGGATGGAGATAGTGAATGGGCTACACACGCACAATTACACATAGAATGACTTTGATTAGTGAATGTGATAGGACCTCTCTGAACAAATGTGTTTTGAGGGAACACCTGAAACTATGCAAATTGTGGATAGTCCTAGTTTCTTGGGGTAGAGCATGCCAAAGGATTGGCGCAGGGTGGGTGAAGTCTTGGAGTTGGGAGTGGGAGGTACGGATTAGTGCAGAGGTTAGTCGAAAGTCGCTTGCAGAGCGCAGCAGTCGGCTAGGCAGATAGATAGAAATGGGGGAGGAGATGTAGGGTGGTGCTGCACTGTGGAGAGCTTTGTGGGTGAGAACAAGTACTTTGAACTGGATCCTATAATGAATGGGCAGCCAATGTAAGGACTGGCAAAGAACAGATGCGTCCGAGTACCGATTAGCCAGATGGATGACCCTGGCTGCTGCATTAAGGATGGAGTGAAGAGGGGATAGTCGAGTAACGGGGAGGCATTGCAGTAGTCCAAGCGGGAGTGGATCAATGCTACAGTGAGGGTTTTTGTTGTTTCCATGGTGAGAAAAGGGTGGATTCTAGAGATGTTCTTTAGGTGTAAGCGGCAAGAGTGGGCAAGAGATTGTATATGGGATGTGAAGGAGAGATTGGTGTCAAACATAACACCCAGACAGCGCGCCTTCTGCCGGCGTGTTATTATGGTGCTGCCCACAGAGAAGGAAATGTCAGATTTAGGGAGGTTAGACGGCGGGAGCAGAAGAAGCTCAGTTTTTGAGAGGTTTAGTTTCAGATACAGAGTGGACATGATGTTGGAGACTGCGGACAAACAGTCACTGGCATTCTGTAGTACAGAGGGGGTAAGGTCGGGGGATGACGTGTATAGTTGTGTGTCATCAGCATAAAGATGGTACTGAAAGCCAAATCTGCTGATAGTTTGTCCAATTGGGACCATGTAGAGAGAGAAGAGAAGGGAGCCAAAGACTAAGCCCTGAGGTATCCCGACAGCGAGAGGAAGAGGAGATGACGTGGAGCCAGAGAACAAAACACTGAAGGAGCGGTCAGAAAGATAGGAAGAGAACCAGGAGAGAGCATTGTCCTTAATGCCTAGTGACTGGAGCCTAGAGCGTAGGAGATGGTGGTCAACAATGTCGAAAGCTGCGGAAAGGTCAAGAAGAATGAGCAGAGAGTGTTGACCATTACGTTTTGCTGTCAGAAGGTCATTGGTCACTTCGATGAGTGCTGAGTGCAGATTCAGTCAAATGTAGGGGGCGGACTCTGGACTGTGATGGGTCTAGGAGGGAGTGAGTGGAGAGGTAATGGGTAAGCCGGGAGTAGACTAGGTGCTCCAAAAGTTTTGAGATGAAGGCGAGATTGGAGACTGGTCTGTAGTTGTTTGTGCAGGATGGGTCGAGAGCGGGTTTCTTTAGTAATGGAGTAACGATGGCGTGTTTGAAGGAGGATGGGAAAATGCCAGAGGAAAGGGTGAGGTTAAAGATTGTAGTTAGGTGAGTTGTGACGACTGGAGAGAGAGACTGGAGGAGATGTGAGGGAATGGGGTCAGTAGTGCATGTAGTCGGACGAGAAGAAGAGAGGAGTCTGGAGACTTCTTCTGTGATGGGATCAAATGTGGAAGGTGAGCCATGGAAAATGCAGGGAGGGATGGGAGTCACAGCACTTGGTGGTTGGGAGCAGATTTCCTGATGGATATTATCTACACAGCTAATTCTTCTATTTTTCATTAGGTCTAGGACATCATGTTATTAAAACTGACTAGCTGAATCATTCTAAGCTCTATGTAGAAACAGGTCAATTTTCCCTATATAAGTATTAAGTTGGGCAGCACGGTGGCTCAGTGGTTAGCACCCAGTGCTGGGGTCCTGGGTTCAAATCCCATCAAAGACAACATCTGCAAGAAGTTTGTAAGTCCTCCCCGTGTTTGCTTGGGTTTTCTCCCACATTCCAAAGACATACTGATAGGGATTCTAGATTCTAGATTGTGAGCCCAATGGGGACAGTGTTGATAATGTATGGCGCTATATAAATCAATAAAGTAAAATAAATAAATAAGTTACTGCAAAAGTCCCAGGCAGGGGGAAGGAGTCTGGACGCCACAGAGTTACGCATCCGGGGATGAGGATTGTGGCCCAGGAGATTGAAGTATGCGTAAGCACCAAATGCATACCGCGATCTCCAGCTATCATGATCCAGGATGGGTTTTGTCTTTGGCCCGTCCTGGTCAGACAGGGATTAATTGTTTCTGCCTCTCTCTAGCAGAGGGGGGCTATTTAATGCTCACTTGACCTAGGTCCGGTATCAGTTATACTCCTGCCCTCGGCTGAGTTAGTTGACCTCGTGCGTACGTGTGCCTTGTGCCTGATATCTTGCTTGCTTGTTTGGTTTTGATCCGGTTCTGTCCCTGTTACGAGTTCTGCCTGTCCCTCCTGTACTGCGCTACCTCTCTGTGTATGACCCTCTGCCTGTGACTTGACTATTCTTTGCTCGTCCCTCTGGTACCGCACAGCCCACTCCTTGTATGAACCCTCGCTTGTCTGACCTGTGTTTTCCTCACCTCTTCTAAAGTTTCCCTGCAGTAGGTACATTATATAATCTGCAGCAGTAGGATGCTAAGCCCCACCCCCTGCAGTCACATGATCTAGGTCCTGGGACTCCTTACTATTTTCAGTGCCTCAAGTCCTGTCTGCTTGAACCGTCACTACTGTATTGGACCCCGTGCTCTCCCATAGTGTGAGTAAGTTACCCTGCTCGGTGTGGCAGTTTGCCGACGCTGACAGGGTCCTGACATTAGAGTCCTGACATTATAACTGACACAGGACCTAGGTCAAGTGAGCATTAAATAGCCGCCCAGAGAGAGGCAGAAACAATTAACCCCTGTCTGACCAGGACGGGCCAAAGGCAAAGCCCATCCTGGATCATGACAGTACCCTCCTCTCAATGGGGGGCCACTGGACCCCCGGGTCTCTCAGGATACTTGGCGTGAAAGGCCCAGACCAACCGATCCGCATGAACCAATAGAGCAGGAACCCACGACCGGTCTTCAGGACCGTAGCCTTTCCAATGTACAAGATATTGAAGGGCACGACGGACCAACCTAGAGTAAACAATTCGTTCCACCTCGTACTCAGACTGCCCGTCTACCAAAACCAGTGGTGGGGAAGATGATGATTGCTCCCCACAGGACCTCACAGGTTTCAAAAGGGCCCTTTGGAAAACATTGGGGATCCGCAGAGATGGCGGGAGACGCAACCAAAAAGCCACCGGGTTAACCGCTTCGGTAATTTCATAGGGACAAATAAACTTAGGTCCAAGCTTCGCAGAGGGGACCTTGAGCCTTATATTCTTGGTAGCGAACCATACCTTATCCCCAATCTGGAACACCGGCCCTGCGGACCGTTTTTTGTCTGCAAAAAACTTATATTTATGCTGGGCCTTCGTAATGTTACTCTGGACCTCCCGCCATACCTCCCCCAACCGCTGGATAGTCTCATCCGCCCCAGGACACCCAGAGTCCAAATGGGAAAACTCTCCAAAATGAGGATGAAGCCCATAGTTGCAGAAAAAGGGAAATGTACCCGTAGACTCATTAATGCGGTTGTTAAACGCAAACTCGGCCAAAGGTAATGCAGTACACCAATCATCCTGTCGGGCTGAGGTCAAGCAACGCAGAATTTGCTCCAGAGACTGGTCCGCTCGGTCTGCCCATTAATCTCTGGATGGTAAGCGGATGAAAAGGACAGATCAATACCCAACCTCTTACAAAATGCCCTCCAAAATCTGGAAGCAAATTGTACTCCTCTATCAGACACCACATTCAAGGGCACCCCATGAAACCGCACCACATGCTCAACAAACAATCTGGACAATATTTCTGCATTAGGTAGAGCTGCCAAAGGTACAAAATGTGCCTGGTTACTAAACCTGTCCACCACAACCCAAATGACGGTATTACCCTTGGAGGGGGGAAGGTTGGTGATGAAATCCATGGACAAATGAGTCCATGGTCTCTCAGGAATTGGCAGTGGTACCAATTCCCCGGCTGGCCGGTTATACGGGGTTTTCACATGGGCACAAACATCACACACAGACACATATTCCCCAACATCAGAGGCTAAAGAAGACCACCAGAATATTCTAGCAATGGCCCTGCGGGAGTTCCATGACTCAGTTCTGGGTGGACATCCTGGGATCTCGGCTACCCGAAAGGCCATTGTTAGAATATTCTGGTGGTCTTCTTTAGCCTCTGATGTTGGGGAATATGTGTCTGCATGTGATGTTTGTGCCCTTAGTCTCCTTCCAGACTACCTCTTGTGGTAACAGGAGGTAGTGAGGCTGATTTGATCGGTGGAGATCTGCCACCTGAGAATGAGGCTGACGATTGGACCTCAGGAGTCTCAGATTGGATTTAAGACAGCCGATGCCCTATTCAGTTGCTGGTGATTCCTTCTGGATTGTCAGCTCTTGGTTTTCAGCTCTGTTCCAGTCATCTAAAGCTAAGTTTTTCTGCTAATGTTCACACTTGATTTTGTTGGTCTATTCAGTTTTTTGTGTGGTCAGCCAGCCCCGGCTGGGGGCTGTGCTGAATTTCCACTCTTATTTATCAGTATTTTGCCAATTTGCTTTTTGTCCCTTACTAGTTTGGTCTCTTTTTGCTCTGTCTCAGAATATTTCAGAGTGCTGATATAGTGGGAGAAGTCTAGTGACTTCAGGGTTAATTTTGCTATCAGAAGTGTTGGACATTATTTTTGTAGGGCTTTTTGCAGGTTGTAGACAGTATCTTTCCTTTCCTTTCTAGTTAGTTTGGGCCCCATCGTTTGCTCAGCCTATTTTCCTGCCTGTGTTTGTGCCTTCATCTTGTTTCACTGTCAATACATGTGTGGGGGCTATCTATTCCTTTGGGGTCTGCTCTGGGGCAGTTAGTTTTCCCCTTTTCATGCTTCAGGCTTATTTAGTCCTCCGGCTGTGACTAAGCATCTAGGAACATCGTAGGTACGCTCCATGGCTGCTGCTAGTTGTGTGGTAGGATCAGGGATCTGCAATCTGCATAGTTACCAACCTCTCTGGTTTTCTGTGACTTAGCTTGTTTTGCTTTTTTCTCCTCGGTTACCCATTCATAACACTCGTCCCTCTGGTACCGCACAGCCCACTCCGTGTGCAAAGCCTCGCTTGTCTGACCTGCGTTTTCCTCTCCTCTTCTACAGTTTCCCTGCAGTAGGTACATTATATCATCTGCAGCAGTAGGACGCTAAGCCCTGCCCCCTGCAGTCACATGATCTAGGTCCTGGGACTCCTTACTATTTTCAGTGCCGCAGGTCCTGTCTGCTTGAACCGTCACTACTGTATTGGACCCTGCGCTCTCCCATAGTGTGTGTAAGTCACCCTGCTCGGCGTGGCAGTTTTCAGACACTGATAGGGTCCTGACATTAGAGTCCTGTCACCAGCACAACAGCTTACCTATCCGGTATTTCCACGGGGCCTTTTTGGGCCGGAGGCCGGGACATGAATCCTCCATCGGAAATGGTGCAGTCCGCGCTTCCCGGCGCCATTTGGCTTTTTTACTAGGTTCACTAAAGCCATTATCATTCTTCAGGTCTTTACGAGTTCATTAACCCCAAACATGTCTAGGTTCTTTTTTTAGTGGTGAAAAAAAATTCCAAACTTTGTTAAAAAAAAGAAAAATTTGCGCCATTTTCCGATACCCATAGTGTATCCATTTTTCGTGATCTCGGGTTGGGTGAGGGCTTATTTCTTGTCACCGAGCTGATGTTTTTAAAAATACCATCTTGGTGCAGATATGATGTTTTGATCACCCATTATTGCATTTTAATGCCATGTCGCAGCAACCAAAATAACGTAATTCTGGCGTTTTGACTTTTTTACTAGCTACACCGTTTAGCGATCAAGTTCATCTTTTTTTATTGATGGATCAGGCGATTCTGGATGTGGCAATATCAAATATGTGCATGTTTGTTATTTTATTGTTTTATTTTTAATGAGGAAAGGGGGGTGATTTGAAATTTTATATTTTTTTATTTTTTTATTTTTAAAACATTTTTTTAAAATTTTTGCCAAGCTTCAATAGTCTCCAAGGGAGACTAAAAGCTGCCATAACCCAATCAGCTCTGCTGCATACAGGCGATGATCAGATGGCTTGTATGTAGCTGAAGTACTCACTTGCTGCACTTGTATGAGCGCCGACCAACCCACCGGTGACCTGCGATCACGTGACAAGGGTCATCAGTGGCCCGATGGCTGGAAGCACGTGTTAAATGCCGCTGTCAGAGTTTGACAGTGGCATTTAACGGGTTACTAGTCGTGAGTGGATCGCGATTCCACCCGTGGTTATTCCGGGCACATGTCAGCTGTTCAAAACAGCTGACATTTCCCGGGAATGATGTGGGCTCACTGCTGGAGCCCACATCAAAGGGAGGGTGTCCGAAGTGGGCATAGTATTATGCCCAACGTTCGGAGAGAGATTAAAGATACCGCAATAGATGACCAGGGCTTTTTCACATGGAAGGTCAGGCAGGGACCAGGTAGGTATTTTAATTTTTATTTTATTTTACCTTTGTTTAGTATGGTGTAGGGTCTGGAGAGACTTCACAGCATGATAATGCTCACTAGATTTGCAAATAATTAATTTGATTCAAATCAGATTTCCCTATCCTATTCAAGATAATTTGAATTTGATTTTAGGCAGATTCACTCACCCTTCACCAACATACATACAGTCCTTTCAAAGATAAATAAAGAAGCATAGCATATAACATGGACAGCCTTAAAAGCATTCTTCCCTAAAACTTGATTGCACAAGCATTTGACAAACATCACAGTTTTCAAACATTTTTTTTGTAGCCATCTACATATTGCACTTGTCTAAAAGTAGTTTCTTCCACTATTTCACTGCAATTTGTGCAAGCTTTTGAATGTTTCCATCATTCTTTTTCCTTAATAGCAGATTTCACCTCTCTAAAGATTTACAATTGGATTAGTGTCAGGACTCCGGATTGAGATCAGGACTTATTTTCAAGGTTAAATTTCATTTGATCACACATTCCTGCCTAAGTCTCAAGCAGAGTCCAAATTCCTTTTTCATTTGATTTTTTAACCTCTACAACTGACTGAGTTGCCCTTTGCATCATTATTCTAAATAGTTAATTTCTCTGCATAAATCTTCTTGAGACATAAGGCCAAGCAAAAATAAAATAGTGATAAAAATGAATTGTCAATAACCTTCTGAAATTGTGCCACCATAAAGACAATCATTACTAATGTCAAAACCACAAAATATAAATATCATCTGTACTGCCATTTATAACACACATTGCTACAAAGAGATGTTGGTAGGTATCAATGACACCCCTAAAATAGGTTCGCCTCTAAGGTGATTATCTACCCATAAGATCAGTAATCCATATCTGCCAGAACTGATAACAGCAGTTCACTGGGTGTGCCAGGTGTTGAAGCCCCACCATTCTGAAATTGATGACCAATCTTACAGGGAACATGTCACCAGGTTTTTCCCATATAGAGTAGGACCAGCACCTGTTCACCCTAGAATGCTGTATATACTGTATGTTGTCAATGTACCCTGGACAAAAATAACTTTTGTTATACTCACCTACGGGGTGGTCCAATGGGCATTGCTGTTCTTAATGTGGTACCTCCTCTCAGCTTGCGATCACCATCCTGCTTCTAGTTTTGTGTAGATGGTACGTCCTACATCATCCACACAGTGTCCTCCATCGCGATCCTGCATAAGCATACTCCCTCGGCAGGACAGAGAAAAGTATTGTAGTGTGCATGCACCGGTGTTCTTTGCCCTTTCTTTGCACATGCACATGACAGTACTTTGCTCTGGCCTTAGCAGGGAAGTGAAAAGTACACCTGTGCAAGAGCACTATGGAGGACGCTGTGTGGATGACATAGGACGGCGATCGCAAGAAGAGAGGAGGTTCCGGATTAAGACCAGCTATTATTGGTGTTATGCAGAGTGCATTAGGGACTTATTGTAAAGCTAGCCACCACTCATGGACAAGCTGAAAGGCTGCATAATTAAAAGGTCTAAAGCCAGAGACAGAAGGGTGCTATGAAGAATAGTCAGGTCACGGTCCAGGGGTTAAAAGCCAAGAGGGTATGTCATAAACAGAAGGATGAGACAAAAGAATAGTCAGATCAAGGTCCAGCAGTCTAAATACCAGGAAGACAACGGATCAAGTAGAGGGTCAAACCAAACACTTGGTCAGAATAATATCCAAGGCCTGGCAGCAATAGATCAGAGCACAGAGCAACAAGGCAAACATACACCAGTGAGCAAGAAGCTACAATTGGCACTAGTCTGGGGCAGACAGCTGGTTAAATAGCCAGGTAATTAGCTGAATAGGAGACACATTGATGAAGCTCAAGAAACACCCAAACTCCGACTGAATGGCTAAACTATCAATCAAGACACTGACGCTCAGCACGCCCTAGCATCTGATTGGGCAAAAGAGCTTTCCATCAAATGTTGACCACTCAGCATGCCCCAAGTATAGACTGGATGAAAGACAGTTATTCACTGTAACCAAATACACAGAAAGGCCTTTACCATACGATTGGCCTTTACGTCTCAAGCTGGAACCCAGGATCTCTCCTCTGGTCCATATCCCTTTCATTGAGATACTGGAGGCAATTACAGATTTTCCGAGAATAAAGAATTTTTTTTACCTCGTATTCTAAATGGTCATTGACAGAAACTGGAGGAGGCGGGATGAGAGAGACAAAACCGAGGGGACAAACTTCTTTAAATAGTGATCTACGGAACACATTTGGGATGCGAAAAGATGGAAGGAGTTTTAATTTAAAAGCCACCATTTCAAAATTTTATACGGACCAATAAAATTAGGACCCAACTTTTCTGAAGGCACTTTCAATGTAATATTTTTAAAAGACAACAAACCTTATCACATATTTTGAATATGGCACCCACCAAACTTTTCCTATCGGCCTTCTATTTCTGGTAATATTTTTCTGAACCTCCCCCCAGACATCTTCAAGTTTCTGTATTGCAACCTCTACTCCAGGACACCCAGAGCTCATCCTAGAGAATTCACCAAAATGGGGATGAAATCCATAATTGGAAAAAAAGGAGAGGTTCCAGTAGACTGGTTAACCCAACTGTTAAATGTGATCTCAGCAAGGAGCAAGACTGAGGACTAGTCCTCCTGCTGAGCCACAGCAAAACACCTAAGAATTTGTTCAAATGACTGATTTGTCCTCTTTGTCTCGCTGCTGGTTTCAGGGTGGTAAGCAAAAGAAAATGACAAATCTATCCCCAATTTCTTACAAACAGCTCTCCAGAATTTTGGAGACAAATTGCACCCCCAATCAGATACAATGTTAAAAGGAATTTCATGCAGTCTTACCTCATGATTGATAAGCAACCTGGAAAGTGTCGTTCTTGGAACCCGGCCTGAACGTGATGTAAAAATTGAATCTAGAATAAAAATAAAGATCATCTGGCCTGTCTTGGAGTTAAACGTTTAGCAGATTCAAAATAAGCTAAATTTTTATGATCCGTCACAACAGTGACCTGATGAATAGCTCCCTCCAAAAAATGCCTCCATTCTTCAAAAGCCAATTTAACAGCGAGCAGCTCGCGATTCCCAGCATTGTAATTTCGCTCAGCAGATGGAAATTTCCTAGAAAAAAACACACGTGGCCGTAAGCTGATCAGAGTTTTGGCACGTTGAGGCAAGACAGCCTCAACCGCTACCTCAACCGCTTCCACCGCAACAATAAACAATATCTGATGATCGGGTTGATTAAAAACTGGAGGAGAAATTAGAAGTAATCTTCTAATTTATATGGCGACCAAACCTTGAGATCTGCCTCCTTACGTGTGAGGTCAGTAAGGGCTTTAACGATCTGAGAAAAAACCCTAATTAATTTTCTATAGAAATTGGCAAATCCTAGAAAACGTTTCAAAGCTTTAAGGTCCCGAGGTTGAATCCAATCAATTATAGCCTGCACCTTCCCAGGATCCATCTTAAACCCTTCAGCAGATACAATGAACTCCATGAAAGATATTTCTTGAACAGAAAAAGTACAATTTCGCAAACAAGGAATTTTCCCTGAGTTTTTTCCCTGAGTGTCTACCTGCAGTACAAGTGAGCACTTTTGATAGTCTGAAATCATGCATATATTTGATTTAGCCATTTATTAGGATGTTTATCACATTTATTTTAGGCCATTTTTCTATCTATTGGGCATCACGACCCTCCCTCTATGCAGAAACGTACCGCTTCATGGTAGGCATTTTTAACCATATACCTATAAATAATTTCAACTAAATTGCTTAACCATATCATATTATTATTTTCTCATTCTACAACAGCAACGGTCTTGCCACTATTCTGCTTCACCTGATTTAGATCCCTATTAGGGAGGATCCATTCCCTTACAGGTAGAACAATATTAGTCATATACCTATATTCTATATATTAGGCCCTTCTATAATTATGAGTCCTATTATCCTGTTATTTCAGGCCATATTTATTCCTGTGTTCTTTAAATACTCCATAACCTGAGCAGTCGGGTAGGTATCCTTGTTCCCTTCCTCATTTGATCCTTATCTTCCCTTCTCCACATCCTCAGTGTTCTACCATATATTCATTGTGATACATTATGCATTATGAATTTTGTTTGCTTATGTGTAAATTTTTTCCGTATTATTGATGAGATTTACTTTATTTTTTGATTATGATATATTGCAGTATACTGATGAAGGTCCATTAAAAACCAAAACGTTTATGTTATACTGATTTGGACTGCATTAAAATTATTTCACGGAACTCTATAAGTTGAGTGCCAAGTTTTTATTTATTGATTTCTATAGGCTTGGGACCTTACTTGAGCACCCTCACAGCTGTGCCACGATATACTACTCACAGATTCTCAAATAGACCTTCAGATGTTAAAAAAAGCTGTCTTCCACTCATCACCCTTCCGGATATGTATCAATTTATAAGTCTCTCTAAGATCAAGTTTAGCAAACCACTTAGCCCCAGTGAGCTGATTATAAAGGTCAGGGATGAGTGGAAGTGGGTAAGTATTCTTAATTATAATCTTCTTTAATTCAGGGAAATCATAGCAAGAGCAGAAACCCCTATCTTACTATTTCACAAAAAAGAAACCAGCAGCTTCAGAAGAGGAGGAAAGACTGACGTTACCTGTCCCTTAAACTTTTGCTTACATATTCTTTCATGGTGGTAAATTCAGGTCCAGACAAATTGTATAGATGAGCTTTAGGCAATTTAGCATCAGGTAAAAGATTTATAGCACAATAATAAGGCCGATGGGGAGGTAGTATCTCAGCCTCTTTCCCAGAGAACATATCTCCAAAGTATTTCAGATATGTTGGCAGAAGCTCCAGACTAGAGGAGCAAATTTGTACAGAACGAAGACATTTCTTATGACAGGTAGGGCTCCACTTAACAAAATCATTCTGGCACCAATCAATGACAGGATTGTGAACATGCAACCATGGAAACCCCAACAGCAACCTAGCAAAGTGAAGTGTTAAAACTTTATGTGTGAAATCCACCATTGCCAGCTAGACAAAGTTTTGGAGCAACAGTGTTTTGTCAATGGCAACAATTTGAATGGGTGTTTCTAATCTAACTGTCCCTAATCCTAATTTAAAAACTGGTCCTCAATCAATGCAGTTGGCAGTAGACCCACACTTGATGAACGCATGTATAGATAACCTCAGGTTCTGAAAACATTGTTCTACATTAAGCAGTACTTTATCAGAGGAGTAAAAAGGTACCTGAAAGCCTGGGTGACCTCCTTGACAATCACCCAGGCTTAGGCATTTCCCTCCAGCTTGCTTGCTTGAGGACGTATCATGCAGTCCTGAAAATAATGCCCAGTGCGACTACAGTAAAAGCAGAGTCTGAGATTGTACCAACGTTTCCTCTCATTGGTCCAAACTTCATCGGCACCCCCTTAGAGAAGTGGACATGTTGGGGGGGTGGTCGAATCATCCTGTCACTCATCATGCCTTTTCCAAATTCGGATACCCAACCGAATAGCCTGGGTCATGGCTTTCCCCAAGGTACTTGGTGGAGTATGTGGAGCCAGAGCATTCTTGAGTGTATCTGAGAGGCCTCTGCAGAAATGGCACCTGAGGGCTGCATTATTCCACAGCACCTCCATGGACAATTGCTGGAACTTGGTACAGAAATCCTCAGGTGTGTGGCCCACCTGTGTCAGCGTCATGATCTTAGCCTCTGCAACCTGAACCCTGTCTGGTTTGTCATAAATTAACCCTAACATGTTAAAAAAGGCGTTAACCGAAAACTATTCTAGAGCTAGTGGGGGCAAAGAGAATATCCAAGTCTGACAGCCTTCTCACAGTAGGGAAATGACTATTCCCACTCATTGGGACTCATTCCCTGAAGACCTGGGTCGCAGTGTAAAAAATAACCTATAGCACGCCCTAAACAACCTGAACTGTCCTTTCTCCTCTCAGTATTTATCAAGGAGAGCTGCTACTGATTTGGGAGAGATTAACTTTACATCAGAAGGTACAGCTGTCATAATTACTGCGGGCAGTGGAGGTTTCTAGATAATATCCCTCGCACTAGTAAACTGAACATTCAGCAGAGACTGTGATGCTTATAATCTCTGGTGCTCTCTGGCCAGAAACTGAACCACCTGAGTCAGTTTCGTCACTTGATCGCAAAGTGTGCAAATTGGTTCCATACTGGCAGGAGGAGAGAGATTTTTATATGGCCAATTGTAATGTGATGCTAGTCACTACTCACAGACAAGCTGAGAGGCTGGGTAATCAAAAGAAAAGTCAGGTCATGGTCCAGAGGTCTAAATGCCAGGAAGTCAGCGGATCAAGCAAAGGGTCAAAGCAAATGGATGGTCAGAATGATGTTTAAGGTCAGGCAGCAGTAGATCAGAGCACAGAACACAGAAAACCAAGGCAAATGTACAGCAGTGAGCAAGAAGCTACAATTGGCACTAGTCTGTGGAAGAAAGCTGGCTGAATAGCCAGGTAATTACCTAGATAGGAGACACATGGATGAAGCTCAAGCAATACCTAAAATCCGATTGGACGGCTAAACTGTCAATCAAGACACTGACATCTCAGCATGCCCCAGCATCCGAGTCGGCATCTGAGTTGTCCATCAAATACTGACAGCTCAGCATGCACCAGCGCTAGATTGGATGACAGCCAGTAATTCAATAAATTAAGACACGCAGAAAGGTGGAATCGTTACACTTATATATGGCATTCATATTCAGAATGCTGTATATTATTGCATACATGTGCTGGTCCTACTTTATATGGGAAAAACCTGGCGATAGGTTCCCTTTAAGGATAGATCATCAATATCATTGTGGCGGATAACCCTTTTAAAGAAATTAAGCCCCTGTTCTGCCAGATAGGAATAATTTTAAGGAAATATTGTCATATCATCATTTGAGGACATAAAGGAACTTATATAACTTCTCTGTGATAGGATGATAATTTTGTATTAGTGACTTGTTGGACAGGTTAATATTCTGATTGAAGTGAGTGAATAATTATACTGGCACTCCGATTTCTAATTGTAATCTGTTTCTGGAGATGAACAATATCACGTAGCACATATTTCATGAGAGACATATATTAATGGTACTAAATATTTATTTCACCAATGCACACATAATTCTGCTAGACAACAGTGGAAAGAAATGTTTTCTAATTAGCATGTTTGAATAAAAATGATTCATCCCCATGCCGCCTCAGTCGTAATTCGTTATTTTATGTTTCTGTTTCTTAGAAAGTTTTACTTTGTAACATTTTTGAAGGAAAATACATAACTTACGTAGAAACCTGATATAGATCTGGCATTTCTTTTCTGCAATTTGTTGTAAATATAAGTTGCATTATGTGGCAAAAAGTAAGGAAGATATATGAAGCTTTCGCTTTGATCTTTAGTCGAAAATGATTAGGTTGTATCACAATATATCACACTATATCAATTACCGTACATTAAAAGCTGTTACCATGAATAACAAAGTTGTTTATGCAGCATCCCTCATATTAAACCCTTTGACAGCGTGTTTATAAAACAGGAGTTATGTAACTTAAGTCAAAATCAGGATGGCATTAATGTGACTGCATTTTATTTTCCATAGTACACTACACAGGCCTATTCCACCTTCCATGATTCGGATTTACCATAGTTGGATCACCAATTGTAGTTGATGATGGGGTTTGCGCACATGTCAAGAGGAATTTTGGTCCACTCCTCTTTACAGATCATCTCTAAATCATTAAGATTTTGAGGCTGTTGCTTGGCAACTTGGGGCTTCAACTCCCTCCATTAGATTTCTATGGGATTAAGGTCTGGAGACTGGCTAGGACACTCCATGACCTTAATGTGCATCTTTTTGAGCCACGCCTTTGTTGCCTTGGCTGTATGTATTGGGTCATTGTCTTGCTGGAAGACCCAGCCATGACCCATTTTTAAAGTCCTGGCGGAGGGAAGGAGATTGTCACTCAGGATTTTACGGTGCATGGCTCCATCCATTCTCCCATTGATGCGGTGAAGTAGTCCTGTGCCCTTAGCAGAGAAACACTCCCAAAACATAATGTTTCCACCTCCATGCTTGACAGTAGGGACAGTGTTCTTTGGGTCATAGGCAGCATTTCACTTCCTCCAAACACAGCGAGTTGAATTGATGCCAAAGACCTCAATTTTTGTCTCATCTAACCACAGCACCTTCTTCCAATCACTCACTGAATCATCCAGGTGTTCTTTGGCAACATTCAGATGGGCCTGCACATGTGCCTTCTTGAGCAGGGGGACCTTTCGGGCACTGCAGAATTTTAAACCTTTACAGCGTAATGTGTTACCAATAGAGATGAGCGACTTTGCCTTTTTAAGGGTCGGAGTCGGGTTTCATGAAACTCGACATTCTCAAAAGTCAGGTCGAATGAAATCAGCCGACTATAGGGAAAAGTCGGAGGCCGACTGAAACACGAAACCCAATGCAAGTGAATGGGGAAGCAAAGTCGGCAGGGAGTGGAGGACAGTAAACACACCTACAGTGCCCATTTCAATGCCAAAAAAAACATCAATTCTTATTACTGAAGCTTGTCAACCTTAATTTACTTCATAATAATAGTTACACATTGAAAACTGGGGGTTATTTGGCCAAAGTTGTGGGGGGGGGGTAGGGCTGGCTCCAGGTTTTCGTGTGCCCTGGGCCAAGGAGTGTCAGTGCGCCCCTTTAACACATACCACAACTCATGATGCTCCGATACGGCACAGAAATATAGGTATAGTACAATGACAAATACTTCACTGCTTACATGACATGACTGATCTATTTTAAATTGTAATAGCTCAAAAAAAGGACGGTATATTACTCCATACAGTATTATGGCCACCACGTTGTGCGCCATACAGAATAATGAGCCCCATATATTTCTCCATACAGAATAATAGGCCACATATAATGTTCCATACAGTTTATGATGAGCTCCACATAATGCTACAGTATATGATCGTCCCCATGGACAATACTCCAGTGTGTGATGGGCCAAAATAATGCTCCACATATAATGGGCTCCATTTCTAATGCTCCAGTGTATAATGGGCCCCATGAATGCTGCGCCAGTGTCTGATGTCCCCCATCTTGAATGCTCCAGTATATGATGGGCCTCATGGATGATGCTGCAGTGTATGATGGGCCCTAATAATGCTCCATATATAATGGGCTCCATTTCTAATGCTCCAGTGTCTAATGGGCTCTGTAAATGCTGCTCCAGTGTCTGATGTCCCCCATTTGGAATGCTCCAATATATGATGGGCCTCATGGATGATGCTCCAGTGTCTTATGGGCCCTAATAATGCTCCATATTTTATGGGCCCCATTTCTAATGCTCCAGTGTATCATGTGCCCCATAGATGCTGCTCCAGTGTCTGATCTGCCCCATTTGGAATGTTCCAGTATATGATGGGCCTCATGGATGATGCTCCAGTGTATAATGGGCCTCATGGATGATGCTCCAGTGTCTTATGGGCCCTAATAATGCTCCATATATAATGGGCCCCATTTCTAATGCTCCAGTGTATCATGTGCCCCATAGATGCTGCTCCAGTGTCTGATCTGCCCCATTTAGAATGCTCCAGTATATGAAGGGCCTCATGGATGATGCTCCAGTGTATGATGTCCCCCATTTTGAATGCTCCAGTATATGATGGGCCCCACTTTTAATTAACCCAGGCATGGTATGTGAAAAGAGCTCCATGGAGTAATCTGAAGTGTGTGCTGCCGCATACTTCACTTTTGGTGTGGGTGAAGGACACAGGGAAAGTGGTTGCTCCAGACCAGAAGCCTGCACTTATGACTCAGTGCTTGCATTTTTTTAAACTTCAGAAGAGGAGGCGATAGAGTTGGAGGCTGTTTCAGCAATGTAAGCTAAAAACAGTTCCTGATGCTCTGGCTTTAAAAGCAGTCTACCTACTCCCAGAAAACGGAGCCTTACAGGCCTTCCAGAGCTACACCATGACGCAGGCTCAACACCTCCTGCCTTAGCTCCTATTGTGTTTTTGGCACTACCAGCAGATGCACCACCACCACCATCAGTACCAGGTGGCCCCCCACAGCCACGTCTGCGTCCTCTTCCACCATACTTCCTCATGTTTTAGAAAATGGACCCAAAATACCAGCAGATATATGGCACTGTATCAGAAGCGAACAGCTCTATACAGTCTAGGGATAACAGTAAATCTCCGTATATATTTCATGAGTCATACACAGACGCTCACAGGCTCAGTATGGATTACCCAATAAAATAAAAAGGTGAAAAATGGTACAGTATCACCAGATACAAGGAATATATAGTATAGTGTAAACATTCTGAATCTCCGTATACATTTCAGGAGGCAGACACAAACGCTCTCAGGCCCAGTATGGAATACACAAGAATATGAAAAGCGGTAAATGGGTAATGTAACACAAGTGTACAGCTGTATACAATGTTGGCCAAATTTGAAATCTCGGTATATATTTCCGGAGTCACCCTCAGATGCTCACTCAGTCTGGGTTTGCCCATAATAAAAAATGTTGTAAAAAAGGTACTGGATAACAAGATAGCAAGTATATATATTTTAGGAATCCATGCAAAGAGAAAAGGTGGCACTCATCGAGATGGAAGTTTCACTGATTTATTGACATATCATAAACATGTCAAGTCGGGGGAGTGACATAAGGAGTGCAAGAAAGGCTGACAACGGCCGTTTTGCGCTGCTCGAGCGCTTCAACGGGTCAAACAGTGGGGGGAAGTGCCGGGTTCATATGCAAATCACATCACTCCGTACCTCCTCCCTCCACAGCTGCTGTCTAAATGACATTGGTGAATTAAAAACATGCTGAGATGCATTACAACATACAAAAGCATAAATACAACTTACTGCACAAGCAGAAAAAATGGTTACATCGAGAGATAAATTACAATGCATATTCATATATCGAAGACTACTGTTATTTTCATATGTTGAAAACTACTATTTTTTTCTTTTCTTTTTTCTTATGGAAAACAGCTACAATCATATGTATTCAGAGACCAAACTGTCTCACTATTATTATAATGAACTATTAATATACTCACAGAAAAAAAAAAAAAAATTTTGTCAAAAAAATACAAATTGTGTGCAACTTAATATCTGTTTTTTCATAAACGACTATGTACATGCATAGCTGTGTCTTATTATGGATAAACACAAAAATGGACTATCAATGACAAATCTCAATCCTAGCGGACAGAAACCGCTGCACTGAAAACGCACAATGTATATGTGCACATATACTAAACAAACAAAAAACAAGTCACTAAACGATTCAAGTGTTACGGGAAAGAAAACCCACCAAATTCAAAAAGATGTCTTTGCCTCGAATATGTGAAAGTTCATCAAACTGCAGTAAGAGACTCCAGAAAAAAGGTACCAGCCAGAAAAGCCACATGTATACATATGTGACCTAGTTCTCCTATCAACATCAAGGGAAATGAGGGAAAATATAAACTCCTTCATAAAAAAACAGCCATGTCTATTCTATCATTAAAACCTAGCGGACCTGTCGCCTGTGTATTCATAATCCACCTGCATTCTCGTTTTAATAAGATTTTGTTTAAATGCCCTCCCTGCGGCGGTAAAACCACCTTCTCGATTCCTGCAAAGGAGAGAACATTAGGGTCATTTCCATGTGCATCTCTTACATGGTTAATTAAACGTGGGACTCCTTTTCCCGTTCTAATGGACTTAAAATGCTCACGAAAACGAATGTATAGCGGACGTGTGGTTTTACCTATGTAGAAAAACCGACATGTGCAAAAATCACATAAACTACATGGTCTGTCTTGCACGTGATCAAATCTGTTACTGTGTGCGTGACCGCGCCCATATGTAATGTACGATCAGTACGATGAAATTTATAATAAGGACAATGGCCACACCTATAATTCCCTTGTAGTGTTCCTTTACTCAGCCAAGTGTCACGCTTAGTGACGATCCGATTCTTAACCAAAATATCTCTAATTCTTGTACTCCGCTTACATGAGATAAGGGGCCCTCTAGATACTATGTCGCTTAAATCCCTATCTTGTTCGATGGGTACCCCGGCAGCATGTACATTCGCCAATCTCTTTTTGGGTGCCCTGGAAGAAAAATATGTCTACAATGCCAAACAATTTTTTCAACATATCAGACTGTATCTTAGGTATGTGGACGACGTGTTCATTGTCTGGGATGGCACCAGAGATTCTTTTGACAAGTTTGTCAGTCACCTAAATGAGGTGAACCAGATGAACATGCTGTTCACACATAATTTTGGAGGGACACGGCTGGAATTTCTTGATGTCTTGCTGGAAGTAAAGGATAATGAAATCTGCACGTCAGTTTACAGGAAACCTTTGGCTACCAATTCCATATTGCGTTATGATAGTTTCCATCCATCACATACCATTAATTCATTGCCATATGGCCAATTTTTGAGCATCCACCGTTTAAATAATACCTTGGAGGGATTTGAAACACAATCTAGAGAGTTATATAATAGGTTCAGACAACGGGGATATCCTAAGGTTCTATTAGATACCACACTTGAAAAAGTAAAATCTCAGCACAGTAACAAAGTTAGAGGAGTTGTGCCTCTAAAAAATAAAAGAGTCGAAAATGATAAGAGATTTACCTTTTGTTTTCGATATAGTCCCATGGATCGTCAGATACGAGCAGCAATTAGAAAAAATTGGCATACTTTGGAACAAGATAGAGATTTAAGCGACATAGTATCTAGAGGGCCCCTTATCTCATGTAAGCGGAGTACAAGAATTAGAGATATTCTGGTTAAGAATCGGATCGTCACTAAGCGTGACACTTGGCTGAGTAAAGGAACACTATAAGGGAATTATAGGTGTGGCCATTGTCCTTATTGTAAATTTCATCGTACTGACCGTACACTACACATGGGCGCGGTCACACATACAGTAACAGATTTGATCACATGCAAGACAGACCATGTAGTTTATGTGATTTTTTTGCACATGTCGGTTTTTCTACATAGGTAAAACCATACGTCCGCTATACATTCGTTTTCGTGAGCATTTTAAGTCCATTAGAACGGGAAAAGGAGTCCCACGTTTAATTAGACAGCAGCTGTGGAGGGAGGAGGTACGGAGTGATGTGATTTGCATATGAACCCGGCACTTCCCCCCACTGTTTGACCCGTTGAAGTGCTCGAGCAGCGCGAAATGGCCGTTGTCAGCCTTTCTTGCACTCCTTATGTCACTCCCCCGACTTGACATGTTTATGAAATGTCAATAAATCAGTGAAACTTCCACCTCGATGAGTGCGACCTTTTCTCTTTGCATGGATTCCCAGGATTGACTGTTTCCAGGTCTGGCACCCGAGATTCCCAGCTGCTGGGCTTCTGTATGCCGCACATCATTTGAAGTCACACGGTAACAGCGGTGTCGTCCGCTTTTTATCTTGAGTTTTGTGATATATATTTTAGGGTACAATTGAAATCTCCATATACATAGTCCCACAGTCAGTCTCAGACGCTAACTCAGTATGGATTTGACCGTAATACTAAATGTCAAACAAAGGTACTGTATAACAAGATACAAGCTGTATCAAGTATAGGGTAAAAATTGGTATCTCCGACTCACCGTATATATAGAAGGCGTAAACCACATACGCTCACTCACTATGGATGATACCGTAATACAAAATTTTGAACAAAGGTACTGTATCTGCACATACCAGGTGTATCCAGTCTAGGGGTAATTGTAAATTTCCCTCTATACTTCCGGAGTCAGACACAGACACTCACAGGCTCAGTATGTATTACACCAGAATTTAACAAGTAGAAAAAGGGAAAGGTAGTCGAAGCGTACAACAGTATACAGTATTGTTGTACTTTTAAATCTTCGTATATATTTAAATCTCAGTAAGGCAGTCCAGACTCTCGGCTACTGGAAACTAAATCGATACAAGTACATTCGGAAAGTCGAGTGTTAGCAGAAATTTGGGAATTACTCATCATAGGAAAACCTCCCGGTAGATGTTGCAGAGGTGATGCAAACCCTCAATTACTGTGTCTGTGGAGACAGTGAAAACAGTTCTTTGCTGAAGAAAGGATTGCTTTATCGCAGAAGTGTGGATCACATCACCGTTACTCGTCTCCATCAAATTGTTATCACAGGTAGGGATGTAGACATGGTCCTCACTGCCTATCATGATGTGTCTGGTCATTTTGGAGTGCAAAAGACAGAAGCCACAGACCATATGCGATTCTATTGGATTGGCATGAGAGGAGACATTGATAAATGGTGGCAGGAATGTCACTCGTCTGTGACTATCACAACTGTGAAAGATGATCATAAAGCACCACTGCATCCGCTTGTAAGTTGACGCCCATTACAAATGGTAGCCATTGATCATCTGAAGGTAGAGGCCAGCAGGACAGGGCATAGCTACATCTTAATCATCATCGATCAATACACCGAATTTCTAGTGGCCATCCCTGTGAAGGATTTAACTGCCCAGACTATACAGCAGTGGAGCAGGGAGAGGTAAGTATTGCAACTTGCAAGTGCTGTGGCCATGACCAAGCAGGGGGGTCACACTCATGGTCGACGGTACTGGCACAGAGCCCCTCATAGTACGCTGGTGTGTCTGATGGAGAGTGGGCCCCCCACCATCAGAGACACTGTATTGTACTATGAGGGGCCCTGTGCCAGTGCCGTCGGCCATCTGTGGGCCCATACACCTGTTCAGAGCAACAGCACTTGCCCGGGTGCGCCAGGTCTTGACCCCAGCCATTGGGGGGGTGGGCAGCCAACTTAGGGAGGTTTAAAAAATGGCATATGTTGATGTGTTGGCTGGACATTCAGCTGCTGCAAAGGGCGGAATTGGGCAAGTCCGAGGAAGAGGAGGACAAAAGCGAGGCAGTTTTCTGGCAACCTATGTGTCATCAGAGGAAGGTGGGACAAAATCCTTTGAAACCCATGCATGGTTCATTTTAATGAAGGTTAGATCATCAACATTTTGGGTAGACAGACGTGTCCTTTTTTCTGTCAGGATTGATCCAGCAGCACTGAAGACTCTTTCAGATAACACACTAGCAGCAGGGTAAGCAAGCTCCTGTAAGGCATATTGTGCCAATTCAGGCCAGGCATCCAGTTTAGAGGCCCAATAGTCAAAGAGGAATGACCTGTGAGGGAGAACATCGATATGGGAGGAGAAGTAGTTTGTAACCATAGTTGACAACTGCTGTCTCCTGTCACTTTTAATCAATGCAGTATTAGCAGTCGTGTGGGCGGTACTTGAGAAATCATTCCACAACATGGTCATTAAACCCCTGTCTCCAATGCCACTTCAGCTTTGTGCACCATGAACACCTCTTCTATTGTGCGCAATAAGGCTCGTGGGAGAGCCAGCACCACTGCTGTGTGCTGGGAAAGCCTCAAACAAATGGTTTACCAGAGTTGCTTGTTTGTTAGCCAATATTATCCCTAGGTTCTCCTGTGGCATGATGTTGTGTAATTTGCCTTTGTATCGTGATCGAGGATGCTGATCAACCAGTAGTCATCATCCCTCATCATTTTGGCAATGCGGGGGTCCCTTTTTAGGATCCGCAAGGCATAATCGCACATGTGGGCCAATGTTCCAGGTGTCAATGATGCACTGCTAGTGGTGGGTGGAGGAGCACTTTCTGGCAAATCCACATCCCTACAGTAAAGCACAAACACTGTACCTGACCTTGGAACGCGAACATTTTCTCTTGCCCCCTGAGAAGCATCCTCCTGCCCAAAATAATCATCCCCCTCCTCCTCCTCCTCTTCCTCTTCTTCCTCCACCTCGTCCAGGACAGTTCCCTGACCAGACAATGGCTGACTGTCATCAAGGCTTCCTTCCTCCTCCTCCTCCGCTGCAGATGCCTGATCCTTAATGTGCATCAAACTTTGCATGAGCAGACGCATAAGTGGGATGCTCATGCTTATGATGGCGTCATCTGCGCTTAGCAGCCGTGTGCATTCCTCAAAACACTGAAGGACTTTACAGAGGGCTTTCAGCTTTGGCCACTGCACACTCGACCATTCCATGTCTTCCCTCAAACTGCCTGCCCGCGTATCCTCCCACAAATGCATTACAGCCAGCCTCTGTTCGCACAGCCTCTCAACCAAGTGCAGGGTGGAGTTCCACCTTGTTGCAACGTCGATAATTAGGCGGTGCTTGGGAAGGTGGAGCAATCGCTGCAGCTTCTGCATAAGACTGG
This sequence comes from Dendrobates tinctorius, assembly GCF_039654945.1. Taxonomy (NCBI): domain Eukaryota; kingdom Metazoa; phylum Chordata; class Amphibia; order Anura; family Dendrobatidae; genus Dendrobates; species Dendrobates tinctorius. The sequence continues at coordinate 6,151,009 of NW_027361790.1, read as the reverse complement.
AGTGTACAGGCAACTGGCGGATGTGCGAGCACAGTCTTCGCACCTTATGGAGCAGGGCTGTTAACTCCGGATAATTATTGAGGAATCACTGCACCACCAGGTTCAAGGTGTGAGCCAGGCAAGGTATGTGTCTGAGTTTTGCAAGGGCTATGGCTGCCACAAAATTACAGCCATTATCACTGACTACCTTGCCTGCCTCAAGATGTAGACTGCCCAGCCATGACTCAGTTTGTCGCTGCAAGTAGTCAGCCAGTACCTCCGCGGTGTGTCTGTTGTTGCCCAAAGACATCATCTTTAACACAGCCTGCTGACGCTTACCACTAGCTGTTCAATAGTGGGACACCTAGTGTGCAACACTGCCAGCTACGGATGGAGTGCTCGTGTGACTGCACTCTGTGGACGAGCTTTCGCTGATAGAGGAGGAGGAGGAGGATCGAAAGCATACAGCCAACTGTTTCCTATACCATGGGCTAGGCAGCACTGTTCCACCGCCACTGTCCCCAGTGGAGTCTGCATCCACCACATTAACCTCGTGTGCAACACTGACAGATTTGGATGGAGTGCTTGGGCGACTGAGCTCTGTTGATGAGCTGTCGCTTCTGGAGGAGGAAGAGGAGTGTGGAATTCCTACACCCAACTGTTTCCTATACCATGGGCTAGGCAGTACTGTTCCACCGCCGCTGTCCCCTGTGGAGCCAGCATCTACCACATTAACCCAGTGCGCAGTGATGGACACATAATGGCCCTGGCCATGCCTACTGGTCCATGCATCTGTTGTGAGGTGCACCTTTCCACTGACTGACTGTTTTAGTGCATGGACAATGCGGTCTTTCACATGGCGGTGGAGGGCAGGGATGGCTTTTCGAGAAAAGAAGTGCCGACTGGGTAGGTCATAGCATGGGACAGCGTAGGCCATGAGGTCACGGAAAGCTTCGCTTTCAACCAAACGGTAGGGAATCATCTCTAATGAGATTAGTTTGGCAATGTTGGCGTTCAAACAAAGTGTACGCGGATGAGATGATGAGTACATTTTTGTCCTACTCAGAGTGTCTGGTAGGGTGAGCTGGACTGGAGAGCTGCATATGGGGGGAAGTAGCGGTGGACCGGACAGAGTGAGAGGGGGTTGGTGATGGTATTGGTGGTGATGGCCTATATTCAGTGGTTTGTTGCAAAACCATTGTGATTCCCTGAGTGCTTTGGCCTTGTGATGACACCTCCACATTTAGTGCTGGTGGTGTGCTTAACGGTGGCGGTGGTCTTACAGTGGGTGAAGTGATGGAGCCTTGCTGGCTACCTTCAGTCGGTGCAGGTGCACATGTGCTACCTGAGGTTTTGTAGTCCGTCCACGCTTGCAAGTGCATGTTGATTAAATGTCTAAGCATGCAACTGGTATTCAAATTTCTGAGTTGTTTACCTTGGCTAAAGGTCCTTCCGCATTTCTTACAGGTAACCTTTGCCTCATCAGTAGGATTTTGGACAAAGAAGTGCCACACTGCACTCTTCCTACTATGGTATACATTTTCTGGTCTTGCACGCTGTGCTAAGTTGACCGTCTGACCAAGCTGTCCTGCAACTCTTTTAGTTTTTGTTCAATGTTTTTGGACAGCTACGAGCCTGGCAGATAACCTTTGCTGTGATGTCAGTGCCTGCTGCGGATCCTTCTCCTTATCTGAACTATTGCCAGCACCACCCTCGTCCCCCAATGGATGCCAATCCGGGTCAAGAACTGGGTCATCCATCACCTCCTCTTCAAAGTCATCTGCACCTTCCTCCTTACCTTCCTCTGTGTCACCGTGGAAGGTGGTATAGTATGCGGGAAGGGGCACCTGAGTTTCATCAGGGTCAGATTCTGGCTCAATTGACTGCGAGGGCAATGTAGTGCTCTGGGTCGATGTACCAGCAGAATCATCTAGCAATGGCTGTGCATCAGTGCACTCCATGTCAGATTAATCTTGGACTGGGGAATTCTGGATTTGACTGGATAACCCAGGCATGGTATGTGAAAAGAGCTCCATAGAGTAATCTGAAGTGTGGGCTGCCGCATCCTTAACTTTTGGTGGGGGTGAAGGACACAAGGAATGGTGCTTTTCCTGACCAGAACCCTGCACTGACAACTCCGTGCTTGCAGCTTTCGAACATTCAGAAGAGGAGGCAATAGAGCTGGTGGCTGTTTCGGCAATGTACGCCAAAACCTGTTCCTGATGCTCCAGCTTCAAAAGCGGTTTTCCTACTCCAAGAAAAGGCAACCTTACAGGCCTTCTTGGGCCAGACGATGATGCAGGCTCAACACCTCCTGCCTTAGCTGCTATTGTGCTTTTGCCAGAACCAGCCGATGCACCACCACCATCAGTACCAGCTGCACCCCCTTGCCCAAGTCCGTGGCCTCTTCCACCATACTTCCTCATGTTTGGGAAAATGTACCAAAAATACCAGCAGAGAAATGGTACTGTATGATGTGAGTGCAGCTGTGTAAGGTGTATTAAAAAAATTGAATCTACGTATATATTTTGTTAGTCACAGATGCTCTCACAGTTTGTATTTGACCGTAATCCAACAAGCAGATATACAGAACTGTATCAGAAGTGTACAGCTCTATACGTTTTTTGTATAACTAACAATCTCCGTATATGTATTTATGGAGTGTCACACACACACACACACACACACTGACTCAGCATAGATGTGACTGTAATGCGAACGGCAGATATACAATACTGTTTGAGAATCGGACAGCTCTATATGTCTATTTGTATAGGGAATGACACACGCTGTCTCTGTCTAGTTTTGACCGTTATCAAACAGCAGATATACGAAACTGTTTGAAAAGTGGACAGCACTCTAAGGTGTAGGTCTGGAAAAACTGAAAAACTCCTCGGCTTTTTTTCCAGAGTCACACACAGATATCTTCTGTTTGTCTGTGATACAACGCGGTACACGGTAGTGTGTGAGGAGTGTACACCGCTATTCGGTGTCTGTATGGAAAATTGTCAATCTCCATCTATTTGTATAGGGACTGACACACGCTGTCTCTGTCTAGTTTTGACTGTAATCAAACAGCCGATATACGAAACTGGTTGAAAAGCAGACAGCACTCTAAGGTGTAGGTTTGGAAAAATGGAAAAACTCCTCGGCTTTTTTTTCCAGAGTCACACACAGATAGCTTCTATTTGTCCGTGATACAAGGTGGTACGCGGTAGTGTGTGAGGAGCATACACCGCGATACGGCGTCTGTATGGAAAATTGTCAATCTCTGTCTATTTGTATAGGCACTGACACACGTTGTCTCTGTCTAGTTTTGACCGTTATCAAACAGCAGATATACGAAACTGTTTGAAAAGCGGACAGCACTCTAAGGTGTAGGTCTGGAAAAAAGGAATAACTCCTCGGCTTTTTTTTCCAGAGTTACACACAGATAGCTTCTATTTGTCCGTGATACCAGCCAGTACATGGTAGTGTGTGAGGAGCGTACACCGCTATGCGGTGTGTGAAAAAATGAATGCTCAGTAACTCACTAGGACAAAATAATAAAAGTTCGAGTGCTTTGAAAAAACCAGTTTGAACAGCAGTGTGCACACAGCAATGCAGCTGGCAGGTAGCCTTAAAAGGCAGCCTAATCACCACCAGCGCTGCTGCACGCAACAAAAATCCTCCCCTTTCACTGCACACTAACTGTACAGTGAAAAGCGCTATCAGCAGAAGCAGTTTGTTTCTTCTTCTTCCCTGCCTAACGCTCTCCCTATTCAGAATCATCAGCAGCAGCACATCTCCCTATTGTAAGATCGGCAGAAGCAAGATGGCGGTCGGCGGTCACAGCCTTTTATACCCACTGTGACGCCACACAAAGCCAGCCAATCACTTCAATGCCCTTCACTAAGATGATGGTGGCCGCTGCCCATGTCATCGCATTGCCCACAGTGTGCGTCCTCCATCATTGGCTGAGAAAAGGCGCTGGAAGCATTATTTGAAACGCGACTTTGGCGCTCTTATCGGCGACCTCATGGCCGACCACACGCTATGGTCGAGTTTCGATCGGCGAAACCCGACTTTAGCTAAAGTCGGCTATTTTTGAATTTGACCAACCCGTTTCGCTCATCTCTAGTTACCAATGGTTTTCCTGGTAACTGTGGTCCCAGCTGCCTTGATATCATTAACAAGTTCACCCCCGTGTAATTTTAGGCTGCTCTCTCACCTTCCTCATGATCAAGAATACCCCACGAGGTAAAATTTTTGCATGGTGCCCCAGATCGATGTCAATTGACAGTCATTTTGTATTTTTTCCATTTTGTTACTATGCACCAACAGTTGTCTCATTCTCACCCAGCACCTTACATACATGGTTTTGTAGCCCATTCCAGCTTTGTGCAGGTCTATGATCTTGTCTCTGACATCCTTATAAAGCTCTTTGGTCTTGCCCATGTTGTAGAGGTTAGAGTGTGACTGATTAACTGTGGACCGGAGTCTTTTATAAAGGTGACTATGTAAGACAGCTGTCTTTAATGCAGGTAAGGAGTTGATTAAGAGCGTCTAACTGGTCTGTAGGAGCCAGAACTCTTAATGGTTGTTAGGGGATCAAATACTTATTTCACACTGTAAAATGCAAATAAAGGCAAATAAATTCATACTTATTTTCCTGTTAATAACAAATGGAAAATCAGGGGCTCTGTAAAAACAAAACCATAGGTCAGGTAGATCAAGAAAAATTTTGTCCACAGGAAAATTGTTCGCGATGCAAAGAAAAACCCACAAGTAACATCAGCTGAAATACTGGTCTCTCTGAAAACTACCAGTGTGGCTGTTTCAAAATGCACAATAAGGAGGCACTTGAAGAAAAATGGGCTCCATGGTCGAGTTGGCAGAAGAAAGCCATTACTGGCAATGCCACAAAGTATCTCACCTACAATATGCAAAACAGCACAGAGAGAAGTCTCAAAACTTCTGGGACAAGGTGATTTGGAATGATGAGACCAAAATTTAACTTTTTGGCCACAATCATAAACGTTACATTGGGAGAGAGGTCAGCAAAGCATATGATGAAAGGAACACCATTTCTACTGTAAAGCACAATGGTGGATCGCTGATGTTTTAAGGATGTGTGAGCAACAAAGGCACAGAAAACTTAGTCAAAGTTAAAGGAAAGATGAATGCAGCATGTTATCAGCAAATACTGGGGGAAATTTGCAATCATGAGCCCAGAAGGTGCACATGGGACGTTCTTGGACGTTCCATGACATCGATCCAAAACACAAGGCCAAGCCGACCTGTCATTAGCTACAACAGAAGAAATTGAAGGTTCTGGAGTGGCCATCTCAGTCTCCTGACCTCAAAATCATTGAGCCACTCTGGGGAGATCTCAAGCGTGCAGTTCATGCTAGGCAGCCAAAGAATTTACCTGACCTGGAGGCTTTTTGCTAAGAAGAGTGGGCGGCTTTACCATCTGAGAAAATAAAGAACCTCATCCACAACAACCACAAAAGACTTCAAGCTGTCATTGATAATAGAGGGGGAAATACACATCAGGGTCATTTCGATGTTTTGGGTTGTCATTATGATTTAAAAAGAGAAAACACAGTAGTTTGACAATAAATGGCTTCACCCCACCACTAACCAGGAGTGGAGAAAAAGTTTTGGTGTTATCATTCATATTCTCTGAAAAAAGGCCAAGAAAGCAAAAATTCTGAAACTTTTGAGCACAACTGTATATATACTGTATATATTTCAGCTCTGGCAAAAATTAAGACACCACCGCATCAAAACCCTGTCATGGGCAGTCCATTCTCCAGACCTGAACCCCATTGAAAACCTCTGGAATGTAATCAAGAGGATGATGGATAGTCACAAGCCATCAAACAAAGAAGAACTGCTTAAATTTTTGCACCAGAAGCAGTGTGAAAGACTGGTGGCAAGCATGTCAAGCATCAAAGCTGTTTATAAAAATCATGGTTATTCCACAAAATATTGATTTCAGAACTCTTCCTGAGTTAAAACATTAGTTTTGTTGTTTCTAAATGATTATGAACTTATTTTCTTTGCACTATTTGAGGTCTGAAAGCACTGTTTTTTTATTTTGACCATTTTTCTTTGTCAGAAAAAAATACAAAAAAATACAAAATTTATTGCTTGGAATTTTGGAAACATGTTGTCAGAAGTTTATAGACTAAAAGAACAATTTACATTTTACTCAAATATACCTATAAAGAGAGAAATCAGACAAACTGAACATTTGAAAGTGGTCTCTCAATTTTTGTCAGAGCTGTGTATACAAGGTGGTCCATTTATGTATGTGGATACACCTAAATAAAATGGGAATGGTTGGTGATATCAACTTCCCGTTTGTGGCACATTAGTATATGGGAGGGGGGGAAACTTTTCAAGATGGGTGGTGACCATGGTGGCTTTTTTGAAGTCAGCCATTTTGGATCCAACTGTCACGATCCATTTTTGGATCTGTGTCAGAGTCTGGACTCTCTTATATAAACCTTTTTCCTCTCGGGCCCTTGAGGGTTAATATGGATTTTTGCCCTGGTGGCCGCTGGTCTTACTACAACTGTAGTTGGTCAGCTGCTGGGTTTCCCCCCGGTGGCCGCTGGTGTTACTACATGTTTATTTAGTCAGCAGGTGGTGACTACTCCCACTTCCCTTTATAAGGCCACCTGGTGCTGCAATTCACTGTTGGTAATACTGGTCATTTGCTAACCAACCTTCATGAAGACTGGACCTACCTGGTGCAGAGGGGGTTCAGCTTATCTGGAGCAGTGGTGTTGCTGCTGGATGCTGATCGGGTGCCTTACTCTGCTGCGTGGAGCATTGGCAGCAGATAAAGCTAAGTTTTGGTTTTAGTTGCTTTAACCCCGTGGTGTCTGTTTTATATTTCCTTTCATGTTATTGGTGCAGTTCACTTTATTCCCTGTCTCACCTCCTGGGGAGGCGGTTGGGTGTTTAGCTCAGGGCTAAACAGGAGATAGGGACAGGTCGGGGACTTGGGCCTCACTACCATCAAGTCTACCCCCAAGTTAAGGAGAGTCAGGGCACCCCCTTAGCCTGAGGGGCAGTTCAGGGGCCCAGGTTCCTCTTCCACTCTTTTTCCCTACTGGCCCGTGACACCAACTTTATTTTTTTCAATGGGAAGAGAGTCATATGACACATCAAACTTATTGAGAATTTAGCAAGAAAAACAATAGTGTGCTTGGATTTAACATAACTTTATTCTTTCATGAGTTATTTACAAGTTTATGACCACTTATAAAATGTGTTCAAAGTGCTGCCCATTGTGTTGGATTGTCAATGCAACGCTCTTCTCCCACTCTTGACACACTGACAGCAACGCTGCAGAAGAAATGCTTGTCTAAGGGGATCAGATTGCTTGTAGTCTTGATCTTTTTATTCCCAGATATCAACCAAAAGTTGTGTCTCTGCTTTTGATGTGGTCTCGCACGCTGAGTCCACATCTTGCACTGCATATGATGACTTATTTATTCAGTCATCATGTGCATTTAACAGTCATGGGTGGAGTGGTGCTCCACCAATGGCTATTAAACAACTAAATCCAGTTTTCAATCACTGACAGCAGAATTTAATGCACTGGATGGAAGGCAGTCATTCATTCTACCCATCGGCATCCCTATCACGTGACTGCAGGGAACCTATGGGTTGTCATTACAGCAGGAAGTATGCTGGAGAACCCCGAGACTGTCATTAGGATACTCCTGTGAACGCCGACTTGTGGCCTGCATTCATAGGAGATTGTCATTTAGCTATCCATACTGTACAAGTACTTAAGCCCTGCTATGCATAGCACAGGCGATCGGATAATCACAGATTCAAGTCTCCTAAAGGGACTATTAAATAAAGTAAAAAGTAAAAAAAAAGTCTTAAAAAATATGAAAAAAATAAAAAAACACAAGTTCAAATCACCCCCTTTTGGCCCATTGAAAATAAAACAATAAAAAAAAATACATTTGGTAGTATTGCTGCATTTGTAAATGTCTGGTCTATCAAAATATAAAATAAATTATTACAATCAGTAAACGGCTTAATGAGAAAAATACAAAAATGCCAGAATTATGTTTTTTTGACCACCTCAACCTTACAATAAAATGCAATAATAAGCGATCAAAACATTGTATCTACCCCAAAATGGTATCTGTAAAAATGTCAGCTCACGGCGCCAAAAATAAGCCCTCACCCAGCCCCATATCCCAAAAAATAAAAACGCTAGGGGTCTCGGAAAATGCCGACACAATCAAAACATTATTCTTACACACTTTAATTTTTTTTCACCACTTAAATAAAAAAGAACCTGTAAAAGCTTGATATCTGCGTAGTTGTTCTGACTTGGGGAATCATACTGCCAGGGTAGTTTTACCATATAGTAAACATAGTGAACATGGAAAATAAAAAAGCTCATGAAACAATTATGGAATTGCACGGTTTTGCAATCTCAACCTACTTGGAATTTTTTTTCTGCTTTCCAGTACATCACATGATAAAATTGATGGTGTCATTCAAAAGTACAACTTGTCTTGCAAAAACAAGCCGTCATATGGATATGGGGGAGAAAAGTAAAAAAGCTATGGTTCTTGGAATAAGGGGAGGAAAAAACGAAAGTGTAAATATGGAGAATCGCAAGGTCATGAAGGTCAAAAGTCTGGGGTCACCCAGACAATTTTGTGTTTTCCATGAAAACTGATACTTTTATTAATCAAATGAGTTGCCAAATGAATTTAAAATCTAGTCCAGACATTGACAAGGTTCGAAAAAAAAAAAGATTTTTATTTGAAATAATAATTTTCTCCTTCAAACTTTGCTTTCGTCAAAGAATGCTCCCTTTGCAGCAACTACAGCATTGCAGACCTTTGGCATTCTAGCAGATAAATTGCTGAGGTAATCTGGACAACTTTCACCCCATGCTTCCAGAAACCCCTCCCACAAGTTGGTTTGGCTTGATGAGCACTTTGTGCGTGCCATACGGTCAAGTTTCTCCCATAACAGCTCAATAGGGTTGAGATCTGGTGATTGCGCTGGCCACTCCATTACAGATAGAATACCAGCTGCCTGCTTCTTCCCTAAATAGTTCTTGCATAATTTGGAGGTGTGAATTGGGTCATTGTCCTGTTGTAGGATGAAATTGTCTCCAATCAAGCACTGTCCATGGGGTATGGCATGGCGTTACAAAATGGAGTGATAGCCTTCCTTATTTAATATCCCTTTTACCTTGTACAAATCTCCCACTTCACCACCACCAAAGCAACCCCAGACCATCAAATTACCTTCCCCAATGCTTGACAGATGGTGTTAGGCACTCTTCCAGCATCTTTTCAGTTGTTCTGCATGTCACAAATGTACTTTTGTGTGATCCAAACACCTCAAACTTGGATTTGTCTGTCCATAGCACTTTTTTTTTAATCTTCCTCTGTCCACTGTCTGTGTTCTTTTGCCCATATTAATCTTTTCCTTTTATTAGCAAGTCTCAGATATGGCTTTTTCTTTGCCACTCTCACCTCAAGGCCAGCATCCCAGAGTCGCCTCTTCACTGTAGACGTTGAGACTGGTGTTTTGTGTGTACTATTTAATGAAGTTGCCAGTTGAGGACCTGTGAGGAGTCGATTTCTCAAACTACAGATTCTAATGTACTTGTCTTGTTGCTCAGTTGTGCAGCGGGGCCTCCCACTTCTCTTTCTAATCTGGTTAGAGCCTGTTTGTGCTCTCCTCTGAAGGGAGTAGTACACACTGTTGTAGGAAATCTTCAGTTTCTTGACAATTTCTCACATGAAATAGCCTTAACTTCTAAGAACAAGAATAGACTGTTGAGAGTCACATGAAAGTTCTTTTTTTCTGGCCATTTTGAGCGTTTAATGGAACCAACTGTTAGGGCTGGCGGAACGCACCAAATTATAAAATAATAGTAGGTGCGTTCGCAGCCCGGGGTCCACCGTGCAGAGGTGGTACACTGCTGCTAGGTAATGGCGGATGAATAGAGCGGCGTAAAAACAGTCACACGTGGGTTACGTCACCCAATGTGAACAGGTGCGAACAACCGCTGAACATAGATGCCGGAGCCTGTTTAGCTCACAGAGCCCGGCCAAAAGAGTGCACAGTGTACGGCCACAGAACTCTACCCCAAGGACACAGGCTTAGAGTCCTTCTAGGCCCACTGAGCGTGCGGCGTCGCTACCGCGAGCGCCGCAATAGACGCTGGCTATGAGGTGGAGCACGTGCGCTGAGGCGTGCCGAGTCCCTGGTGAGGACTGATGCCTGACTCAACCTCAGTCCTATCTACACCTAAGCCTGGACACTAGCAGGCTAGGCTGCACAAAACATGCGTACCAAGGGTAGGGGTTTCTTAATGAGTCATTCACCAGAGACATTCATACGTGCATACATCACTCACTCCACATAGTCTGTAAATACAGTCTATCCTAGCGCATGGCCGAGCGGCCATGCAAACCTTTTATAGCCGCGAGCATCCGGGACCTTCCTGACTTCTCGGATGGGCCAATCCGAACAGGAGCAGGACCTGAGCACGTGACCTTTGATCTTCAATGGGAGATCACTCCACGGGCATGCTCAGTGACCCGACATGGGGACTTAGTCCCTGGAGAATCTCGCTGCTGAGCAGGATGTATTGTCATAGGTGTGCCAGAGGTGGCAGCAGCAAGCAAACCCATGGAGCTGGTCAGGGCAGAGCGCCTGGACCGACGAGTTTGCTGAGCAACCTCCTCTGCCGTTGGAGAGGAATGGGAGACTGCTGGAAGCAAGGCTTGGGATTCCTGCTGTGCAGTGACAGGAACCCGACGCCTAACATTACCCCCCCTCCTAGGGCCCCCGCCTCGCGGCGCTCAAATTCCACAATGAGAAGAGGAGCGTGGATGTTCTGCACCGGCTCCCAGGTCCGAGCCTCAGGACCATGACCCTTCCAATCCACCAAGTAAAACTTTTTGCCCCGCATCACCTTGCATCCCACGATGGCATTGACCTCAAACTTGTCTAACGACAGGTCCGATGTCCTCGCAGAAGGCTCAGAAAACTGGGACATGTGAACCGGCTTAAGGAGAGACACATGAAACGTGTCTGAGATAACCAAATGTGGTGGAAGGGCCAGGCGGTAGACCACAGAGTTGATCTGCTTGAGGACCTTGAAAGGGCCAATATAGCGCGGTGCGAACTTAGCGGATTCAACCCGCAGCCTGATGTTTCGGGCAGAAAGCCACACTAAGTTGCCAGGGGCAAAGGTCAGAGCAGGACGCCTGTGTGCGTCAGCGGAGGCCCTCATTCTCTCATTGGAGGCCCGGATAGCATCCTGCGTGCGATCCCAAATGTCACGTGCCTCCACTGCCCAGTCTGCCACCCTAGAGTCGGTGGACGACACGGCCATGGGCACGGGGATGCGCGGATGCTGGCCGTAATTTAAGAGAAATGGGGTCTGACCAGTAGAATCGGCCACAGTGTTGTTCAAAGCGAACTCCGCCCATGGCAGCAAGGATGCCCAATCATCCTGCCTGGCCGAGACAAAATGTCGCAGATATGTCACCAGGGTCTGGTTGGCTCTCTCAACCAACCCATTCGTCTTGGGATGATAGGCTGGGGAGAGATTAAGCTCAATGCTGAGCAGAGAACAGATATCTCTCCAAAACCGAGACGCAAACTGAGGGCCCTGGTCACTGACAATCTTATCCGGCATGCCGTGCAGGTGGAAAACATGTTTAATAAACAATGCTGCCAGGCCCCGTGCAGAAGGTAGCCGCGAGAGTCATACCAGATGCACCATCTTGGAGAAATGATCGGTGACCACCCAAATGACGGTGCTGCCACTGGACTTGGGCAGACCCACCACAAAGTCCATACCGCTGCCGAGAGGACCAATTCTGGGCGCAAGAGACTCATGCCTGAATATAGTCCCTGACGTTATGAGCCATTTGCGGCCACCAGTACATCCTCGCCAGGAGATCAGAGGTTCGTTTGGTCCCAAAATGTCCCCCCACCCTGGATGAATGAGCCCAAGAGAGGACCTCCGGTCGCAGATGGGAGGGACAAAAGTCTTACCCGGAGGTACCGACTCGAGAGCAACTGGAGCCACGGTCTCAGACTCTCTGATGGAACTATCAGCCGAGGCTCCTCCTCCGATGACACCACGGAGCGAGAAAGAGCGTCGGCCCGGACGTTCTTCTCCCCGGAGAGAAAATGCAGGGTGAAATGGAATTGGGAGAAGAACAAAGACCATCTGGCCTGGCGAGAATTCAGCCGCTGGGCAGTCTGTAGATAGACCAAATTTTTGTGGTCGGTGAACACCTGGAAAGGATGGCGAGGCCCCTCCAGGAGGTGACTCCATTCTGAGAAGGCCAGCTTCATTGCTAGCAACTCCCGGTCCCCAATGGAATAATTCCTCTCCGCTGGTGCAAAGGTCTTAGAGAAGAAGAAGCATGAGTGCTTCCGACCTTGCGAGTCCTTCTGGAACAAGACCGCTCCAGCACATCCCGGAAGATATCGTTCACAAAGTCTTGGAAGACGGCCGGGGCATTACAGAGCCCGAAGGGCAGCACCAGATATTCATAGTGCCCGTCTCTGGTGTTAAATGCCGTCTTCCATTCGTCCCCATCACGGATACGAATCAGGTTATAAGCCCCCCGCAGATCAAGTTTGGTAAATCAAGTTTGGTAAACACTCTTGCTCCCCGTAGCCTATCAAACAGCTCCGATATCAGGGGTAGAGGATACTTATTCTTAATGGTGATGGCGTTAAGACCTCTGTAATCGATGCAAGGACGTAGTTCCCCACTCTTTTTCTGGACGAAGAAGAATCCCGCCCCCGCTGGTGACACTGACTTCCTAATGAATCCTCTTGCCAGATTCTCCCTGGTGTATTGAGACATGGCCTCTGTCTCTGGGAGAGATAGGGGATAGACTCGACCCCGGGGAGGCTCAGTACGAGGCAAGAGGTCAATAGGACAGTCATAGGGGCGATGCGGTGGAAGTGTCTCCGCCGCCTTTTTGGAGAACACGTCCGCACTGTCGATAGTGTTTGGGAAGCGAGGAAGGATCTGCGGGGACCTCGGTGGAGGCAAATTGGATGCATTCCCTTGGACATCTACCCTCACATGACTTACTCCAACCAAGAATTCTCCCCGAGGACCACTCTATATGGGTAGAGTGATACCGCAACCAGGGGACCCCTAGAAGGACCAGGTCGATACCCTCGGGCATGATGAGGAGGGATATCGTCTCCTGATGAGATGGAGACACCGAGAGTATAAGTGGAGCGGTTTGGTGGGTAATGTGTGATGGCAGAGTCGCGCCATTCACTACTCTGACAGTGACTGGCTGGGACATCATAAGCAGTGGTATTGCGTGCCATTGAGCGAAGGCAGATGACATAACATTGCCCTCCGCTCCGGAATCCATGCAAACTTCCACCGCCAGAGTGGAAGAACCAAACCCAAGTGTCCCCTTAAAGGACAATTTGGAGGAAAACGCCGCGGATTCTAGTGAGCCGCCTCCTACGGCCACTAGGGGCGCACGTCTTCCCAGCCGCTGTGGGCACTAGTTGGCAAAGTGACCGGACTGCCGGCAACCATGACAGATCACAGGGGCTCGAGCGGGCTGGGGCCTGGATCCCTCGCGGGAAGCCCCCTGACACCCAGACGCCCGATCGGGAGATTCCAGAGGTTTAGCAAAACTGGGTGCCAACCTAAACCTCTGCCTACACTGGGTCTGCTCCAACCTTCGCTCGGCAAAGCAAAGGTCTATATGGGTGGAGACGGTGATAAGCTCCTCCAGTGTAGCAAGAATCTCCCTGGTGGCCAGAGCGTCCTTCACATGGCCAGCCAAACCTCTCCAGAATGCCGGAATGAGGACCTTATCTGGCCACTCTAACTCCGAGGCCAGCGTCCGGAACTGGATGGCAAAGTGGCTGACCATGGACGAACCCAGTGACAATGTCAACAGCCGGAGCACGGTGTCATGGGTGACTTGCGGTCCCAGGAAGACATGCTTCAGAGTCTCCAAGAACCGAGAGGCACTCTGCACCACATGATCACCACGCTCCCACAACAGTGTGGCCCACTCCAAAGCCCTGCCCGACAAGAGGGAAATAATAAATCCCACTTTGGCCCGCTCGGAGGGGAATTGTGCTGCCAGCAGCTCCAGCTGTATCGAGCACTGGCTCACGAAGCCCCTACAATAGGCACTATCACCCGAGAACTTCTCGGGCAGTGGGAGGCGGGAAAAAGTCAGGGCAGGGATGGCAGTGGTCTCACGGGAGACAGCCTCTGTGGCTGCCTGAACAGCGACCGCAGTAACATCCGCAGCTGAAGCTGGATGCTTGAAAGCCGCCAACCTGCCCTGCAGCTGCCGGATGTACTGCAACAGTCGCTGTTCGTCCTCCATTACTAGCCAGACCCTGGCACTAGGATAGTGTTAAGGCTGGCGGAATGCACCAAATTATAAAATAATAGTAGGTGCGTTTGCAGCCCGGGGTCCACCGTGTAGAGGTGGTACACTGCTGCTAGGTAATGGCGGAAGAATAGGGAGGCGTAAAAACAGTCACACGTGGGTTACGTCACTCAATGTGAACAGGTGCGAACTCTGTTAATGCACAGAGTCGCACAACCACTGAACGTAGATGCCGGAGCCTGTCTAGCTCACAGAGCCTGGCCAAAACAGCGCACAGTGTACGGTCACAGAACCCTACCCCAAGGACACGGGCTTAGAGTCCTTCTAGGCCCACTGAGCGTGCCGCATCGCTACCGCGAGCGCCGCTATAGACACTGGCTATGAAGTGGAGCACGTGCGCTGAGGCGTGCCGAGTCCCTGGTGAGGACTGATGCCTGACTCAACCTCAGTCCTATCTACACCTAAGCCTGGACACTAGCAGGCTAGGCTGCACAAAACATGCGTACCAAGGGTAGGGGTTTCTTAATGAGTCATTCACCAGAGACATTCATACGTGCATACATCACTCACTCCACATAGTCTGTAAATACAGTCTATCCTAGCGCATGGCCGAGCGGCCATGCAAACCTTTTATAGCCGCGAGCATCCGGGACCTTCCTGACTTCTCGGATGGGCCAATCCGAACAGGAGCAGGACCTGAGCACGTGACCTTTGATCTTCAATGGGAGATCACTCCACGGGCATGCTCAGTGACCCGACATGGGGACTTAGTCCCTGGAGAATCTCGCTGCTGAGCAGGATGTATTGTCATAGGTGTGCCAGAGGTGGCAGCAGCAAGCAAACCCATGGAGCTGGTCAGGGCAGAGCGCCTGGACCGACGAGTTTGCTGAGCAACCTCCTCTGCCGTTGGAGAGGAATGGGAGACTGCTGGAAGCAAGGCTTGGGATTCCTGCTGTGCAGTGACAGGAACCCGACGCCTAACATTACCCCCCCTCCTAGGGCCCCCGCCTCGCGGCGCTCAAATTCCACAATGAGAAGAGGAGCGTGGATGTTCTGCACCGGCTCCCAGGTCCGAGCCTCAGGACCATGACCCTTCCAATCCACCAAGTAAAACTTTTTGCCCCGCATCACCTTGCATCCCACGATGGCATTGACCTCAAACTTGTCTAACGACAGGTCCGATGTCCTCGCAGAAGGCTCAGAAAACTGGGACATGTGAACCGGCTTAAGGAGAGACACATGAAACGTGTCTGAGATAACCAAATGTGGTGGAAGGGCCAGGCGGTAGACCACAGAGTTGATCTGCTTGAGGACCTTGAAAGGGCCAATATAGCGCGGTGCGAACTTAGCGGATTCAACCCGCAGCCTGATGTTTCGGGCAGAAAGCCACACTAAGTTGCCAGGGGCAAAGGTCAGAGCAGGACGCCTGTGTGCGTCAGCGGAGGCCCTCATTCTCTCATTGGAGGCCCGGATAGCATCCTGCGTGCGATCCCAAATGTCACGTGCCTCCACTGCCCAGTCTGCCACCCTAGAGTCGGTGGACGACACGGCCATGGGCACGGGGATGCGCGGATGCTGGCCGTAATTTAAGAGAAATGGGGTCTGACCAGTAGAATCGGCCACAGTGTTGTTCAAAGCGAACTCCGCCCATGGCAGCAAGGATGCCCAATCATCCTGCCTGGCCGAGACAAAATGTCGCAGATATGTCACCAGGGTCTGGTTGGCTCTCTCAACCAACCCATTCGTCTTGGGATGATAGGCTGGGGAGAGATTAAGCTCAATGCTGAGCAGAGAACAGATATCTCTCCAAAACCGAGACGCAAACTGAGGGCCCTGGTCACTGACAATCTTATCCGGCATGCCGTGCAGGTGGAAAACATGTTTAATAAACAATGCTGCCAGGCCCCGTGCAGAAGGTAGCCGCGAGAGTCATACCAGATGCACCATCTTGGAGAAATGATCGGTGACCACCCAAATGACGGTGCTGCCACTGGACTTGGGCAGACCCACCACAAAGTCCATACCGCTGCCGAGAGGACCAATTCTGGGCGCAAGAGACTCATGCCTGAATATAGTCCCTGACGTTATGAGCCATTTGCGGCCACCAGTACATCCTCGCCAGGAGATCAGAGGTTCGTTTGGTCCCAAAATGTCCCCCCACCCTGGATGAATGAGCCCAAGAGAGGACCTCCGGTCGCAGATGGGAGGGACAAAAGTCTTACCCGGAGGTACCGACTCGAGAGCAACTGGAGCCACGGTCTCAGACTCTCTGATGGAACTATCAGCCGAGGCTCCTCCTCCGATGACACCACGGAGCGAGAAAGAGCGTCGGCCCGGACGTTCTTCTCCCCGGAGAGAAAATGCAGGGTGAAATGGAATTGGGAGAAGAACAAAGACCATCTGGCCTGGCGAGAATTCAGCCGCTGGGCAGTCTGTAGATAGACCAAATTTTTGTGGTCGGTGAACACCTGGAAAGGATGGCGAGGCCCCTCCAGGAGGTGACTCCATTCTGAGAAGGCCAGCTTCATTGCTAGCAACTCCCGGTCCCCAATGGAATAATTCCTCTCCGCTGGTGCAAAGGTCTTAGAGAAGAAGAAGCATGAGTGCTTCCGACCTTGCGAGTCCTTCTGGAACAAGACCGCTCCAGCACATCCCGGAAGATATCGTTCACAAAGTCTTGGAAGACGGCCGGGGCATTACAGAGCCCGAAGGGCAGCACCAGATATTCATAGTGCCCGTCTCTGGTGTTAAATGCCGTCTTCCATTCGTCCCCATCACGGATACGAATCAGGTTATAAGCCCCCCGCAGATCAAGTTTGGTAAATCAAGTTTGGTAAACACTCTTGCTCCCCGTAGCCTATCAAACAGCTCCGATATCAGGGGTAGAGGATACTTATTCTTAATGGTGATGGCGTTAAGACCTCTGTAATCGATGCAAGGACGTAGTTCCCCACTCTTTTTCTGGACGAAGAAGAATCCCGCCCCCGCTGGTGACACTGACTTCCTAATGAATCCTCTTGCCAGATTCTCCCTGGTGTATTGAGACATGGCCTCTGTCTCTGGGAGAGATAGGGGATAGACTCGACCCCGGGGAGGCTCAGTACGAGGCAAGAGGTCAATAGGACAGTCATAGGGGCGATGCGGTGGAAGTGTCTCCGCCGCCTTTTTGGAGAACACGTCCGCACTGTCGATAGTGTTTGGGAAGCGAGGAAGGATCTGCGGGGACCTCGGTGGAGGCAAATTGGATGCATTCCCTTGGACATCTACCCTCACATGACTTACTCCAACCAAGAATTCTCCCCGAGGACCACTCTATATGGGTAGAGTGATACCGCAACCAGGGGACCCCTAGAAGGACCAGGTCGATACCCTCGGGCATGATGAGGAGGGATATCGTCTCCTGATGAGATGGAGACACCGAGAGTATAAGTGGAGCGGTTTGGTGGGTAATGTGTGATGGCAGAGTCGCGCCATTCACTACTCTGACAGTGACTGGCTGGGACATCATAAGCAGTGGTATTGCGTGCCATTGAGCGAAGGCAGATGACATAACATTGCCCTCCGCTCCGGAATCCATGCAAACTTCCACCGCCAGAGTGGAAGAACCAAACCCAAGTGTCCCCTTAAAGGACAATTTGGAGGAAAACGCCGCGGATTCTAGTGAGCCGCCTCCTACGGCCACTAGGGGCGCACGTCTTCCCAGCCGCTGTGGGCACTAGTTGGCAAAGTGACCGGACTGCCGGCAACCATGACAGATCACAGGGGCTCGAGCGGGCTGGGGCCTGGATCCCTCGCGGGAAGCCCCCTGACACCCAGACGCCCGATCGGGAGATTCCAGAGGTTTAGCAAAACTGGGTGCCAACCTAAACCTCTGCCTACACTGGGTCTGCTCCAACCTTCGCTCGGCAAAGCAAAGGTCTATATGGGTGGAGACGGTGATAAGCTCCTCCAGTGTAGCAAGAATCTCCCTGGTGGCCAGAGCGTCCTTCACATGGCCAGCCAAACCTCTCCAGAATGCCGGAATGAGGACCTTATCTGGCCACTCTAACTCCGAGGCCAGCGTCCGGAACTGGATGGCAAAGTGGCTGACCATGGACGAACCCAGTGACAATGTCAACAGCCGGAGCACGGTGTCATGGGTGACTTGCGGTCCCAGGAAGACATGCTTCAGAGTCTCCAAGAACCGAGAGGCACTCTGCACCACATGATCACCACGCTCCCACAACAGTGTGGCCCACTCCAAAGCCCTGCCCGACAAGAGGGAAATAATAAATCCCACTTTGGCCCGCTCGGAGGGGAATTGTGCTGCCAGCAGCTCCAGCTGTATCGAGCACTGGCTCACGAAGCCCCTACAATAGGCACTATCACCCGAGAACTTCTCGGGCAGTGGGAGGCGGGAAAAAGTCAGGGCAGGGATGGCAGTGGTCTCACGGGAGACAGCCTCTGTGGCTGCCTGAACAGCGACCGCAGTAACATCCGCAGCTGAAGCTGGATGCTTGAAAGCCGCCAACCTGCCCTGCAGCTGCCGGATGTACTGCAACAGTCGCTGTTCGTCCTCCATTACTAGCCAGACCCTGGCACTAGGATAGTGTTAAGGCTGGCGGAATGCACCAAATTATAAAATAATAGTAGGTGCGTTTGCAGCCCGGGGTCCACCGTGTAGAGGTGGTACACTGCTGCTAGGTAATGGCGGAAGAATAGGGAGGCGTAAAAACAGTCACACGTGGGTTACGTCACTCAATGTGAACAGGTGCGAACTCTGTTAATGCACAGAGTCGCACAACCACTGAACGTAGATGCCGGAGCCTGTCTAGCTCACAGAGCCTGGCCAAAACAGCGCACAGTGTACGGTCACAGAACCCTACCCCAAGGACACGGGCTTAGAGTCCTTCTAGGCCCACTGAGCGTGCCGCATCGCTACCGCGAGCGCCGCTATAGACACTGGCTATGAAGTGGAGCACGTGCACTGAGGCGTGCCGAGTCCCTGGTGAGGACTGATGCCTGACTCAACCTCTGTCCTACCTACACCTAAGCCTGGGCGCTAGCATGCTAGGCTACACAACACATGCGTACCAAGGGTAGGGGTTTCTTAATGAGTCATTCACCAGAGACATTCATACATGCATACATCACTCACTCCACATAGTCTGTAAATACAGTCTATCCTAGCGCATGGAGAAGCGGCCATGCGAACCTTTTATAGCCGCGAGCGTCCGGTACCTTCCTGGCTTATCGGATGGGCCAATCCGAACAGGAGCAGGACCTGAGCACGTGACCTTTGATCTCCAATGGGAGATCACTCCACAAGCATGCTCAGTGGCCCGACATGGGGACTTAGTCCCTGGAGAATCTCGCTGCTGAGCAGCATGTATTGCCATAGGTGTGCCAGAGGTGCCAACAGCAAGCAAAGCCACAGAGCTGGTCTGGGCAGAGCGCCTGGACTGACAAGTTTGCTGAGCAACCTCCTCTGCGGCTGGAGAGGAATGGGAGACCGCTGGACGCAAGGCTTGGGATTCACACTGTGCACTGACAGGAACTGTACGCCTGACACCAACGAATGTAATGCTCCAGATTCTCACCTAGCTCAAAGGAAGGTCAGGTTTATAACATCTCTAATCAGCCATCCTCTTTTCAGCTGTGCTAACATACTTGCACAAGGGTATTCTAACCAACCATTAGCTTTCTTACACAGTTAGCAAACACAAAAAACCATAAGAACCCTGGAGTGATGGTTGTTGGAAATGGGCCTCTATACACCTAGGAAGATATTGCACTACAAACCAGATGTTTGCAGCTAGAATAGTGAATACCACATTAGCAATGTATAGAGTG
The DNA here is from genome assembly GCF_039654945.1 of Dendrobates tinctorius. Lineage (NCBI taxonomy): Eukaryota > Metazoa > Chordata > Amphibia > Anura > Dendrobatidae > Dendrobates > Dendrobates tinctorius. The sequence goes on along the minus strand of NW_027361790.1, from coordinate 6,130,793 downwards.
TATTTCTGAATCTTTTAATGTTAGCTTCATTGGAAAAAACTGCTTTTTTTCAAAAATAAGGAAATTTCTGAGTGATCCTAAACTTTTGAACGGTAGTGTATCTTTTAGCATCATAGTGTAGGTGAAGAGACCCTGATTCCCGCAATATATCACTTACTGGGCTACTTGTTGCATTATTGACAAAATCACTGTTTTATCCACTGCAGATCTACCAGTTCTCTGAAAGCCAAGCTCTGCATAATCCTGCCTACACCACTGATTGGAAGCTATCTGTGCACACTGTAAATAGGCTGCCAATCAGTGGTGGGGTGTGGTCGTATAGAGTTCAAGAATATGAAGGACAACATGGCAGTGGGTTTACTAGTTACATAGTAACATAGTTATTAAGGTTGAAGGAAGACTTTAAGTCCATCTAGTTCAACCCATATCCTTTCCTAACTTGCCCTAACATGTTGATCCAGAGGAAGACAAAAAAAAACCCATGTGGCAACAGTAAGCTTCACATTGGGGAAAAAAATTCCTTCCCGACTCCACATACGGCAATCAGACTAGCTCCCTGGATCAAAGAAGTATCAAGGAAACTACTGTATATACCCTCTAATATTATTATACTTTTCAAGAAAAGCATCCAGTCCCTTCTTAAATTTTAGTGTATGGAAGCATGTTTACTAGTCTTTTAGTGATAATCTCCTACTGATAAAACAGTGATTTTATCAAAACTACAGCACGAAGCCCAGTAAGTGATGCATTACTGAAATCTGGGTCTCTGTCTCTACATTCTGCTCTCCCCTTTACTCCTTATAGACCGAACCATTTTGTAGGTTAACTCCTTTCTGACACGGGGGGTAATAGTACGCCGATGTCGGACACCCTCTCTTTGATGTGGGCACCAGCAGTGAGCCCACAACTTTCCCGGCACATGTCAGCTGTTTTGAACAGCTGACCTGTGCCCAGAACTGCCATGGGTGGAAATGCTGACAGTGGAATTTAGCATGTGCTTCCAGCAATCGTGTCGGAAATCCACCCACCGGTGGCCCCCGTCACGTGATCACTGCTCACCGATGGGTTGGCATCACAACCAGAGGTCTCCTGGAGACCTCTATGGTTGTCATTACCTGCTTGCTGTGAACGCCGCCCAGTGGTTGGCGCTCATAGCAAGTGAGTAATTCAGCTACATACAAGCGAACTGATCACCGCCTGCATGTAGCAGAGCAGATCAGGTTATGGCAGCTTCTAGTCATGAAGCATTCCAAAGTAAAAAAACATTTTTAAAAATTAAAATAAATATAAAAGTCCAAAGTTCCCTTTTGCCCCATTTAAAATAAAACAATAAAAAAAATCAAACATACACATATTTGGCATTGCGCTTTCAGAATCACCCAGTCTGCATTAAAATGTAATAACGGGCAATCAAAAGATCATATCTGCACCAAAATGGTGTCATTAAAAACATCAGCTCGGTGCACAAAAAATAAGCCCTCACCCAAGCCGAGATCACGAAAAATGGAGACGTTACGGGTCTCTGAAAATGATGCAAATTTTTTTGTTTATTTATTTTTTTAACAAACTTTGGATTTTTTTTCACCACTTAAATAAAAAAGAACCTAGACATGTTTGCTGTCCATGCTATGAACTCATAATGACCTGGAGAGTCATAATGGCAGGTTTTAGCATTTAGTCGCCCTAGTAAAAAAGCAAAGCAAAACAAAAAAAACAGTGGAATTGCACTTTTTTTTGCAATTTCACCGCACTTGGATTTTTTTCCCCATTTTCCAATGCATAGTATGTTGAATCCAATGATGTCATTCAAAAGTACAACTTGTCCCGCAAAAAACAAGCTCTCACATGGCTATATTGACGGAAAAATAAAAACGTTATGGCTCTGGGAATAAGGGGAGAAAAAAATGAAAATGCAAAACTGAAAATACCTCAGGTCATGAAGGGGTTAATGACTGGGTCTCATTCTTAATTTTTATGCCCTTAAATCACAGTACTTTGTTACCCCAAATAGTTAATAAAAAACATTTACCATGTCTAATTTACATCAGCACAACTTTTCAAACATATTTTTTTTAGTTAGGAACATTAAGCGCCCTTAACCCCTTTACCCCTCAAGCCTGTTTTCACCTTCATTACCAAGCAAAATTTTACAATTCTGACCAGTGTCACTTTATGTGGCTATAACTCTGGAATACTTCAACGGATCTCACTGATTCTGAGATTGTTTTTTCATGATATATTTTACTTTATGATAGTGGTAAAAGTAGTTCAATATAACGCATTCATTTATGAAAAAAAAAATGGAAATTTGGCAAAAATTTAGCAATCTTCAAACTTTGAATTTGTATGTCTCTAAAACAGAAAGTTAGGTCACACAAAATAGTTAATAAATAACATTTCACACATGTCTACTTTACATAAGCAAAATTTTGTAAACATAATTTTCTTTTGTTAGGAAGTTAGAATGATTAAAAGTTGATCAACAATTTCTAATTTTTCCAACCAAGTTTACAAAACCATTTTATTGGGACCACATCACATTCTAAGTGACTTTCGCCAGTCTAGATGACAGAAAATACCCCAAACTGACACCATTTTAAAAACTTCACCAATCAAAGTCCTCAAAACCACATTCAAGAAGTTTACTAACTCTTTAGGTGCTTCATAGGAATTGATGCATTGTGGAAGGAAAAAATGAACATTTGACTTTTCTTTAAAAAATTTTAATTTAGCCTCCAATTTTTTATTTTTACAAAGGTAACAGAAGAAAATGGACCCAAAAAATTGTAGTGCAATTTCTCCTGAGTGTGCTGATACTCCATATGTGCGGGAAAATACTGTTTGGGCGCTGTCATGGGGTTACTGTGACAGTGTGGAGCCAGAAGACCACAGCGTCTTATTACTCCTATTCCGGCACTGAGAAGAAGCACTTCTCCATTTTAAATGTTTACTTCTTCTGCCAGAACAGGGGTTAATCGGCAATGTTGGAAATTCCAGTGTTCACAGCTGAGCTCAGTTAGCAACTCCTTTCCCTTTATTATCTGGACTCTGATACAAATCCTTGTCAGAGCTAGCTTTATTGCTGCATGGCTAATGAAGGGAGAGGAGTTGTTATGAGAAGGAGAGTTGGAGGAGTTATTAGTGACTGTTGCTTAGTTTGTATGCGTAGTAATTCCTTATCCTTCTCTATTTTGGTTTATTCTCCTACCTTCACACCCCGGTGCATTCCTCTGTTATATTTGAGTGAATATTTTGTATGCCTGGAGTTTTCTGTTAACCCTTGTTTGTTGGGTTGGTGTACTATGGTGCACAGAAGTGCCACTCTACCCTGGGTGGGGGAAGAGAACAGATGGAGGGCTAACTCAAGAGATAAGGCAAGGGCGAAGGCCCTGGCATTTTCACCCCCTAGTGTAGGTCCCGGGTCACCCAACAGCTTTGTCGTGACATTACCTTTGACCGCAGCCAATCACTGCTCTGATGGGGCAATTGCAGCAGCTCAGTCTGGAGGTGGCAGATTTACGTACGGTGCTTTTGCAGCACCCTATTACATCTGGTGTGGGAATTTCATCTCTTAGGCAAACCTTAGTGGAGCCCAAGGTCGCATTGCCTTCCACGTTCTCTGGGGGGCATGACAAGTTTGTTGTTTTCAGAGAGACCTGTAAACTGTACTTCAGGTTACATCCAGTTTCCGCAATTACAGCAACACCTGGGGATAGTAATCTCGCTCCTTCAGGGGACCCGCAATCATGGGCCTTTTCTCTTCTGTCTTACTCTCAGTCACTTCAAACGGTGGAGGGATTTTTTGGGGTACTGGGCCTTATATGTGATGACCCCTATTGCGTCTCCTTAGCTGAGTCCACAGTGTGCCAACCTCAGCTAGGAGACCGGCTGGCGGAGGAATATTGCTCTGAGTTCTGGAGGTGGGCCACAGATACCAAGTGGAATGACCCTGCACTTCGTAGTCAGTTCTATCAGGGGCTTACTGTAAGGGTGAAGGACACCTTAGCTCTGTATGAAACTCCTGATGCCTTGAGGTAGCCATGTCTCTGGCGATCAGGGTTGATCGCCGTCTTTGCCAGAGACATAGGGAGTCACCTCTGTGTATGGGAGATCCGAGGTCAAAGGAGATCCCGCAAAATTTTCTCCACCAGAGAGGGAAAGCCAGTGACTGAGGGCAGACATTAGTAACCTAGAGAGGGACCATGGTTATTGGCCCCCCTGACTAAAAACATCTGCCCCAACCACCCCAGAAATGGCGCATCTGTAAGATGCGCCTATTCTAGCACTTATCCTCTCTCTTCACATTGCCCTTTAGTGGGTGGCATATGGGGTAATAAGGGGTTGCTATTGTAAGATGACATTAAGCCTGGTTAATAATGGAGCGGTGTCAATAAGACACCTATCCATTATTAATCCAATAGTATGAAAGGGTTAACAAAAAACACACACTAAGAATAAAGTCTTTTAATGAAATAATTAAACACGCATTTTTGCCATCTTTATTAAACTCCCAATCCAATCAAAGCCCTTGTACTCTTGCAAAAAATCAAAAATAAAAAAGCAACAATATCCCATACCTAGTTGCCATACAGTCAAGTCCCACACTGCAATCCATCTCAAGGGGTTAAATAGTTTACAACTGGGAGCGGCGCTAAACCACGGAGGAATGAATGAAAAGTTGCCTGCGCAGCCTCCTCGTCTGACGGGACATGAACTCATTAACGTGGGAAAGTTTCTGAACATTTTCCCATGCTGACGAGTTCACCTCAGGTCTGCTCTACCTAAGTGACGTCAGCACTTATATCCGAAACGTCACCACGTGATTGGGCATTAAAGTTCACTTATTTTGATATTTTTGTGCTGTTTCCCTTTTTTTGCTATTTATTCTAAGGAGCCAGTTGATTGCTGGTTGGGGAAGCGTGCACACTATTGAGGTATTTTCTACAGTGCTGTTCCAATTTATATATATATATATATATACTGTATATATGTTTTCACGAATATTTGAGGTCATGGATCCATTATATGTCCATTTTGCAAGTCGGCGAGAAAATCTCACCATACGGATGCCACACGGATGTCACACGGATTTCACACGGATGCTTTGATGCGCATTGCACACGGATGACATACAGATTACTGTTCAGGGAACATTTCTGCGATTCTCGTCCATGTAAAATGGACCGATTTTTTTATACGTTGTGTGTGACTCCGGCCTTACACTGATACCCCATATGTGATCAAAATCTACTTTTGAGGCACAGTGCAAAGCTCAGAAAGGAAGACGCGGTATATTGGAGTTCAGATTTTCCTGGAGTGGTTTGAGGGTGCCATGTCACATTGGCAGAACTCTTGAGAAGCCAGTGCAGCATCGTGTGCTGACTGGGGGGTGGTCCCTACAGCACGCTCCGTACCTTGCAACGGCCGAAGTGTGTTTCCAAAGACTGGAGACCGGAGCCCGTAGATGTTCAAACAGTTTCTTTTATTTAGGTTCCTTCTCCAGCATCAACAGTACCGGAAAGCTCCTACACACCTGCCTGAGTACCCGTAAACACGTCTCTTCCTTTCCTCCTCTGATTCCCTGATGCAACGTCATTTCAGACTCTCTCACTGTGGCTGCCTTAGGCCCACGGCCACAGCGATCACCTACTCAGCCCGTCCACCCGCTGCTACACCTACTTCGCTTCAGTGCTCAGCTCTCCAGCAGTTCGGTACCCCAGGCTCTCTGTCCCTTCCGCTGTCATCCGGGGCCACCCCCTTTTCTCTGCACTCTCTCTTCTTCTCTGTCTCTCTCCTCTGTCTCTTCCTGAGCTCTTCTCCCTCTCTCTCTTCCTGAGCTTTTCTCCTCCTCAGGTCTCGGAACCTACCTCTATCCCTTCAGCCTGGAAATCACCTTCTCCTGTTCCACTAGCTCTGCCCACCATGACTTGGCTTTTCCTAGCATTAGCTATTGTTAAGACCTTTTCTCTCTCTGTACTGTGTCTCCCCCTAGTGGCCAAGCGCTGTACTCCAATGTGTCTAGCTAATCCCTTCTTCGTCCTACATGTACAAATATATATGTTACAGCAAAACATGTTACACAGCACATATACATTTGTCCCTTTACACCCTGACTGGTCCACGTATTAGTCCACCCTCCTACTCCAGTACAGCAGAAATCCCCCATAAGTGATGTCATTTTACAAACTACACCTCTCAGTAAATTCATCTTGGGGTCCAGTGAGCACGTTGACACCACATGTGCCTCACAGAAATTTATACCATTGGGTGGTAAAGAAAGAATAATTACATTTCTACTGCTAAATTGTTGTTTTAGCCCCAAATTTTTAATTTTTATAACAGCTAATAGTAAAAAAGGACCTCTCAGTTTGTTGTGCAATTTCTCCTGAATGTGCCAGTACACTACATGCAATCGAGAACTACTTTTCAGGCACAGTACATAGCTGAGAAGGGAAGAAATGCCATATTATGGTGCAGATTTTACTGTTATGGTTTGCGGGTGCCATGACTCATTGGGAGAGCCTTTGAGGTGCCAGAACAGCAGAACCCCTCTATAAAAGATCCCATTTTACAAAGTACACCTCTCAATTAATTCATCTAGGGAAAAAATAATTACATTTTTAACACAAAAAATTTGTTTTAGCCCCAGATTTTACATTTTCACATGAAGAAATGGGTAAAAATGGCACCAAAATGTGTCACACAATTTCTGCTGAACATGGAGATACCCCATATGTGTCTGTGCAGTACTGCTTAGCCACATGACGAGACTCGAGTCAGGAGGGATGGAGTGCGATTATCCTCCTGGAGCGCAGATTTTCCTAGAATAGTTTGCAGACTTTATATACAGAGCCCTTAAGTGCTAGAAGAGCAGAATACCCCTCTCAAGTGACCCCATTTTGGAAACTATACCACTGCCAAACATGTGAATGCTAAATGTGGTTTAGGTACACTGTGAGACTCACAAGTGAGATGGATTTGTGAGCGCAGAATTTTCTGGATTTCTTTTGGATGAGGAGCCATAGCGATTTTCCAGAGCCTTTGTACTACTAGTAACATGGAAGCGCCAATATTTCCATTCACAGATGCTGAACCTGAATGGGGACTTTTTTGGTGGATTGAGTTGAAGTTTTTTAGGAACATTTTTCATAACATCTTGGACCACATTTATCCTGCGCTTTACGCTCAGCACTTATATAGGGGTTTCCATCTAAATATCCAAGTAACATGATTCAGATGAAACCCCTGAGGACTCCATTCACTATAATAGTGCAGCAGAGTTACTATGGGCTCCTTCTGGCCTCTGTTCAGCGGTGTCCTTCTTTTTAGAGGTGCAAAACACTGGGGTCGACTACACTTTTATGCACGCCTAACACAATGAACACCACCGGATGATAGACATGACGCGTCCACAGTGCCTCCATCTGCCTTATTATAGGGAATCTTCTGCAGGAATCTTCTGTCTGAATCAAGTGTTTAAAAGATCTACACAGAAACGCCGGTTTAAGCACTCAGCGTAGAGCACAGGATAAATTTGTGCTGAACCTTACTGAAATTTTTGTGAGATTAAATGAAAAAAATCAAGAACAGGTGAAGAATTGGTTTTATTTATTTTTTTACACCATTTCTTGTTTGGTATAAGTGATTAGACCACTTTATATTGCATAATGCAACCCATAGGCAGACTCTATTTAGTATAATGCACCCCCCCATAGGCAGACTCTATATTGTATAATGCACCCCACAGGCAGACTCTATATAGTATAATGCACTCCCCATAGGCAGACTCTAATGCACCACTCTAGGCAGATGCTATTTTGTTTAATGCACCCCCCATAGGCAGACTCTATATAGTATAATGCACCCACATAGGCAGACTCTATATACTATAATGCACCCCGGGACTGGTAATGATGTCATCGCACCCGCTGTCAGCGTCTGCTTCAGGAACATCAGACGCTGAGAGGGGGATGATGGGAGAGGAAGCCTAACACTTCCTGTCTCATCAATGCGGTCAACTGTTTCAGCATCTAGCCTATACAGCTGAACTTGCGATAATGGGTGGGGGCACGCTGCTTGCACCAGGCCCCCCTCTTGCTCAGGGACTCCATAGCGGCCAGGTGGCAGAGCAGGGAGATTGATTCTCCCTGCTCTGCCACAGAACGTAACTGTATGGGCGTTTTGTGCACGCCAGTATAGTTACAGTAGCGTAGCTCCAGGTGGGCCCCCTCAGAATACTGTCCCCTCTGCCCCCCGGTAGCTACATTATTGGCAGCAGGATATAATAAGTGTATGTGTAAAATACATATAATTAGCTAGAAATACATGTTGATCATATTAAAAATGTATATTGTTTATTATGAGGTCTTTCTCTGTTATGCCTTCTTCACCTTCATTGCTTGAATGCAGAAGATAAAAAAAACACTGTACCTAAGTAATCACAAATTTTCACTTCAAGTGTTAAATGTACTCTCTAATCCTGTCTCTACGTGCTCTTCTGGCAGAGTTCCTGTATTCCTTGTGCTTCATCCGGACTAGCATTATAAAAGGTGCAGTCATATGGTGTAACCTGATCTCAATGACATTGAAGGACATTCTTTTTTTTTTCTGATGTTCGCATATGAGATGAGCTAAATAGATTTTTAAGGTATTTTTATTACCTCAATTAAGGTATTAAAACATTAGATTACATTTTCGGTAGATTAAGAAGTCTTTGTGTGTAGACTTGGGGTGCTGAGAATATTGTCTGTTTTGTCCTGTATTATCTATGACTGTAGCTTGCTTCATGCAAGATTATAAGAAGTAGCTGGAATTCTCTATGTTCATAGGACGGCAGTTTAATTTGTCATTGGACTTCACTGACCTTGAGTGGAATGTTAAAATCTAAAGCTGGAACACAGGCGGTGTTTGTGCAACTTCTGACTGGTTATTTACTATACATTTAGAAAAGATTGCTGCACTGAAAATTAAACTGTTGTCATAACCATAACCTAAATGACAATTAATCTTGAATTATAGCACAGTCTTTGAAGGGATCAACACCTCAGGCTTAAAAATAAGCACATACTAGTAAGTCACAACTCTCAATCAAAATTTACCGGAATTTATTACAATTTTTCAGTTTTGTCATATGCTATATTTTGCAAAATATGAAAACATTGGTTGTCACTTGTAAATGATCTTTTCATAAATAAACACTAAAAATGTAATGTACTTTGAATAAGCTTTCAGAAAAAATATATAAGCTGCATCTATGGATAATTATAAACAAGTGGTCTTAAAAACGCTCATTTCACAATTATCTTGCAGTGTAACATGCTGCCGATCATCCAATTTACTTGCTGAAATGATCTTTTGTATAGTGCAATAGTTCTCAGCAGTAGAGATGAGCGAACATGTTCGGAAAAAGTTTGCTAATCTCAAATTCGGCATAAACGTAGCACATTTCAGTTCCCTGAGCATTTTTCCTCAAAGTCGGTCACAGTTTGGTAAATTATTGCATTTCCAATAATAATTTTGCATGACTTTTGCTAGGATGGTGGTGCTGTATGATAAGCGAGGAGGGGGGGACAGTGGGATGTGTTTGATGAGGGGAGGGGGTATGGAGAGGTTGAAAGAGTGTGTGGAGAGGTTATAGGAGCAGCGCGTTCTTTTTTTTTTGTTCTCACTTAACTTTATGTGTGTTGATTCCGTCAACCAATCAGGGCTCAGAAACCATCCATCACATTATCACACAAGGTCTTCTGTGATTGGTTGCCAAACACCATCTCGTCCTATCGAAAGACCACTGACAACATCTGTTACTGACTGCACTACTCGACTCCCTTTCTTTGGCAGCCGCACAGTGGTATGCCTTGTAGATGAGGTTCAGAAAGAGAATGTGCTCCAGTGGATGGCAAGTGCTGCATCAAGTGGCCTCTTCTACTCTTCCTCCACCTTAACATAACACACAGTACAATCCTCAGAGGTGGCACCCCAATCATCCTTGTTTCATTCAGTGTCAAAACTTTCCAAGCGCCCAACTGACTGTGGGGAGCCTCAGATGGACCCTTTCTGAAGAGCTGTTCACACATTGTATTCCATGGGCATCATAGGTCTCCTCCGAAGAATCGCAGAATGCAGAGGAGGAAAGCATCTGCACCGATGCCCAAAATTGTTTTATGTTGGATCCAAGGCTGGATGAAGTGGGTTCCGAGCAGAATCTAGACATTCGTCACCAGACGTTAACCAAGGGTGGAGTTTATCCTAATGAGACTTAGATACCAGAGGTGCATGCGGACTGTACTGTTGTGTCAGGGCAGGAAGAGGAGGAGAGTGACTCTCAGGGTGAGGAGTATGACAACAGAGAGGATGACAATGAGGTTGTAGATCCCACTTGGTGTGAACCCAGAGGTACACAACTGAGTAGCTCAGAAGAGGAGTTGAACAGGGAGGAAGATGAGGAGGTTACATTGTGGGTTTCCACACAGGCATGAAGTAGTGCAACTATGACAAGCACTGCATCCTCAACCCCTACCACTGGTCATGAGTGTGCGGTTCAAAGGGGCAGCAAGGATTGCCTAGCCTGTGCGTTCTTTGAGACCACAAAGGATGACCCAACACACGTTGTCTGGCAAACAAAAAAATCAGTAGATGCAAAAATTTCAATAATTTGACAACAACATGCCTGAACCTGCACATGTGCGATCAATATGCCTTAGTCACTGCGCTAAAATGCGGACCAGCCGGCCTCCCCAAATACTGGCTTTGCCATCAACCCCATCTGCTGCTTCTTCCTCCTTTGTCACTATTCCAAGTCTTCTCACACAGCTCTCTGTCCACAGAAACTACATTTGTTTACCCACCACAGTTGGAGTGAGACCCTGTCAGTTGAAGTAGATATGACTGCTGCTTTTGCTTCACAACACATATTTCTCAATCCACCATAACAATTCTGCCCACACCTCACTCACAGTTTTGCAGTTTGACTAGTTCTCAGTACTCCACCCTCTCTCAGCAAAGCAGCCAGTCCTCGGTCCCGCAGTTGTGGTCATGTAAAAGAATGTTTCCTCCTACACATGCCAAAGCTAAGAGCTTGAACTACACCATCACTGATCTTTTAACCATGGAAATGTTGCTTTTTCATCTGGGGGATACAGATGGTTTCCAAAAGTTGATGGGCGCCGCAGTCCCCCAGTACCAGTTGCCCAGTTGCCATTCCTTCTCTAAAAAAGCTGTGCCTGTGTTACACCAACATGTCTCTGACAACATCACCTGTTCCCTGAAAAAATCTAAGACTGCGAAGGTGCATTTAACCACTGACACCTGGATGAGCAAACATGGGCAGGGGCGTTACATCTTCCTGACTGGGCACAGGGAGACTGGTGGCTGTGGGGGGGAGGTCACGGGTCTGCTCCACAAGTCTTTGAATCCCCAAGGCTTGTGGTAAAAACTTCTGTATCTAACACTTCCTCATTTTCTCCACTGCTTTTGCCTCCTCCACCTCCTCATGGGCCTCCACCTGTGCTGTCAACATCAACCTTAATCACACGCATTCCAGCAGTGCAGATATGATTTTGCCCACCTCCGCACTGTGCAGCCGTGGCTCACAGCACTCAGGGAGTGTTTAAATTAATATAACTTGGAGACAGCAGTCACACAGCTCAAGAGTTGTGGACAGGTATCCAGGATGAGTTACAGCAATGGCTGTCTCCACAAAATCTGGAGCCAGGGAAGGCTGTGTGTGATACCAGTGCAAACCTGGTGGCAGTCCTATGCTGTGGCAACCTCACACACGTGCCTTGCATAGCTCATGTTCTCAACATGGTGGTACAGCAGTTTCTCTTCCACTATCCAGGCCTGGACAAACTGGTGGTACAGCAGTTTCTCCTCCACTATCCCAGCCTGGATGCGCTGCTACAGAAAGCAGTCACTGTGTGCACACTTCTGACGATCACACCCCGCATGTCATTGACTTTCATCTTACTAGTTAACCATTTGATTAGCAATGTTCTGACATGGCTTTCATGCATCTTGGCATTCTTTCCACCAGTCTTTCGCAATGCTTCTGGTGCAAAAATGTAAGCAGTTCTTCTTTGCTTGATGGCTTGTGATTATCCATCATCCACTTGATTACATTCCAGAGGTTTTCAATGGGGTTCAGGTCTGGAGAATGGCCTGGCCATGACAGGGTTTTGATGTGGTGGTCTCTTAATTTTTGCCAGAGCTGAAAGTTTTGTCATTTATTTCACTCATGGCTATTTCACATATTTCAGGCTAATATACACCTATTTGAATAGTGGGGTAATTAGATTTTTCTGCTTCTATTTTCTTTCTGCTTTTAATCTGTTATCTAATCTATGTAGCAGCCATGTAGGTACACCACTATATGTATTACTATGTTTAGTAATTACTATGTGTAAACAAAATATTTTGATATATGTGTTTGCAAAATTTGGATCCCAGTATCTCTTTGCTTGGACTCAATTGGTTCTATATGCATACCTCCCAACTTTTGAAGAAGGGAAAGAGGGATAAAGGCTGCGGAGCGAGCGACAAATTTTAGGCCACTTCACTGACCACATCCATTTCACAACTTGCCACACCCATATCCATGCCCCAATTGCACCCATTTAGCACTGCTGATCACACTCACTGTTACTGAGGGCACAGTGGTTGGTACTATGGGCACACTGGCTGGTACTGAGGAAAAGAAAGAAAGAACAGAGAGAGAAAAAAGAAAGAACAGAGAGAAAGAAAGGAGAATGAAAGAAAGAACAGAGAGAGAAAAAAAGAAAGAGGGGAAGTAAAGAACAGAGCAAGAAAGAAAGAAAGAAAGAACAGTGAGAGAGAAAGGAAGAACAGAGAGATAAAGAAAGAGGAAAGAAAGAACAGAGAGAGAGAAAGAAAAAACAGAGGGAGAAAGAAAGAGGAGATAGAAAGAAAGAACAGAGAGAAAAAGAAAGAACAGAGAGAGAGTAAGGAAGAACTAAGAGAAAGAAAGAGGGGAAAGGAAAAGAACAGAGCGAAAGAAAGAACAGAGAGAAAGAAAGGGGGAAAGAAAGAACAGAGAGAGAGAAAGAAAGAAAGAAAGAAAGGGGAAAGCAAGAGCAGAGAGAAAGAAAGAGAAAGAAAGAAAAAGAAAGAAAGAGGGGAAAGAAAGAACAGAGAAAAAGAAAGAAAGAAAAAATAGAAAGAAAGAAAGAGGGGAAAGAAAGAAATAACAGAGAGAAAGAAAGAACACAGAGAGAGAAAAAAGAAAGGAGAGAAAAAAAGAACGAAAGAAAGAGGGGAAAGAAAGAACAGAAAGAGAGAAAAAAGAAAGGAGAGCGAAAGAAAGAACAGAGAGAAAGAAAGAACAGAAAAAGAAAGAAAGAAACAGAGAGAAAGAAAGAAAGATCAGAGAGGGAAAGAAAGAACAGCCCGGATCCCGTTGTAATGCCCACCTGAGCCTCCCGGTGCAGGACATATCATGATCCGCTCACATGGCCGGAATCACCAATTCCAAAGCGATTCGTTGTTGGAGGAGGACACAGTGATGGATCTGAAGCATTCCCTGAAGTGCCTCCTTACACCTCGTACTCATGCGGCTCCGCTCCGTACACCTCGCACTCATGCGGCTTCGCTCCGTACACCACATACATACACACACGGCTCTGCTCCACTCCTTATACACATGGCTCAGCTCCATACACTTCATACACATAGGGCTCTGTTTTGTACACCCCGTACACATGCAGCTCCACTCCGTACACCCCGTACACACACGGCTCCACTCCATACACCAAATACACACACGGCTCCACTCCGTACACCAAGTACACACGGCTCCGCTCCATACACCTTGTACACACGTGGCTCCGCTCCCCACACCATGTACACATACGGGCTCTGCTCCGTCCACCTCCTACACACATGGCTCTGCTACAACCACCCTGTAAACCCCTCCTGACCCCACACATAAATTTCCCCTCATCCAGCACCATGACAACCAGCACAGCAGTGTCCTGCATACATTGAGGCCCCTGATCATGTGACCCTTGACTCCTCCCCTCCTGTGACCTCATCACAGGTCCTGTGCGCACAGAACAGCCATATATGAGCAACCCGAGCAGATGCAGGAGAGGATCAACTTTAGCTTCAGGACTTGTGAGGATGTCACGGTCATGTTACCGGTCACGTGAGCCGGGGAGGGCTTCGGTTCTGGAGCGTGCTGTGCATAGAGTGAATTGTATGGCGATCAGTACACAGCTCCTTCTGAAATGACAGGTGGGTGTGGGGGCTGATTTGCAGTGTGGGAAAACTAAAATCCCGGCCGGGACAGCGGGACACAGTGTCAAAATCTGGACTGTCCCACTGGATCCAGGACGGTTGGGAGCCAATATGATCTTCTATGCGAGAGGATTATTTTTGTTTAGAGAACTAAATTCTATGAAGCAGGTAAGATGTCTGGGAGATAGGTAGCTACCAAGTGGAGGTGAATTGCACTTGCCAACTAGCATGTCCATGCCCGAAGGCTCAGTTAGGGCCGAAGAGTTATCTTGCACGGCAATTAAAGTATTCTGCTTGAAATGGAATACGTAAGCTGTCTTAGACTGGATTAGAAAGGCACCATTGCAGAGCTGATTAAAATTGTAGAGTGGAGCATAGAGGATTATTACTGTGAGTAACAGAGTATTATTAAGTAACTTGAAGATTAGTCACCACAAGAGATAAGATTAGACACAGCATAGCATTAAGCCCCCGTCTCACATAGCAAGATCGCTGAAGCGTCACCGATTTTGTGACGCAACAGCGACCTTGCCAGCAATTTCGCTACATGTGACACGCAGCGGCGACCGGCCCCCCTGCTGGATATCACTGATCGTGCTCGAATGTCCTGGGCCATTTTTTCATCGTCATTGTCCCGCTGGCAAGCGCGCATCGATGTGTTTGACCCGACAAGCGACCTCGTTGGTTATGCAGAACTCAGGGACACAGGCTGGAATCGTTCAGAAAAGCTTCTGTGTGACAAGGTACCAATGACCACTGAGGATCGCTGGATGGTTGCTGCATCACTGAAGAGATCTGCCTGTTAGGCAGCTTACTAGCGACCATTTAGCGACGCACCAGCGATCCTTACCAGGTCGTATCATTGTCGGTGTATTGCTAAATGAAACAGGACCCTTAGACAGAGTCTGAAACTTGAAAGTGAGGATTGACACATAATGAGCCATGAGGCCTGAGTAGAGGTAGAGAAGTAACACATCAGAGACAACCAAAGAGAATTGCCTGTGTGTGGGGAGCTGTGATGTGAGTAGGCCTCACCAGTGTGAAAGTTGCCATACACAATGTACTGCATTGCACCACTGCCAAGAGAGGTGATCATGAGAAGGGACTGTGACTAGCACGCTACATGTCTGAAGGAGACAAAGAAATTGATTCTTCATAAAGAAAGTGATACTGAAGATTGTCAACAGTCGCATGTGTAAGCTCATTGCTGCATACTAACCTTCTACCTTTATTAAAGTCTCTTAAAGAGACTTTGCAACCATCAAACTTATTGTCTCCCAGTGAGTAGAAATCGACTTAGCTGTTGCTGGTGTCCATCCACGTTCACTTTGCCATCTCTAAGTGGTGAAACCAGTCTGTCTGACAAGTACCATTGTATCTGGATCGCCCACAGTGTCTCGCCAGGTCGGCGGGGTTCTCTGAGCCGGGCCCGGTGAATTTCAATAGGAGTTGTCACGATAGCTGTGACCCGGTCCGTGGCCCTGGGCGTCCAGTGTAAAAGGGGAAATGTTGAGTTTAATGCTGATTAAAGTTTATGAGTGAATGATTCGTGATGCCACCTGTGGTGTTCGGCAATGAAGATGTTAAGCCGACGCTGCAGACAGATCCTCTGGGACAGATGGTGTGGTGCAGCAATGATGGTGTGGCCCTCCACAGGTAGGGCTGTAGTCCCAGGGTAGTGTAGGTGAAGAGATAGGGAGGAGACGTAGATGGTGCGGTGTCAGGCACAGAGATGTAGTAGTGCTGAGTGTGTTGGCGCAGGAATGAGTGGAGGACACCAGGGCATGTAGTTCCAAAGCTTTACTCACAGTCTGTTGAGCATACAGGTGCCCGCATCCATGCCGTGTCCTCCGGGTCAGGGGCCCAGCCAACCACCAGGCAAGATGAAGTACTCCGTTCCAACACTCCGCCAACATAAGTGCCTTTTCTGAACGTCTCCCTTTTGCGCCTATAGTGAAGTACTCTCAGTACTGAGTTACACTGGAGTTCCTCCTGTCAGATGTTCCTATGAGCTCTACTTGTACGGCAGACAGCTGTAGCCTGCTTCGGGGACTCCTTGCTACCAAGTCCCGGCTCACTATCGTTGCTGTTGTGCCCCCAAGTCTTGTGTGGGAATAAAGTGGTGACAACTTCTATTCCTCCGGTGTCTGCTGCAGGACCATTAGTATCCATGCAACCTCGGGGACCGGACCCCGGCCTTGCGCTGTGAATTTGGGAAGGGTTCTGCTCTAACCCTGATCCTTAGTCCTCCTCTCCTTACATTCCGTACTAATCCTTCCTTCTTATGGAGAGAGTCAGGCTTCCCATCAATGTCTCTTTCTTGTGCCAGTGGACCCAGGTCACTGAGATTGGCTGCAGCACTTCCTTCATCCATCCCACTCAGGGGATCTTCCCTCTTCCACTGACTCTGTCAGACCCACTGAGTCAGACTGACCAAATCCTAAACTCTTCCCGCTCTTTTGGTGCAGACTAAACTCCACCCACCTCCCAGCACTCTTCGTGTTCCAAGCAGGGAGCCACCAAAGGGTGCTTTGCTACACTACTATGTTGTGTGGGATGTAGGTGTTGGAGTGTGGTCAGATGTCTCCACCTTACCTGAATGGTGGGGTACCACACCTCAGGAGGAGGTGCAGTACCTCTCTGGCGACTGAACACTCAGGGGTGCCACATATCCATAAAATTTAAAGAGGTGCACCACAGCACGCACACCATACAGTATAAACCTGCCACTGTGACCTTGTATCCTGGCGATAAGCCTGATGCAACCATGCTGCTTGCTGCAGATTAAGATCTGCTGTCTATATCAACGTCTGTATCCATAAACCCAGGATCCGGCCAGCTTCCATTCCATACAGGCATACGGGTCTTTGAAAGCTAAATCTATAAAAACTTTGACATCTACTAAATAGTGCTGTAACCCCCAGAAGGATATTCCGAAACGTGCTTGGGGCACCAGAGAGGACATCCTGTGACATGGGTATGATATTGCAACTAGTACTTTTTAGTGGCTCTGGTCTTCAGTCACCACACATTTAGCTACGGTCTATTCACTTAATCTGGCACTTTTGTTCTTATTATAATCAGGTCTATGCATTTGTATTTAAACAAATGACAATTGTCACACTGTTGATGTTGTCATTCTTTCTCTCTTTATATATATATATATATATATATATATGTATATATATATATATACTCCCTATGATTGCATACAATTACTAGATCAGTGACATGTACGTGATAGACAGATATCTGTGTGTGTAGAGGGACATCCACGTATGGTGGTGGGACTGTACCTTGTTCATTTGTTTTTGCATCACATGTATCCAAGCTCTGCCTGTGGGATTCAAAGATAGGTTTCACATTCCTGATCATAATAATATATTATGTCCCAATTATGGTTGATTTACTTATTTATTTATCTTTTACTCCTCCATTTTTGGACCTGTACCTTTTTCTCTACTGATATACTTGCTATAGTATACGGCACATAACTGAATGAGCTATAATGATATTTTTTTTACTTTTTTGCATTATGCGCTTTTTTATCCTATATTATACATACTGTTATTACCATAATGCGTAAAATAGGATCTATGGTTGGCAACTTAATTTGAGCTCCTTACGCTGTGCAGGTTTATTGATACTAATGAGAAAAGCTTGAGTTCCAAGGTGGAACGCTATATGATTCAACAGAAAGCTCCCTGGACATCCGGTCTGCGCATGTCATGTGACGCGTCATGGCAAGTGCTTGCTCTCTAGGTTGGAACGCAGAACGTCACTGTTATTCAACGCTGGCAGGGCAGACCCGTATTGCACGCTGTGGATGCTGGTAAGAATGGGGATCTTTGAATTATTCATCAAACAGTTATCTATGAATATCGTCCACGCACCGGGGGGAGTGAGGTGACTGCGGGCTAGTTACTTTTTAGGTACTAACGGTCTGGATTATAATATCATCCGGTAAACATAGTGTCAAATGGGCGGGTCTGTACAGCCGGGCCTGATTGGTCTTGGCCTCCATTGTGGGATATTTAACTGCGCCATACACAAGTTTAGTCAGGTATGCCTCTTCATCTGGACACCTCTTATCAGTGGCACTGTTAGGTTCCTTTTGGGCCTCCTGATGAACCGCTAAGACGGGGAAACGCGTCAAGGCTGGAGCTAAGTAGGGGTTAAAATCCCCACTATCTTTAATTATGCTGGATTGGAAATCAATATGAATCTTTTATGACCAATTCGCTATGTGAATCTTGCATTGTGTTTTTCACTGTTCTTTTGTCCTATGGTCATATTGTCCTGTTTTGGAGCGGGGTGATATTGTTACTTTGCACCTCGCCTCATGTGTTACACTTTGGGCATATCATTTCTATTACTGTGATACAGCTTTCTTATAGTCCCTATTTTTTAGTGTACTGTAAAAATTGGTTACAGCTGTGCTTG
Source organism: Dendrobates tinctorius (assembly GCF_039654945.1). NCBI lineage: Eukaryota > Metazoa > Chordata > Amphibia > Anura > Dendrobatidae > Dendrobates > Dendrobates tinctorius. Next base: position 6,112,100 of record NW_027361790.1, on the reverse strand, counting down.
TGCAGATTTCTGCATTTGAAATATATATCTTATTGATTGGTACTTTTTTTTTTTACCTAGACTTATGTACAATAGAGCTATTAATATTATAATCTGTCAGCATTTGATTCTTGTTAATTAAGTTCTATCCATTCACTTCTACACTATCAATTATTGTTTTCCCACCTATAGACTATCAGGGGATATTAGGGCTTGTCTGGGACAGCTGCCGCGGAGTGGGGGCGCCAAAAAATCGTATCTTATAGGGTGCCAACCTCCACTGTTAGAAAGGGACAGCAGACTAGTGTAGGGTATCGGACAGGTTATTTTCTATGCTGACTTGTGTTATGGTATGCACTGGGTTGGTGACATTTTAATATATGCTAATAAAATTGTTTTTATGGGAATTTATGTTTGCACTATAGAAGGACATCCACGTATGATGGTGGAACTGTACCTTGTTCCTTTTGTTTTTGTATCACATGTATCCAAGCTCTGCCTCCCTGTATTTGCTTTGAGCTCATTCTGCTAACTTCAATTTATACAAGTGTATGGAAAAAATGTTCCTTTTTGGGCAATGCTATTTAGCATGGCCTTTGCTTTTAGTGTTGTGTATATGTTGATTTAATAAAATCTTTTGCTATTTTTATTAATTCCTTGAAGATGTTTTGACTCATTCTTTGTTCTTTGGTAGGATATCATCTAACTGTTGCTGCATTCTCGAGAAATCAGCTTTTTAGTTCATGTGTAAATGAGGCATTAAGTTCTCTGGGCATAACAGAACACTTCCAGAGCGTCTGCCTAGCACCAGACACTTCAGATTGATTGATGGCTCACTGTCTATGTTATGTCAGTCACCATGCAAAGAAATCAGAACATGAACTTTCAATGAAGCTAAAGAGGCTGTGCTAGTCATGGAAACAACTTCAGGAGGCAGAGGCTCTGGATGTGTTCTTTCATGCCCAGAGCACTTTACACCTCATTTGCATAATAATCAAATTGCAGATTTTTGGGGATTGCAGCAACAAGTTGAAGATATAAAGCTGTCAATGGATGTAGCTTTTAAAGACCTTCTTGCCTATAGATACATTTTAGGAGGTAAATCTTACTGACAAATTCCCTTTAATCCTCATCCCGAAAAACTTAAATATTTCACCTGAATCTTGTATTTGTGCCTTTACTCTGAAACCCTTTCTGATACTTGAACAAAATTGGGCCCTTGGTCTATGGTCTTATCTCTGACTTCTCAGCCTGTAGCTTGTGCCCTCAATCCTGATTGTGGTGCCACTGGACTGGTGTAACAGGCCAGATTAACCCCCCCGCCCAAAATATACCCGGGGTATAAATTGGCCAATGCCAGATTATACTCTTCCAGGTCAGAATATACCCCAGCTGTTGCAGATCAGATTTTTCAGGCTTTTGAGAGCCATTGAGTGATATACTCAATAACGGGGCCCCAGGCAGCACACGGAGCCCCATGCAGCACACGAGGGGGCAGAGACAGCGAATGCGGCTCCAGGCAGCACACAGGGGGGCAGAGACAGCAAATGGGGCCTCAGGTAGCATATGGGGGGCAGAGACAGCAAATGGCACCCCAGGCAGCATAAGGGGGGCAGAGCCAGTGAACGGGGCCCCAGGCAGCACACAAGGCCCCAGGCAGCACACGGGGGCCACAGGCAGCATATGGGGATCACAGGCAGCGCACGGGGGGCAGAGACAGCACGCAAAGGGGGGAAGAGACAGCGCACAAGGTGGAGAAAAGTGATACAGACAATGCATGCACTCTGTGGATATGAGGTAGGTGCAAGCTGAACCTGAACTTAGTCCAGACGGTCATCCAGTGAAGAGAAAACAGCTGCACTCTGGGAAATTTTGATTTTCAATGCAAACATTTTTTTATTGAAGACAGCACAGGGGAATAGTGCGTTGAGGTAACGTTTCAACCCTATGTCAGGTCTTTTTCAAACCTCACTTAAAGCACAAGAGAAAAAGAAGCAATCACGGCAGTATGAATGTGCAGGAGTGGCTAAAGTGCCATATGTAGAAGTCCGGTCTGGCAGGGACAAGGCAGAGATCCTGAGATGAGCTGGATTTGTGGGGCACCACATACGGTGCTTGGTGCCCCACACTTCCAGCTAATCTCAGGACCTCTGCCAGGTCCCTGCCAGACCGGACTTCTACATATGGCACTTTAGCCCCTCTTGCACATTCATACTACCGTGATTGCTTCTTTTTCTCTTGTGCTTTAAGTGAGGTTTGAAAAAGACCCGACATAGGGTCGAATCGTTACCTCAACGCACTATTCCCCTGTGGTGTCTTCAATAAAAAAATTTTTGAATTGAAAATCAAAATTTCCCAGAGTGCAGCTGTTTTCACAAGGTGGAGAAAATACAGCACACAGGGCCCCTGTTCGCTGTCTGGGATCCCCTCTGTGCTGCTTGGGACCCCTTGTGCGATGTCTGGGGCCCTGTTCTTGAGTATATCACTCAATCCTGTGTGATATCTGGGGCCCCTGTGTGATTTCTGGAGCCCCTGTGCAATGTCTGGGACCCCTGTGCGATGTCTGGGGCTCCTGTGCCATGTCTGGGGCCCCTTGCGCCATGTCTGGGGCCCCTTGCGCTGTCTGGGGCCCCATGCACTGTCTGGGGCCCCATGCACTGTCTGGGGCCCCATGCACTGTCTCTGCCCCGCTGTGCGCTGCCTGGGACCCCTGTGCACTGACTGCGGCCTCATTATTAAGTTTATCACTCAATGGTTCTCAAAAGCGTGAAAAATCTGATCTACAGCAGCTGGGGTATATTCTGATCCGGAGGGGTTTAATCTGGCTTAGGCCAATTTATACCCCGGGGTATATTCTGGCTCAGAGGGGTATAATCTAGCCTAGGCTACTTTAACCCCAGGTATATTCTGGGCGGGGGATTAATCTGGCCTGTTACACCAGGTTCTTGTATCCTGAGAATGATCCTGCTGAGATCAACTATATAAACATTGCATTTGTGCTTTAATATAAAAAATTAAATTCAGAAAGATTTATTATATCTGAGCAGGGAATATGATTTGATTCAAATAAATATGGAGCAAGATGAATCTGCTGGGAAGGTATTTAAAAACATTACTCCCGCTACCAGTCCTTCTTTCAGATTTCTTCTCTGCACATCATTAATTCATTCAAAAAGAATCATAAAAGATTCAATCCAAATTCTTGGGAAAATTCTTAGCGAAATTCATTTTTGTAGTTTGCTAATTCAACTCAGTGTTTGTAGTTGCTTTATTCCCTTTTGTGATCCTGCTATGTAGCTAAGCCGGGACGGTAGCTGGATACTTCTAAAAAATGGGACTTGTCCAAAACGGACAACTACAATTCTCTATCCACGCCATATGCCTCTAACAACAATCGGACCAAGCTCCAATTACTATTGATTAACCACGTAAATGCTGCTTTCAGTCACTGATAGAGGCATGTTTGTGTTGTGATTAGTGTTGAGCATTCCGATACCGCAAGTATCGGGTATCGGCCGATACTTGCTGTATCGGAATTCCGATACCGACTTCCGATATTTTTTCAATATCGGAATTCGGCATCGGAATCGGAAGTTCAGTTGATTGACGGCCTGACGTCATCATGATGCGCGGTGTGTGCGCATCATGATGCGCCGTCATTTCGGGCCTTCCGGGGGTCTCTGCCGGCCTGCCGGGGGGCTGTGCCGGCCTGCCGGGGGGCTGTGTGGACTGCCCGGGGTCTGTACCGGCCTGCCGGGGGGCTGTGCCGGCCTGCCGGTGGTCTGTGCACCCTGTGGGGGTCTGTACCGGCCTGCCGGGGGGCTGTGCCGGCCTGCCGGGGGGCTGTGCTGATGTCCGGGGGTCTGTGCAAGCATCGTCCGATGGGACTACAAGTCCCATCGGGCGATGCCTGCTACCATGACAGTGATTGACACATTAGCCAATGATGGGACAGTAGTAGTCCCATCATCCGGCTAATGTGTTAAATGTTAAAAAAAAAAAAAAAATACTACATACATACTACATGCATGCTACATACATACTACATATATACTACATACATACTACATACATGCTACATACATACTACATGCATGCTACATACATACTACATATATACTACATACATACTACATACATACTGCATGCTACATACATACTACATACATACTACATACATACTACATGCATGCTACATACATACTGCATGCTACATACATACCACATACATACTACATATATACTACATGCATGCTACATACATACTACATGCTACATACATACCACATATATACTACATACATACTACATATATACTGCATGCTACATACATACTACATATATACTACATTCATGCTACATACATACTACATGCTACATACATACTACATATATACTACATGCATGCTACATACATACTACATATATACTACATGCATGCTACATACATACTACATGCTACATGCATGCTACATACATACTACATACATACTACATGCTACATACATACCACATATATACTACATACATACTACATATATACTGCATGCTACATACATACTACATATATACTACATGCATGCTACATACATACTACATGCTACATACATACTACATATATACTACATGCATGCTACATACATACTACATATATACTACATGCATGCTACATACATACTACATGCTACATGCATGCTACATACATACTACATACATACTACATGCTACATACATACCACATATATACTACATACATACAATACATTCATACAATACATACATAGACATACAGTACATATAACATAGAGTAACATACTTACCAATACTTGTCACATTGTTCCCCGAAGCCATTGTCGTCTACGGAATAAATATTAACATAACAAACCACAAAAATACTCACCCACGATCCGAAGCAGGCCACGAGTGTGTCCCACGACGATCTTGGGTAGAGAACTGCAGCATCAGATGATGCTGCCGTTCTCTACGGGCTGCAGGAATCCAATGACGGAAGGTAGGTATCCTTCCGCACTGTATTCCTCCGCCACTTAAAAAAAAAAAGTCCCTAGTCTCACTTTATGCCATTGCTGTGTGGGAATTTCCCACACAGCAATGGCATAAAGTGAGACTAGGGACTTTTTTTTTTAAGTGGCGGAGGAATACAGTGCGGAAGGATACCTACCTTCCGTCATTGGATTCCTGCAGCCCGTAGAGAACGGCAGCATCATCTGATGCTGCAGTTCTCTACCCAAGATCGTCGTGGGACACACTCGTGGACTGCTTCGGATCGTGGGTGAGTATTTTTGTGGTTTGTTATGTTAATATTTATTCCGTAGATGACAATGGCTTCGGGGAACAATGTGACAAGTATTGGTAAGTATGTTACTCTATGTTATATGTACTGTATGTCTATGTATGTATTGTATGAATGTATTGTATGTATGTAGTATATATGTGGTATGTATGTAGCATGTAGTATGTATGTAGTATGTATGTAGCATGCATGTAGCATGTAGTATGTATGTAGCATGCATGTAGTATATATGTAGTATGTATGTAGCATGCATGTAGTATATATGTAGTATGTATGTAGCATGTAGTATGTATGTAGCATGTAGTATGTATGTAGCATGCATGTAGTATATATGTGTTATGTATGTAGCATGTAGCATGCATGTAGCATGCATGTAGTATGTATGTAGTATGTATGTAGCATGCATGTAGCATGTAGTATGTATGTAGCATGCATGTAGTATATATGTAGTATGTATGTAGCATGCATGTAGTATATATGTAGTATGTATGTAGCATGTAGTATGTATGTAGCATGTAGTATGTATGTAGTATGTATGTAGTATGTATGTGGTATGTATGTGGTATGTAGTATGTATGTAGCATGCATGTAGTATATATGTAGTATGTATGTAGCATGCAGTATATATGTAGTATGTATGTAGTATATATGTGGTATGTATGTAGCATGTAGTATGTATGTAGCATGCATGTAGTATATATGTAGTATGTATGTGGTATGTATGTAGCATGTAGTATGTATGTAGCATGCATGTAGTATATATGTAGTATGTATGTAGTATGTATGTGGTATGTATGTAGCATGCAGTATGTATGTAGCATGCATGTAGTATGTATGTAGTATGTATGTAGCATGCAGTATGTATGTAGTATATATGTAGTATGTATGTAGCATGTATGTAGTATGTAGTATGAATGTAGCATGTATGTAGTATGCATGTTGTATGTATGTAGCATGTAATTTTTTTTTTTTTTTTTTTTTTTTTTCCTTTAACACATTAGCCGGATGATGGGACTACTACTGTCCCATCATTGGCTAATGTGTCAATCACTGTCATGGTAGCAGGCATCGCCCGATGGGACTTGTAGTCCCATCGGACGATGCCTGCACAGACCCCCGGAGCCTGCACAGCCCCCCGGCAGGCCGGCACAGCCCCCCGGAGCCGGCACAGCCCCCCGGCAGGCCGGCACAGCCCCCCGGCAGGCCGGCACAGCCCCCCGGCAGGCCGGCACAGCCCCCCGGAGCCTGCACAGACCACCGGCAGGCCGGCACAGACCACCGGAGCCTGCACAGACCCCCTGGCAGGCCGGCACAGCCCCCCGAAAGGCCCGTACAGACCCCAGAGAGGCTGTACAAGGGCAGGAAAGGGTTTTTCTTATTCCGATACCGGAAGTCCCATAGACTTGAATGGGACTTCCGGTATCGGAATCGGCGATACCGATACTTTTTTTAAAGATCGGCCGATACCATCCGATACGATACTTTGAAGTATCGGACGGTATCGCTCAACTCTAGTTGTGATCGCAATGAGTCATCCATACAAGCACTCATCACCCCACCCAACATGAAATTGTGGGGTGTCAATGGGTTTCAACTTTAACTGGAAACCCCATTAGTGCTACATTGATATGCTATAGAAGCCCAGCAACAGAAGAGAACATGGTTTTTATATTTTACTGAAATAGTGGAATATTGCATTAGGCTAGTTTCACACTAGCGTTCGGCAGAGTTACGGAGAGCTGCGTAGTTCCTTCGTTAAGCCCCGCCCACTGCTGCACCTCTTCCTTCAGCTCTGCCTACATCAGCATGTGGCCTGCATACCCTATCTTTAACATTGGGTATGCAGGCCATGCGAATGTATGCGGATGTCTGTACATGCGTCATTTTGATGCTGTGCTGACTGCATCAAAATGCAACATGTTGCGTACGGCCGAGCGTTAAAACGACGCATGTGCAGGCATCCGCATACATTCGCATTGCCTGTATACCCAATGTTAAGATAGGGTACGCAGGACGCATGCCATTGTAGGCGGAGCTGAAGGAAGAGGTGTGGCAGTGGGCGGGGCTTAAAGGAGGAACTACGCAGTCCTCCGCAGCTCTGCCAAACGCTAGTGTGAAACTAGCCTAATAGAGTACATGTGATCAAACTATTACATGTCCAAGTCTCCCAGAGGACTAAAAAATAAGGTGAACATTTAAAAAAAAGTGAGAAAAAAATGTAAACGTTTAAAACACCACTATAAAAAAATGCAAACTAAAATAATAAGTTTATTCAGTATTACCATGCCCATAAAACTATTAAACTTGTTCAGTAAATAAAAAATCAAACGGCCAAAATTGCTGTTTTTCAATCACCACACCTCCCCTCAATAATGCAAGACAGGCTGATCAAAGCAATGCATGTACTGTATCTTAAAATGATATTAAAACCTAGAGCTCGGCATGTGAAAAAAATCCCAAGTCCTAATGTACGAGTACGAGCAGGAACCCAGGATGCTATGACGGGACACAGGCAGAGCAAGGGTTAACAGATTTATTTACAGGGGAAATACTTCATGCAGGGAGGTAAAGAGTTAAACAGTATTAAAAGCACACTACTGTACAATACAACGGTTCAAATGTTAACAAACGCATAAGGAAGTCCTAATATTGCAGCTTCTGTTGAGATCTCAATGGTGCCAGCAATGGCTCATGCAGTGTCCTCATTAATGGGTCAAGCAGACAACAATACCTCCATCTTCTGGTGACAGTGGTCGGTCTCTGTTACCTTCCACTGCTCCTAGTCCATATACTGTAGTTTCCTACAAAGGTAAGGGCCACGACTACTGTCTAAGCTCGACGAGACCCCTGCACAACTCTCCTCACAGTCTCGGTCAAGCGAGCCCAAAGTGGCTGATGGTAAAAGAGGTCTCGATTTGGTATGAGTCCCACGTGGCTCAGGAGTTGTTTTTTAATGGCACGGTCAGGGTACAAGGGTCGGTCCTGTCCTTGGTCACTCGTATGGGCCACTTGTGTTATACTCACGGACACGGAGCGCTCTGTGCCTTGCTTTCTGACAGTCAGTGGACTCATGCTGTACGTCCCTTTCTCTCTGGTCCCCGCTGTTGGCGGCAGGCGACAATTGGCACTAGCTTGCACACTACTGATGTTCTCAAGACTTGGCACTTCTATCTCTGGCTGCTGCAAAGCTGACTCAGCTCTATTCGGTGTGCAGGTCTCAGCTCTATGTACACAGCTTGGTTCTGCATGGTTCTGCCCATGGTATACAGCCCTGCTCAGCTCCGCTTTGCACGGCTCCGCAGCGGTCTCTCTCTCCGGCATGCTACTGTACACGCTTGGCTCTGCAGGTGATGGGGCCCTCTCTATGTGGCCTGCTGCAGTGTTGGCACTATCTGAGGGAAGGGGAGGTAGAGCGCACCACTCACCGCTCTGCGCGCTGCTTCGCCCTGGCACCAAACTCCCTTGTTTCACGTGCTTTCCCTTTTTAGCTGCCGGCTTCTGTATGCCCTTTTCTGGCTCTCCCCGCCCCTTCCTGTCAGCAGGTAGCTCTGTCTCACTCATGCTTCCCTCATGCAACAGGGGAAGGTCCGCCCCACTCAGGCTTCCCCCCGGGAACAGAAGATGCAGCCTTTCTAGTTCTGGTCCCGGCAGGCAGGTACCCGAGGTCTGGTCTATCTCCTTACACTAACACAGCTCCATCAATGTAAAAAAAAATTACTATAAAAATCTAATTTTTTTAATAGAATTTAAAATTTTCACTGCTGTGAGGAGAGGACTGGAGCTGGATGTGGCTCATGACTCTCTCTCAGAGCTGAATGTGGCTCTCAAGGTCAGAAAGGTTGGAGATCATAGGCTTAGATTTATTAGTATGCTTCCCATACCACCCCAGCAACCATCTCACAAGGCACAGAACTCTAATCTGAGCATAGGAAGCAACAGGAGACAAATGAGCACCAGTTTGGATGAATTTACATTTGAAATGTAAAATAAGTTTTCTGTCCAAGACTGGAGGGTCGATTTAAATAGTTAATCCAAACCAGGAGACATGATTCCAAAAATGTGTGTTTTACTGTGTGTTTCTCTTTCTCCCTCTCTCATTCTCTCTCGCTCTCTCTCTCACTTTCTCTTTCTTTACTTCTTTCTCTTCTCTTTCTTTCTCTCTTTCTTTGTTTCTTACTCTCTGGCTTCTCTTTCATCTACCTTAGTTTTGGAGAGGGAGACTTATAATATGAATAGATTTAAGGAAAGCTAGAAGCATATGGTAGTTTTTCAAAGTGTTCTTTTTTCTAGCAGTACCGGAGGAGGGATGCAAAGCAGCTGCTCCTGTATTTGCAGTCAGGGACTGATGTTTATTTAGTGCTGAGCATTTAGTTTGGAGACAGAATATTTTCTTCAGCAGTTGAACAGTACAAGTAATTCTAATAAAACTTTATACACATTTTATTACATATTTTTATTTTACTTTTTTTTACACGTACATTGGCAGTGGTATACTTATGTTAAAGATTCCACCAACCCTGTGAACATCCTCAATATTGGAGCCCAGGTAAGTTGGCTTCTGTATGGATCATTGGTTTGGGCGCATTTCCTTGTATATGGTTTGGAAAGAGACCTAATGTAAGTGCTTTAAAAGTACTAATCATAACCCATATACATACATACAGTGGGGCAAAAAAGTATTTAGTCAGTCAGCAATAGTGCAAGTTCCACCACTTAAAAAGATGAGAGGCGTCTGTAATTTACATCATAGGTAGACCTCAACTATGGGAGACAAACTGAGAAATAAAAATCCAGAAAATCACATTGTCTGTTTTTTTTTCATTTTATTTGCATATTATGGTGGAAAATAAGTATTTGGTCAGAAACAAAATTTCATCTCAATACTTTGTGATATATCCTTTGTTGGCAATGACAGAGGTCAAACGTTTTCTGTAAGTCTTCACAAGGTTGCCACACACTGTTGTTGGTATGTTGGCCCATTCCTCCATGCAGATCTCCTCTAGAGGAGTGATGTTTTTGGCTTTTCGCTTGGCAACATGGACTTTCAACTCCCTCCAAAGGTTTTCTATAGGGTTGAGATCTGGAGACTGGCTAGGCCACTCCAGGACCTTGAAATGCTTCTTACGAAGCCACTCCTTCGTTGCCCTGGTGGTGTGCTTTGGATCATTGTCATGTTGAAAGACCCAGCCACGTTTCATCTTCAATGCCCTTGCTGATGGAAGGAGGTTTTCACTCAAAATCTCACGATACATGGCCCCATTCATTCTTTCATGTACCCGGATCAGTCGTCCTGGCCCCTTTGCAGAGAAACAGCCCCAAAGCATGATGTTTCCACCACCATGCTTTACAGTAGGTATGGTGTTTGATGGATGCAACTCAGTATTCTTTTTCCTCCAAACACGACAAGTTGTGTTTCTACCAAACAGTTCCAGTTTGGTTTCATCAGACCATAGGACATTCTCCCAAAACTCCTCTGGATCATCCAAATGCTCTCTAGCAAACTTCAGACGGGCCCGGACATGTACAGGCTTAAGCAGTGGGACACGTCTGGCACTGCAGGATCTGAGTCCATGGTGGCGTAGTGTGTTACTTATGGTAGGCCTTGTTACATTGGTCCCAGCTCTCTGCAGTTCATTCACTAGGTCCCCCACGTGGTTCTGGGATTTTTGCTCACCGTTCTTGTGATCATTCTGACCCCATGGGGTGGGATTTTGCGTGGAGCACCAGATCGAGGGAGATTATCAGTGGTCTTGTATGTCTTCCGTTTTCTAATTATTGCTCCCACAGTTGATTTCTTCACTCCAAGCTGGTTGGCTATTGCAGATTCAGTCTTCCTAGCCTGGTGCAGGGCTACAATTTTGTTTCTGGTGTCCTTTGACAGCTCTTTGGTCTTCACCATAGTGGAGTTTGGAGTCAGACTGTTTGAGGGTGTGCACAGGTGTCTTTTTATACTGATAAGTTTAAACAGGTGCCATTACTACAGGTAATGAGTGGAGGAAAGAGGAGACTCTTAAAGAAGAAGTTACAGGTCTGTGAGAGCCAGAAATCTTGATTGCTTGTTTCTGACCAAATACTTATTTTCCACCATAATATGCAAATAAAATGAAAAAAAAACAGACAATGTGATTTTCTGGATTTTTTTTTCTCAGTTTGTCTCCCATAGTTGAGGTCTACCTATGATGTAAATTACAGACGCCTCTCATCTTTTTAAGTGGTGGAACTTGCACTATTGCTGACTGACTAAATACTTTTTTGCCCCACTGTATGTCTGCTCTTGTATACAGGCTACTTTGTAAGAAATAGGGCAAAACATAGCTTGTGCTTTGTTTTAACATTAAGAACATGCAGTGGGGAAAATAAGGATTTGATACACTGCCAATTTTGCAAGTTTTCCCACCTATAGAAGAATGGAGAGGTCTGTAATTGTTATCGTAGATATACTTCAACTGTGAGAGACAGAATCTAAAAATAAAACCCGGGAAATCACATTGTATGATTTTTACATAATTAATTTGCATTTCATTGCTTGAAATTAGAATTTGATGCAATAGATAAACAGAACTTAATATTTGGCATATGAACCTTTGTATACAATTACAGAGGTGAGAAATATCTTAACCAAGTTTGCATACACTGCAGCAGGGACTCCTCCATGCAGATCTTCTTCAAATTTTTCAGGTTTCAGGGATGTTGCTGGCCAATATTGAATTTTCGTTCCCTCCAAAGATTTTCTATTGGATTCAGGTTTGGAGACTGGCTAGGCCACTCCAGGATCTTCAAATGTTTCTTACAGAGCAGCTTCTTAAGACCCTGTCACACTAAGCGAGATCGCTAGCGAGATCACTGCTGAGTCATTAGTTTTGTGACGTTATAGCGATCTCACAGGCGAGATCGCTATGTTTGACAGTGAGCAGCGACCAGCCCCCCTGCCAGGTATCGCTGATCGTGCCTGAAATGTCTGGACATTTTTTTGGTTGCTCATGTCCCGCAGCGTCGCTTGTATCGTCACGTTTGACACCTAGTCCAACGACCTCGTTAGGGACTCACGAGCAAGATAAAGGCGTGGATTTGCGTTCCCGTTTCCACGCCTCCCACTGCTCCGATTGGTTGTCACTACAACGTCCTGATTGGCGGGCTTCCTTTTAACGCAAACGCAATTTGGACAGCCGGTGAACTCAACTAGGACATCCGGTGAACGCAAATAGGACACAGCTGATCGCTACTAGGTTCTGCTAGCCAAAAGACTATCTGGAATCACAGCCCGTGAACGCTATTTGGACAGCCGGTGAACGCTAATAGGACACCGCTGATCGCAACTATGCTCTGCTAGACAAAATACTATGTGTTCAGGAACAATCAAATGAAGCGCTAGTGTGTCAACTTCTTTTAAATGCAAGGTCGCCAATCAGGACGCAGTAGCGTCCACCAATCAGAGCAGAGAGGGCGTGAAAAAAGGGAGCGCAATCCACACCTGTGTAAATACTGCGTCACATAGTACATACCTCGTCGAGGTGTGAATCGTCAGTGGAACACGCAATGTGACAGGGTCCCAGCGACCACCGACATCGTTACAAAGGTTGCTATTATGACACGTGACACGCCAGATTGTTGCTCCGTCGTTGGATAGATTGGACTGTTTGACATCTCAATAGCGATCACATAACGATGCTGCAACGATCCCTGTCATGTCGTATCACTGTCGGGATCGTTGTAGCATCGCTAGGTGTGACGGGACCTTTAGTTGCCCTGGCTGTGTGTTTTAGGTCATTGTTATGCTGGAAGACCCAGCCACGACCCATCTTCAATGCTATTACTGAGGAAAGGAGGTTGTTGGTCAAAATCTTGCGATACATGATACCATTCATCCCATCCCCCAAAGTATGATTTTTTTCCCCACAATACTTCAAGGTTGGGATGGTATTCTTGGGATTGTAATTATCCTTCTTCCTCTAAACATGGCGAGGAGAGTTGATACCAAAAAGTTCTATTTTGGTCCCATCTGACCACATGACTTTCCACCATGCCGCCTCTGGATCATCCAGATGGTCATTGGTGAACTTCAAACAGGCCTCGATATGTGCTGGCATGAACCTGCTGGCGTGCTGGCATGAATCCTGCTGACGTGCCCTGCAGGATTTTAATCCATGACGGCGTAATGTGTTAGTAATGATAATGTTTGAGACTGCGGTCCCAGCTTTTTTCCAGTCATTGACCAGGTCCTCCTGTGTAGTTCTGGGCTGATTCCTGACTTTTCTCACAAGCATCCTTACCCCACGAGGCAAGATCTTGCATGGATCCCCAGAAAGAAGAAGATTGTCAGACATCTTGTATTTCTTCCATTTTCTAATAATTATGCCAACACTTGTTGCCTTCTCACCAAGCTGCTTGCCTTTTGTCCTGTAGCCCATCCCAGCCTTGTGCAGGTCTACAATTTTTTCCCTGGCCTCCTTAGATAGCTCTTTGGTCTTGGTCATGGTGGAGAGGTTGGTGTGTGATTGATTGTGTGTGGACAGGTGTCTTTTATACAGGTAATGAAATCAAACAGGTGCAATTAATATAGATAATTAGTGCAGAGTAGGAGGGCTTCTTAAAGAAAAGCTAACAGGTCTGTGAGAGCCAGAATTCTTGCTGACTGGTAGGTGACCAAATACTTTTTTAATGCAATAAAAAGTGTACCTAGGATAAAAATTACGGACCTCTCCATTCTTTGTAGGTGGGAAAACTTGCAAAATAGACAGTGTATCAAATACTTATTTTCCCCACTGTATGTAGGAAAAAGGAATCAATGATGCCAGGAATTGCAACATTTTCTCTGCTGTTCAACCTAATCTGACACAAGTAGGATGTTGCCATGGCATTTGTTAAAAGAACCCGAAAGGCATTGTATCTGTTAATACATGCTATGGAGTTGGTGGTAACCAGTGCTGGCACTTATGCCAAAGCAGCAAAAGTAAGGTGATAGAATATACAGTATGTGCCTTATAGTAAAGAAGTAATAGAGTTTTTTCTGTTTTTCAGTTTGCTGTTACAGGTTTGCTTTCTCAAAATAATCAGAGATTTGGATATTTCTCTGTTTGACAGGTGCTAGAAACAGTATATTACTGATGTTCTTGGTAATTCTTTATGTATTGGGGAGTATATACTGGGGTTATAGGTTCAGGAGCAGCTGCCCAATAACTGCTTGGTGTTTACATGTTCTTCTTTTTTGGATTTCTAGGCTGTGGAGTCTGGTTAAGATAATTGTACAGAATCTGAACTGAATGTATTCTTTGCGCATCACTATGTAGAATAAATATTCTATATGTATATCTACATATTTGACATTTTTGGCTGCATTGGTCAGCTTTTTCTATCATGCAGCGCAGATGTCTTATTTGGTACATTACGTATGAGGAAGGGCTGGGTTGGGTTGGCCGCCCTGGGCATAAGTGAGAAATCTGCTATGAATCACGGTAAGCGAGCCAGCATCTGCAGGACCAGCTCAAACCGCTCTTATCCCCTCCCAATCCTTCAGTAAGATCATTGTCAGCCCACTCCTCCTACAAAACATGTCAAACGTCAGTGAAACACTCTAGTGTATCCATTCATACTTCTAAAAAAAAGATTAAAAAAGCAAGACGTGAATAGGAATCCCAGCATTTCTCAGGTAATCAGCTTGAGCTTATTTTTCTCCTCTTGTTACATGATGTGTGTTCAGATTTGGCATATCACCTTTCCACGTCTGCTTTCTCCTGTACTACACCATGGAATTAGTAATGTGTTGGTATAATGGCTTTTTTTTTCAGTCCTGGGCCATTGTTCTACAGGTTATTCAGGTTGCTTGTGTGCATTTGGTGTTCCTCTGTAAATATGTGGAATATGTAACTTGCATTAGAGATCCAGATTGCCCTGTCTCTGCTGGGAAATATCTGTGCCCTACATTATGGGGGCGGTGAGCGTCTTCCCTTCTGCCAGTGGAGAGGAATAAATGTGTCATTATGACGTAGGGTAGTCTACACACTCTGCCGTGGTTATACTCCACAGGGAGTGGAATATGCAATTTGCTGACTGTATTGACTGAGAATTCATACACTACATGAGCACGTCCAAACTAGACACCGCGTTACCTGCAAATGAGAACCCACAGAATACATTACTAACTCTTAATGAGAATCTGTACATATATGCATGAATAGGTGTAAATGAGAACCCATACATACCCGACTGCCTAAATTACACTTCATTCATACATGATTACATGACTCCGTCTAAATCAGAACCCTTATATACCTATGTCTAAATTACATCTCATACCTAGATGAGAACCTATAAATACATGACTACATCTAACTCAAAACCCGTACAAACCTATGTCTAAATGAGAAACGCATACATACATGACTACATCTATATGTAGTCTGAAAGCTTGCAATGTATTACCATCTTTTCAGTTAGCCATTAAAAGGTATCAACCACTGAGGACTCTCAATTCTGAATATTTTTCTATCTACTGGCTAACACAGTACAAAGATATACATCTTTCCTGTATTACATCTAAATGAGAATCTATACATACATGACTACATCTTAATGAGAATCTGTACATACATGACTACATCTACATGAGAAATGCATACATACATGACTACATCTAAATGAGAATCTGTACATACATGACTACATCTAAATGAGAATCTGTACATACATGACTACATCTACATGAGAATCGCATACATACATGACTAAATCTAATTGAGAATCTATACATACATTACTAAGTCTAAATGAGACATGCATACATAACTATGACTACCTCGATGGGTACCTGCATACGAGCAAATGAAGAATTGTCCAATTTTCATTCAAAAAACTTGGATGATTTTTTTCTAATTTTCAGCAGATTTTCATCCATGTACCATCTGTGTGTCCATTTTTTACATCTTTGTGACATCCGTGTGATATCTGTTTGCAATCTGTTTTTTTGCAAGTATATTAAAGGGAAAATGATCATATACAGTGTCCAAGCTTTATAATTGAAGTGTATCCGTAAAAATTCACCATGATGGATCCAGTTTTTGTCTCACACCCTTAGACTTGAATGGGTGAGTCTCATCTGAGACATAGAAGAAAGTAGTGCTTGGTGCGATTCTTTTCTCATGGACAGTCAGACCCAGAAATGAATCATTCATCTGAACATCACCTAATAAATAACATGGGTCAGTGTGCTGTCCGTTTAAAAATCAGATAGCACACGTCTGATTTATACGTTCATCTGCATGAGCCCTAAATCAGAACCCATTTATACATGACTAGTACTACCTCAAAATCAGAACATATATATACACCGTATTTTTGTATTATAAGACGCACTTTGTTTCCCCCAAATTTGGGGGAAAATGGGGGTGCGTCTTATAATGCGGATATACCTTACCAGCTGTGGTGGAGCAGGATCCCAGGGTCGCGGCTGGATGAGGAAAGAGTGGAGAGGTGCTGCAGGCCGCAGGCTGGAATGAGGGGGTGTTCGAATGTGCGGCACGCGGCTCCGGGTGTCCGGCGCTGCTGTGAGTGTCCACTGCTGCTGTGGGTGTCCGGTGCTGCTGCGGGGGCTCTGCCAACATTTTGAGAGAGGCCAGAGACCCCGCAGGTCCATGGTTTCCTATGCAGTAAACTCCAGGAAAATGGCTGCCGGGGGTGGTGCATGCCCAGATGGCGATCTTGGCATCAAGATCTCGGACTCTGGCCTTTCACAAAATGTCAGCAGAGCCCCCCCACAACACCGGAGACACCCGACACCCACAGCAGCACCGGATGCGCTGTACATCCGAACTTCTCCTAAGGCCTGTTTCACACTTCAGTTTTTCAACGTCAGTCAAGATCCGACATCTTGGCAGATTGACGGATCCGCTATAAATGTGGCAAAACCAATGCCAGCGGATGATACGGATCCGTTTTTTTACGGATCCACTGTACTGATTTTTATACCGATCCGTCAAAAAACAGATCCGTACCATCCGCTGGCATCCATTTTTGCCATCTGTTGGGTCTGTTTTCTGATGGATACGTTTTTCCACACCTTCAAAATGGGATGCTCCCAAATATGATTGGCTCTTGGAAACTGCTCCCAAACGTGACTGGATCCTGGAAACTAGGGGAAAAATATATCTAGGGTGTTTTAACACAATATCTTTGAAAGGTTGTAGAGCTAGTGGCAGAGATGGAAGGAATAATAGCGAATATTAATAGCATCTGTGTGGATTTTGATTTTGAGTGCAATCGTTTGGCAATTCTTGCTCAGCAGGGGGAGGAAACAAGACTGCGAATCCTGCGTCTGAGAAGGAAAAGACGGCAGTGGATTTATCCTATAAATGCACAGAGATTGACCCTTGGAGTTTCTTCTACACTTTATCTGGAATTATTATTATTATTATTATTATTTATTGTTATAGCGCCATTTATTCCATGGCGCTTTACATGTGAGGAGGGGTATACATAAAAACAAGTACAATAATCTTAAACAATACAAGTCATAACTGGTACAGGAGGAGAGAGGACCCTGCCCGCGAGGGCTCACAATCTTCAAGGGATGGGTGGTAATACAGTAGGCGAGGGTAGAGCTGGTCGTGCAGCGGTTTGGTCGATCGGTGGTTACTGCAGGTTATAGGCTTGTCGGAAGAGGTGGGTCTTCAGGCTCTTTTTGAAGGTTTCGATGGTAGGTGAGAGTCTGATATGATGTGGTAGAGAGTTCCAGAGTAGGGGTGATGCGCGAGAGAAATCTTGTATGCGATTGTGGGAAGAGGAGATAAGAGGGGAGTAGAGAAGGAGATCTTGTGAGGATCGGAGGTTGCGTGCAGGAAAGTACCGGGAGACGAGGTCACAGATGTATGGAGGAGACAAGTTGTGGATGGCTTTGTATGTCATGGTTAGGGTTTTGTAATGGAGTCTCTGGGCAATTGGGAGCCAGTGAAGGGATTGACAGAGGGGAGAAGCTGGGGAATAGCGGGGGGACAGGTGGATTGGTCGGGCAGCAGAGTTTAGAATAGATTGGAGGGGTGCGAGAGTGTTTGAGGGGAGGCCACAGAGCATGAGGTTGCAGTAGTCAAGGCGAGAGATGATGAGGGCATGGACTAGGGTTTTTGCAGATTCTTGGGTGAGGAATGAACGGATGCGTGAAATATTTTTGAGTTGAAGTCGGCATGAAGTGGAAAGGGTTTGGATATGTGGTTTGAAGGAGAGATCAGCGTCAAGGATTACTCCGAGGCAGCGAGCTTGTGGGACTGGGGAGAGTGGGCAGTCATTTACTGTAATTGATAGGTTCGTAGGGGGGGTCGCGTGAGATGGGGGAAAGATGATGAATTCTGTTTTGTCCATGTTGAGTTTCAGATATCTAGTGGAGAAGAAGGATGAAATAGTGGACAGACATTGAGGGATTCTGGTTAGTAGGGAGGTGATATCTGGTCCAGAGATGTAGATCTGTGTGTCATCAGCATAAAGATGATACTGAAAGCCATGAGATTCTATGAGCTGTCCCAGGCCAAAGGTGTAAATAGAGAACAGCAGGGGCCCAAGGACTGAACCTTGTGGGACTCCGACAGATAGGGGGCGAGGTGAGGAGGTGGTGTGTGAGTGGGAGACGCTGAATGTCCGGTCTGTTAGGTATGATGAGATCCAGGAGAGGGCCAAGTCTGTGATGCTGAGGGATGAGAGGGTCTGTAATAATAGGGAATGGTCCACTGTGTCAAAGGCAGCCGACAGGTCCAGGAGGAGGAGGACAGAGTAGTGTCGCTTGCTCTTGGCAGTTAAGAGGTCATTGGTGACCTTAGTAAGGGCTGTTTCAGTGGAGTGGTGTGACCGGAAGCCAGATTGTAAGCGGTCGAAGAGGGAGCAAGAAGAGAGATGGGAGGACAGTTCAAGGTAGACGTGTTGTTCCAGTAGCTTGGAGGCATATGGAGAAGTGATATAGGGCGATAGCTAGATACAGAGGATGGGTCAAGAGAGGGCTTTTTGAGGATAGGTGTGATGGAGGCATGTTTAAAGCTTGAGGGGAAAACACCAGTTGTTAGTGATAGGTTGAAGAGATGGGTTAGGGTTGGGATGAAGACTGTGGTGAGGTTTGGGATGAAGTGGGATGGGATCGGGTCGAGTGCACAGGTGGTGAGATGTGATCTTGAGAGTAGAGTGGAGAGTCGATCTTCTGTAATGGTGGAGAAGTTGGTTTTGAAGGTGGAGGGCTGGGAAGTCGGGAGGAAGGGCTCTGGGGGTTGTTGACCAAAACTGTCCCTGATGTTATCAATTTTCTGCTTGAAAAATGAGGCAAAGTCTTCAGCTGAGATGAGTGGGGAGGGAGGAGGTGCTGGGGGGCGGAGGAGAGAATTGAGGGATAATCCGGACTAGTTCTTCAATTATGTGCGGATGAGACACGACCTGTTTGAAATTTTGGTGGAGCGTGTCGGAGCGCAAATCCAGAGAAGAGACACCTACTTGCGCTTTTCGATATCACGGGCGGAGCGTTTGATGGTGACCCTTCGGTAAGTTATCTTTTTTTATAAAGTTTTCTGATTCTGAAGACTTTTATTGTCATGTTATTGCTTGTAGTTTGTATTAATTTTATTTTCTACCCTTTTTTAACAGATTCCTGGCAACTGGAGAATCCTTCACCTCCCTCCATTACCAGTTCCGGCTTGGGATATCTACAATATCTGGAATAGTCCAACAGACCTGCCAGGCATTGTGGGATTGTCTACACGAGGAGTACATCCCACAGCCAACACAGGAAAGATGGCTGGAGATTGCTGACAACTTTCAAGAAATCTGGCAGTTTCCGAATTGTGTTGGTGCAGTGGATGGGAAGCACATAAGGATTGTGAAACCCATTGGATCCGGATCTGAATTTTTCAACTATAAGAAATCCTACTCAATTGTACTGATGGCCATTGCAGACTCAAAATGCAAATTTATTGGGGTCGACATTGGTGCATATGGTCGATCCAATGATTCTCAGGTATTCAAGATGTCCGCAATGGGCCGTCATTTGTATGTAGACAATTTTGAATTCCCACCTCCAAGACCACTCCCTGGAACAACAGGCCCACCAATGCCATTTGTATGTGTTGGTGACGATGCATTTCAACTGTCAAAACATCTTCTGAAGCCATATGGAAGTCATGGATTGACACACACAAAAAAATTTTTTGACAAGAGCGCGAAGAGTGGTGGAGTGCGCTTTTGTGATTTTAACATCAAAATAGAGAGTGCTGTTAACTGCCATAAAAATGAAAACTGAGACTGTGGATGAGGTGGTGAAGGCATGTGTCATCCTGCACAATTTTGTAATTTCAAAGGAACCTGTTTCCATGGAAGAAAATGTTTGTGAAACCACCTTGTGGGATTATCACCAGACAAGTGTTCGGAGTACTGTCAGTGACAAGAATGAGGGACACATTTGCTGATTATTATGTGTCACCAGAAGGAAGAGTTGACTGGCAAAATGACAAAGTATAATTTTTTTTTTTTTTGGTAATTTTATACCAAGGTTCCTTTTTTGTATAAGAAAAACTTTTGTAATTTTTCCTTTTTTGTTTCAGAGTTATGGTACCTATGCACCAGTTTTGTGTAATAAAAGTGGGGTGTTTTTTCCATTTACACCACCGGTGTACCTTGAACCTTTTTTTTACCTTTACCCAAGTGTTGTGTATTACCTTTACCCAAGTGTTGTGTATATACCTGTACACCACCGGTATACCTTGAACCTTTTTTTACCTTTACCCAAGTGTTGTGTATTACCTTTACCCAAGTGTTGTGTATATACCTGTACACCACCGGTGTACGTTTAACCTTTTTTTACCTTTACCCAAGTGTTGTGTATTTAACCTCAACACCACTGGTGTTTTTTTTTTCCTGAACACTAAAGAAAAAAATTAAACCACACAATAAAATTGTTTTGAAGCAAAAAATATTTTTGTTTTTATGAAAATTTTTAACAAATTTACAGATGCTGGTATTGTTGGGTGGAGATATCATCGGAGGGGTTAACATCGTTGACCACATCGAGGGGGGGGGACTGGGAACAAGGTTGGTGAGGATCAGAAGTGGAGGGGGGTTTAAAACATGAGGTTGGGACGGGAGTTGATGGACAGAGGAGGTTTGTGGGAACATTGAAGGTGTGGCTGGGGGTGGGTACAGTGAGGTCATTGGGGTATAATGCAGTGGGGAAGGTAGGTACTGTGAAGAATGGAATGGGGAATTAGAGAAAGGAGAAGGAGTGGTGGGAGGATGGACGGTGGAAGGATGGACAGTGGAAGGAAGGATGGTGGGAGGATGGACGGTGGAATGATGGACGGAGGGAGGATAGACGGTGGAATGATGGACGGAGGGAGGATGGACGGTGGAATGAGAAGGTGATGGAATAGGTGCATGGGTAGATTGGGAGGCCTGGGATACTGCAGTCACTAGAGCATTGTGACATGCTTGCATCACATGCATCTGTAGGTGAGGATTTAAATCTTCCATTTGCTGGACAACTGACTGAAAAAAATATGTCTCGGCGCCTGGTTTGACTCTGAATTCATCCTCTACATATAACTTCTGAGTTCCATGATATTTTGATTTATCATGTTCAACCCAGAAGTTATCTGCTGTCTTAAAAAAAACGTGTAAAATAAGAGTAAAAAACCCCCATTATTTATATTACATCAGTTCGCTGATGATGTGAAGGGGAGCTACCAGGAGAAGACATTATTGCTGCGGCCTGGTTTGTGGGTCTGCTGCGGCCTGGCGGGTCTGCTGCGGCCTGGTTTGCGGGTCCTTCTGGAGTGCCCCGCGGGGCCTGGGGGTACTCGGTACCGGGCCTGTCAACTTCAATGGGAGACGGTGTCACGGTGGCGGCGACCCGGTCCGTGGCCCAGAGGCGTCCAGTAATAAAAATAGGGGAAAGTTGTGTGGTATTTATGTGGTAAAAATGAAGATTAAAGTTATTAGATGGTGAAATACGTGACGCCACCTGTGGTATTGTAGTCAAAGGTGACCAGCGCTGCGGTGTTGTTTCTCTG
This sequence comes from Dendrobates tinctorius, assembly GCF_039654945.1. Lineage (NCBI taxonomy): Eukaryota > Metazoa > Chordata > Amphibia > Anura > Dendrobatidae > Dendrobates > Dendrobates tinctorius. The sequence goes on along the minus strand of NW_027361790.1, from coordinate 6,089,786 downwards.
GGATGGATGTTGGGCGCAGCTATGATGTTGTAGCCCTCCACAGGTAGGGCTGTAGTCCCAGGGCAAAGATGTTAAATAAATAGTAAAAATGGCTGTAAACGTTGGGGTGCAGATAAATGAGAGACACAGAGAGGTGCAGTTTCTTTACCTTTTACTGGTAATAGGTTGCAGTCCGGAGTACTACATACAGGTGATGGAATGAGTCCGGCTCACCTGGAGGCATTCAGGGGATCCACCTTGCCAGGTGGGGATTTAGGACCTTCCTTTCTGCGTTATGTGTGTGGGTCTCCGCTGTATATAACTATGCTGCGACCCTCTATTCATGATGGTTTCACTAACCTGTATGGCTGTCAGCGTGAGCATATTCCACAGGTACCGTTCTCTTCACCGTTGGCCCCGGGCTCCGTATCCGCTGCCGTGCACTCAGATGATCAATGTGCACAGGAATTTACAATCCCCTGTTCTTTCAGATTCGGCTATCAGGGCGTACAGCTCCTGTCAGCCTAGGTCTCTGACATCCCTTTTCTCCTTATTAGCGCTTCGCTCAGGGGTCTGCTATATGCAGTATTTTAGCTTTCCCAGAGCCTCTTATCTCTGCTCGTGTACTTTTCCTCTTGTCAGATCAGCTGCCTGTCTTGAACTGACAGGATCTTCCAGAAAGATCCTTTTACCTCACGTCCTCATGTTTAACTGTCATTTTTCCTCACAGCTCACAGCTGCTTCGTTTCCATGACAACCCCCTCAGCTGATTTCTAGCTGACTCACCAACCCCCTCTGCTGACCAGAATTTATAAGGCATCTCCCTTTTCTGGCCTGTAGTAGGAATTGTGATTTTTAATCTGTTACCTGGCATGGGGGTCCCTTTCTGCCTCCAAGCATGACTTTACCCATTAGAGGGAGGTAATGTCACTGTGACAACTGGACTCTGGGGTGTCACATTTCCTCAACGGATCTGCAAGTATAAAGACACTTGTTAAGCTACTATACAAAGGATAGCAAAAGCTTTCAGGCCTTTATACTTACTGGGAAAATTGAAGTTTTTTCTCTGGGTCTGCTGCAGTCTAGCTTGCGGGTCTGCTGCGGCCTGGCGGGTCTGCTGCGGCCTGCTTTGCAGGTCCTTCCTGAATGGATCTGCAAGTATAAAGACACTTGTTAAGCTAATATACAAAGGATAACAAAAGCTTTCAGGCCTTTATTCTTACTGGGAAAATTGAAGTATTTTCTCTGGGTCTGCTGCGGTCTAGCTTGCGGGTCTGCTGCGGCCTGGTTTGCGGGTCCTTCCTGAATGGATCTGCAAGTATAAAGACACTTTTTAAGCTACTATACAAAGGATAACAAAAGCTTTCAGGCCTTTATACTTACTGGGAAAATTGAAGTATTTTCTCTGGGTCTGCTGTGGTCTAGCTTGCAGGTCTGCTGCGGCCTGGCGGGTCTGCTGCGGCTTGGTTTGCGGGTCCTTCCTGAACAGATATTCAAGTATAAAGACACTTGTTAAGCTACTATACAAAGGATAACAAAAGCTGACAGGCCTTTATATTTACTGGGAAAATTGAAGTATTTTCTCTGGGTCTGCTGCGGTCTAGCTTGTGGGTCTGCTGCGGCCTGCTTTGCGGGTCCTTCCTGAACAGATCTGCAAGTATAATGACACTTGTTAAGCTACTGTACAAAGGATAACAAAAGTTTTCAGGCCTTTATACTTACTGGGAAAATTGAAGTATTTTCTCTGGGTCTGCTGCGGTCTAGCTTGCGGGTCTGCTGCGACCTGGCTTGCGGGTCCTTCCTGAACGGATCTGCAAGTATAATGACACTTGTTAAGCTACTATACAAAGGATAACAAAAGCTTTCAGGCCTTTATACTTACTGGGAAAATTGAAGTATTTTCTCTGGGTCTGCTGCAGTCTAGCTTACCGGTCTGCTGCGTACTGGCGCGTCTGCTAAGGTATGGTTTGCCGGTCCTTTCTGAAAGGATCTGCAAGTATAAACATACTTGTTATGCAAAATATAATAAAAAAAGGTGTTATGCAAAATATAATAAAAAAAGGTCAGATATATTTTGATTGAAAAACAACCCCCAAAAATTGAATGTTGATATGCGCAATGCGCAACCTTCCCAACCCTACACCTCGTGTTGCCCTTTAAAAAAAAAACCTTGGTATTGTATGTATACCCACACTTTAAAGTGACCTGGTTTTGGTATTGCATGTGTGTAATTCCCTGCTTCAGAGTTAACTGAGAATCTATCAGTGAGCGTATATGCAAACTTTAAAGTGACCTGGTTTTGGTATTGCATGTGCAATTCCCTGCTGCAGAGTTAACTCACAATCTATCAGTGAACGTATACCCACACTTAACGTGACCTTGTTTAGGTATTGTACGTATACCCAAACTTAACGTGACCTTGTTTAGGTATTGCACGTATACCGAAACTTTACGTGACCTTGTTTAGGTATTGCACGTATACCCACACTTAACGTGACCTTGTTTAGGTATTGCACGCATACCCAAACTTAACGTGACCTTGTGTAGGTATTGCACGTATACCCAAACTTAACGTGACCTTGTTTAGGTATTGCATGTATACCGAAACTTTACATGACCTTGTTTAGGTATTGCACGTATACCCACACTTAACGTGACCTTGTTTAGGTATTGCACGTATACCCACACTTAACGTGACCTTGTTTAGGTATTGTACGTATACCCACACTTAACGTGACCTTGTTTAGGTATTGCACGTATACCCACACTTAACGTAACCTTGTTTAGGTATTGTACGTATACCCACACTTAACGTGACCTTGTTAGGTATTGCACGTATACCCACACTTAAAGGGGTTGTCCAGGCTTTTCACATAATCTCAGTGCATATCTGGGCTGCAGAATGCTGACAATAAGTAATTTACCTTCTGTGGCCAGTTTGCAGGGTTTGCTAGATATCATCTCTTGCTTGCAAGAAAAACGTCCAGGGGGTGTGTGCTCTGGCATTGAAATGAGAACTGGTCATTTCCTCCTACTCTACTAAAAACATGCCGTCTGTAGCAACAACCCCACCCTCCATAGCTACAGGCCCTCCCCGACCACATGAACAAGCCTATCCCTCCTCACACAGTAACAAATTCTCCCCCTCCAGTGGCCTCAGTGCAGAGAGCAGGACCACCCAGCTGCTCCTCCCCCAGACACATGCTGAACAGTGATCTGTGGAAAGTGAAACTAGTGAGGAGGAACCGACCAGTTCTCATTTCAATGCCAGAACACACACCCCCTGGACGTTTTTCTTACAAGCAAGAGATGATATCTAGCAAACTCTGCAAACTGGTCACAGAAGGTAAATTACTTATTGTCAGCATTCTGCAGCCCAGATATGCACTGAGATTATATGAAAAGCCCAGGCAACCCCTTTAATGTGACATGGTTTTACAATGATACTACGGACATTTTTTGGAGACAGTTTTTATTTATTATAATTTTTTTGTTTTCTTTTTTTTTTTTTTACACATAGGAGCTACTATGCTCTTTATTTTAAATACCACAGTACATGAAAAAAAATAAATTGCTGAACATATACTACAGTCACACCACATACAATACCAGTCACACCACATACAATACACACATAACACATAATCACAGCACAATTTGAAATATTCAAATAAAATTACATTAATATGATAATAAAATGCAGTACACATGCAACAACAAAAAAACAAGTAAACTATGGAAAAAAAATGCATAATAAAAATACACACACACACAGACATGCAACACCGGGAGGCCACACACACACACACACTCACACTCACACACACACACACACACACACACACACTGGTAGTACACACACACACGTAGTACACAAACAGGTAGTACACACACACATAGGTTATACTCACACTTGCAGGCGTCTTTGCTGGCAGGCTGTTGGTGCTGGCACTAGCAGGCCTCTCAGTCCTGGCTCGGCACTGGCAGGCCTCTCGGTCCTGGCTCGGTGGTGGCAGGCCTCTTGGTCCTGACTTGCTGTTGGCAGGTGCTGGCTTGTGGTGGCAGGCCTCTTGATGCTGGCAGATGCTTGCTGGCTGGCAGGCTGTGTCTGGTATCTTCTCTCTTCCGTCTTGATGCTGGTACTGCATGTCTGGGCCCAATTAGCCCACCTTATATAGTTCTTGGACTGTCTGGAAAAGTATCTTTTTCTGAGCTTGCTCAGTGTGAAAAAGTGGATTCCACCGGCGGATTCCACTAAATGGCCATTTTGACGCAGACAAAAAACGTTACAAAATCCGTCCACCTCAGAAAGAATCAGCCAGAAATCTGTCGGATCTGCCAAATAGCGGACGTAACGGACGACCATCCGCCAAAATCCGCCACTAATGTAATTCAATGGGAAAAAAACGCGGATCCGCCAAAAAAATAGCGGATCGGCCATTTTCAAAATTTGGCGCATTTTGACTGACGTCGAAAAACTGAAGTGTGAAACAGGCCTTACCCAAGCCTGCGACCTGCAGCAACGCTCCACTCTTGCCTCCTCCAACAGCGACCCTGGGACCTGCTTCACCGCAGACACCACCCCTGGTAAGCAATAAGGTGCATGGATTATAACAAGCACCACCATTTTATTAAAAAAAAAGTTTTTTACCTATTTTTCTATGTAAAATTTGGGGTGCGTCTTATAATCCGGAACGTCTTATAATCCGCAAAATATGGTATAACTACCTCTAAATCAGAACCCATATATATACTTGATTACCTCTAAATCAGAACTCATTTATACATAACTACTTATAAACCAGAACCCATATATACATGATTACCTCTAAATGTCATGAATTAATTCATTAACAAGAAGCAAATGTTCGTAATTTCTAATTTGGCTTCATAAAATGCTGAAAAAACATAGTAATGATTATTTGTATTGATTTTTGGCATTATGTACTGTATGCCTGATTTAAACTGGGTGTAAATTGTAAAAAAAAAAAAAAACAACACATTTCATTGTACAGTATGTTCCGCTTATGCAATATACAAGGAAATATGTGACCATATGGCATCATCTAAACTGCTGTTCAGAGGTTGAGAAAGGCATGAGACATACCCTGAAACTGGTAATGCAGCTCTAATGAACGCACTATATTAGTGGGAAGTATGGCACGGTTTTGCTTGGTTAATCATACCCTTATGTAGGATAATCAAATACAGCTCTCAGACAGCATGCAAATGAGGCAACGGGAAAAGATTGTATCAGAGATAGGAGCTCATCGAAAACCGCCCACCTCCTCATTTTCCTAAAGATTCTGCTGTTGTGATTATATGGACTCAGCTCTATGATACGGGTAAATGATACTATATTGTTCCTATACAGTGTCTTTAGCTCACCCTCCACTAATTTACTAAAGGTAATTAATAGTCTAATTAACTTTTTGTTCAGTTAATTGCTGTAAAAGGAAAATCTAAAGTGCCAGATACAATCACTAACAAATTAGCATTCTATACAATCATTAATAAATCATTGAATGGAGAACTATTCATGCTTCTTCTATTTTTTTTAGCAGGAGCACATTGATTACAGCTTTGAGTTTATACGGAAAAGTTTCCAACAACTATTTGTTTATGCTGTTTTTCACCATTTTTTTATATAACTGTTGCTCTGCCATCTTTTATAAGGCCCAGGCATAAATTCTCAATTGATTTTTTTGTCTGACTATGCCACTACAGATAGATTTACATCACAAATTAAAGTTGGCCTTCTACATTACGTTGACCCCAGTGGCTTTTATATAAATAACATAATGAGCGGAGCATGGAACTGACTGTCCCCGTGTTCAATGCCGACGCTCCAATGCTGCTCCAGTTTAGTGTTTTGGTTGCCATTGTGATGTCATGCTGACCGCTCCCATCCCTGCTGCAGTCAGTCACTGAGCTTGTTAGTTTTTGCCATCTGCATTGTTTTTTTCTGCACCAAAATAAGACTTTTTCTGTGTTTTTATAGCTTTTCTGCTTCATTTTTTTTTACCAATACATTGGAATGGGTGAAAGGAGTTGCAAACACATTGAAGGATTCGAAATGCTGCATCTTGGCAAAATGCAGGAGGTCTCAAAATCCAGGTGAAAAATAAACCAAGCGTGTTCATAAGATTTCAAAAATCTCAGTGACTGACCGGTACGCTAAAAGTCTCCATATTTTAGACATCAAATATGCTGAGTAAAAAAATGCTACAAAAACCCCATATACTAAATGCTACAAAAACCCATACACTTTCATACACTATGAAAAAAAAATTCTCACAGATTCATTCATAAAAGTAGGATGACTTTTTTCTCTCTTGTCTTTGTTGTGCAATTCATTTTTTAAAAGCAGCATCTTTTAATCATTTACAACACCATTTACAGAATTGCAATGCCATGCCGCATTGATGCAGTAATTGATGCAAAAGGAGCCCCGACCAAGTATTGAGTGCATTTACTGAACATACATTTCAGTAGGCCAACATTTCAGATTTTAAGATCACTTTTTCAAGCTGGTGTCATAAATATTCTAATTTACTGAGATAATGACTTTTGGGTTTTCAGTGGCTGTAAGCCAAAATCATCACCATTAACAGAAGTAAACACTTGAAATAGATCACTGTGTAATGACTATATAGAATATATGAGTTTCACTTTTTGTATTGAAAAAGTGAAATAAATTAACTTTTTGATGATATTCTAATTTTATGAGAAGCACCTGTATCTGTAAAATCGGACGTTGTACTATGTCTTTACACGGCATCCAATTTTGATTGAATGAGCCTCATCCAAGTTATGGAAGAAACTAGTGCATACAGTACAGTGATTTTTTCACATACAAATTCCGTATCGTCTGTATTTTTCAACACTCTTACCAAAATTACGGTCATGTGAACAAGCCTGAAGGGTTGCTGGGTTTAAAGGGAATCTGTCATCAAATTTTTTGCCTATCAGCTGTGGCCACCGGCATCAAGGGCTTATCTACAGCATTCTGTAATGCTGTAGCTAAGCCCCCGATGTTACTTGAAAGAGAAGAAAAATGAGTTAGATTATACTCACCCAGGGGCGTTCCGGGTCTGGTTCGGGTCCGGAGGGAGTCACGGTCCAGTCTGGCGCCTCCCACCTTGCAGCGATGACGTTCTCTTCATTCCTGGCTGTCGCGGCTCCGGCGCAGGCACACTGCTCTGCCCTGTTGAGGGCAGAGCAGAGTCCTGCAGTGCGCAGGCGCAGGACCTCTTCCGGCGCCTGTGCACTGCAGTAATCTGCTCTGCCCTCAACAGGGCAGAGCAGTGTGCCTGCACCGGAGCTGCAGGAATGAAGAGGACATCATCGCTGCAAGATGGGAGGCGCCGGACCGGGCCACGACTCCCTTCAGACCCGAACCAGACCTGAAACGCCCCTGGGTGAGTATAATCTAACTCATTTTTCTTCTCTTTCAGGTAACATCGGGGGCTTATCTACAGCATTACAGAATGCTGTAGATAAGCTCCTGATGCCGGTGGCCGCAGCTGATAGGCAAAAACATTGATGACAGATTCCCTTTAAGGTTGCACCAAAAAAGCCAATTTAGTCCAGATTAGATACAGCTCTACGGCAGGAGCGAGAACCTTCCAACTGAATGAAATAAAGCAAAGAAGTCACTCTGGTCCATTTCCCAACTGGGGCCTATGGGGACATAAACATGTACAGTGGGGCAAAAAAGTATTTAGTCAGTCAGCAATAGTGCAAGTTCCACCACTTAAAAAGATGAGAGGTGTCTGTAATTTACATCATAGGTAGACCTCAACTATGGGAGACAAACTGAGAAAAAAAAATCCAGAAAATCACATTGTCTGTTTTTTTTTCATTTTATTTGCATATTATGGTGGAAAATAAGTATTTGGTCAGAAACAAGCAATCAAGATTTCTGGCTCTCACAGACCTGTAACTTCTTCTTTAAGAGTCTCCTCTTTCCTCCACTCATTACCTGTAGTAATGGCACCTGTTTAAACTTGTTATCAGTATAAAAAGACACCTGTGCACACCCTCAAACAGTCTGACTCCAAACTCCACTATGGTGAAGACCAAAGAGCTGTCAAAGGACACCAGAAACAAAAATGTAGCCCTGCACCAGGCTGGGAAGACTGAATCTGCAATAGCCAACCAGCTTGGAGTGAAGAAATCAACTGTGGGAGCAATAATTAGAAAATGGAAGACATACAAGACCACTGATAATCTCCCTCGATCTGGTGCTCCACGCAAAATCCCACCCCGTGGGGTCAGAATGATCACAAGAACGGTGAGCAAAAATCCCAGAACCACGCGGGGGGACCTAGTGAATGAACTGCAGAGAGCTGGGACCAATGTAACAAGGCCTACCATAAGTAACACACTACGCCACCATGGACTCAGATCCTGCAGTGCCAGATGTGTCCCACTGCTTAAGCCTGTACATGTCCGGGCCCGTCTGAAGTTTGCTAGAGAGCATTTGGATGATCCAGAGGAGTTTTGGGAGAATGTCCTATGGTCTGATGAAACCAAACTGGAACTGTTTGGTAGAAACACAACTTGTCGTGTTTGGAGGAAAAAGAATACTGAGTTGCATCCATCAAACACCATACCTACTGTAAAGCATGGTGGTGGAAACATCATGCTTTGGGGCTGTTTCTCTGCAAAGGGGCCAGGACGACTGATCCGGGTACATGAAAGAATGAATGGGGCCATGTATCGTGTGATTTTGAGTGCAAACCTCCTTCCATCAGCAAGGGCATTGAAGATGAAACGTGGCTGGGTCTTTCAACATGACAATGATCCAAAGCACACCGCCAGGGCAACGAAGGAGTGGCTTCGTAAGAAGCATTTCAAGGTCCTGGAGTGGCCTAGCCAGTCTCCAGATCTCAACCCTATAGAAAACCTTTGGAGGGAGTTGAAAGTCCATCTTGCCAAGCGAAAAGCCAAAAACATCACTGCTCTAGAGGAGATCTGCATGGAGGAATGGGCCAACATACCAACAACAGTGTGTGGCAACCTTGTGAAGACTTACAGAAAACGTTTGACCTCTGTCATTGCCAACAAAGGATATATCACAAAGTATTTGAGATGAAATTTTGTTTCTGACCAAATACTTATTTTCCACCATAATATGCAAATAAAATGAAAAAAAACAGACAATGTGATTTTCTGGATTTTTTTTTCTCAGTTTGTCTCCCATAGTTGAGGTCTACCTATGATGTAAATTACAGACGCCTCTCATCTTTTTAAGTGGTGGAACTTGCACTATTGCTGACTGACTAAATACTTTTTTGCCCCACTGTATGTAAGAAGGTACTATCATATATGTATATGCTGAATGTATATCACAAATATTATGGGTATATGGGTATAGAGCCATTACTCACTGCCTTGCCGTAAAGCAAGTCCTCGCCCAAGGGTTAGACATCTTTTGTAGACACTGCATTTAATCAATGTACATGTCTTCAGTCCCGGTAAAGCATCAGTTATAAAGGCGCCCTATGGATTGAAGTCACAGACGAAACATTCCCCACTGATGATAATTACATGCTTTCTTCTGTAATTTTAAGAGGTGTATCTTTTGCTTAAGCAGGTATCTAAACTGCTTTATGTGATTTTTAAATCAGCAAGTTTATTACATGAGTATGAGCAATTTATTCGTTCTTGGAGATTAACAAGACAGTGGATCAAGTTGATGAATGGCAAGGTGCATACCATCCAAGCACCTTAAAATAAGCTGTGTGTTACTATGATTGACATCTTCAGGAAATGTAGTCAGTGCTTTCAGAATATCTACAGTATCTTCATGCCCAATGGTTACGTTTTTGTCAGCCAATAATATACTTTGAAGCTCAGAGATTACAATATGTTCCTATCATGCAAGGTCTAGGATATCATCAAGGTTAGAATTAATCGGATTAACATAACATTGTCAATATGGCATTTAAGGACAAGTGTAACATTTAGATAGCAGCTATTGCTCCAAGCAAAAGGCACGGGGCAGCTCAAGATTTAAGTTCTACATCTATAGGCCATGTTGGCATGGAACTCTACAGAGAATGAGTCACAGTGTTCTTCCCTGCGAGGTATTGATAGAGATTGACAAGTACTCAAAAGTGGCATAACTACCACGGTCGCAGCGGGGGCTTGGCATCTGAGGGGCCCACCGACTTCAGCAAATAGTTCAGCTGATGTGTATTGTCTCACACAGACCCATAGGGTCCATGCGCAGCAATACACTCTGCTGGCCAATCAGAGGCCATCAGCTGACCTCGGTGTGCATGTGACTGGGGGCGCATGGCAGTGACATCATGTGCTTCTGTTTCTTGCGCTCTGAAGTCAGCTGCCGGCTTCAGAAGAGGATACCGCTCAGCGGGGGAGCAGAGGGAAGGTGAGCATTTATTTGTTTTAAATTACCGAGTACAATGTGGCCATACCATTATATGGATGACTATGGGCTGTGCATTATATAACATGTTTGATTATGGGCTGTGCATTAAACTATATGGAGGACTATGGGCTGTGTATTATACTACATGGATTACTATGGGCTGTCTATTGTATTACATGGATAACTATAGGTTGTGCACTATACTACATGGATGACTATGGGCTGTGCATTATATAACATGTATGGGCTGTGCATTATACTACATGTATGACTATGGGCTGTGTACATGTGTAATAAAGTGCAGGAGATGAGTTTGTCACCATGGAACAGACGGACCAACAGTTTAAGGGAGGTTTATTTACAGGGGATAACACTGACAAAATTAACAGTGCAAATATGAATATTATGAGAACGAGTTAAGCAAGCAGACAAAAAGCATAAACAGTGTTAAACAGTATAAAGGGTAGTTTTCCTATGGAGGAACTTATCAGTCTGAAGGGGTCTTGATTGAAGGGTCACTCTTCTCACACGTTGGCGCTGAATCACCAGCAGCGCTTGTCATCTGAAGTACTCTGTATCCTATGCCTTTAACAATGTCCAGCCGAGATATGAGGGGTTACTGCGGGAGCCAGGGGGGTATGAGTCAAACGATATCCCCTATGCTCCAAGTCCTTTTCTCCAACTCCGCAGTGATGCTTTCTCACTGGAATCAGGGGCTCTGCATTAACACAAGGGTCACCGGAACTTCGTACGTGGTACAGTCTCTCTAAGCGGGTCACAGCCCTGTCACTGGGCGCAGTCTCTTTGCAGGAGACAGTCTTACCACAGAGCGCAGTCTCTTTGCAGGGAAAAGTCTTAGCACAGAGCGTAGTCTCTTTGCAGGGAAAAGTCTTAGCACAGAATGCAGTCTGTTTGTAGGGGAGAGTCTTATCACAGGGATGAGAGCGCAACCTTCCTGACACTGCAGTACCCAGCTTCATGTACTCACGGTCTGCAGTCTTTGTGCGAGGTCTCTCTGTCTCTGGCTGTTGTATCGGAGATCTCTCTCCCGGTCTGTGTCAGCGTCCTCCCCTGTCTCCTGTCTGCGCTGCTCTGAGGAAAACCCGCGCACTTTTCCCGCTCTCAGCTCTCCTCCCTTCCTGTTCCTGGCTGCTGAAAAGGTTGCTTTTCTGTCCCCTGGGGAACCTGCTGCCCTGCTCAATGGTTCCGGGCATGGAGCAGAGGAGGCAACTCTCTCGGTTCTTCCTGCACTTCACCCCCTTACACATGTATGACTAGGGGCTGTGCATTATAATGTATGGAGGACTATGGGCTGTACATTATATTATATGAAGGATATGGTCTGTGCATTATGCTATATGGAGGACTATGGGTTGTACATTATAATAAATGGATTAATATGGGCTGTGTATTGTTTTACATGGATGACTATAGATTCCGCATTATACTACGTGGATTATTATGAGATGTTTATTGTATTACATGGATGACTATAGTTTCTTCATTATACCACATGTATGACTGAGCTGTGCATTATACTACATAGATGACTATGGGCTGTGCATTATACTATATGGATAATAAATAATAATAATAATAAATTTTATTTTTATAGCGCCGACATATTCCGCAGCACTTTACATTTCGGAGGGGATTTGTACAGACAATAGACATTACAGCATAACAATAATCACATACAGTAGATTATAACAAATACCAAGAGGAGTGAGGGCCCTGCTCGCAAGCTTACAGTCTATGAGGAAAGAGGTAGACACGAAAGGTGGGTGGTAACAATTGCCCTGATTGTATGGACCAGCCATAATGTTAACTGTGTAACAGTACAGACACAGAGGGCTAATGGATGCATAAAGCATGTGGGAACATGATGCTGGGAACCTGGTTATGGTAAAATTTTTGGCTCTGCCACACAGGGATAGGTTAGGTTAATGTGTTGAGGCGATAGGCCAGTCTGAATAAATGCGTTTTCAGGACACGCTTAAAATTGTGGGGATTGGGGACTAATCGTATTGACCTGGGAAGTGCATTCCAAAGAATTGGCGCGGCACGTGTAAAGTCTTGGAGACGGGAGTGGGAGGTTCTGACTATTGAGGATACTAACCTCAGGTCATCAGCAGAACGGAGGGCGCGGGTAGGGTGGTATACTGAAACAAGGGAGGAGATGTAGGGTGGTGCTGAGCCATGGAGGGCTTTGTGGGTGAGGGTAATAAGTTTATACTGAATTCTGGAGTGGATGGGTAGCCAGTGTAATGACTGGCACAAGGTAGAGGCATCGGTGTAACGATTGGTGAGGAATATGATCCTGGCTGCAGCATTCAAGACAGATTGGAGAGGGGAGAGTTTTGTAAGAGGGAGACCGATTAGAAGAGAGTTACAATAGTCGAGACGAGAATGAATAAGAGAAACAGTAAGAGTTTTTGCAGAGTCAAAAGTAAGAAAAGGTCGAATTCTAGAAATGTTTTTGAGGTGCAGATGACAAGAGCGAGCCAGTGATCGAATGTGGGGGGCAAAGGAAAGCTCGGAATCAAGTATGACCCCAAGACAGCGGGCATGTTGCTGGGGAGTAATAGTGGAACCACAGACGGAAATGGCAATGTCGGGTGTAGGTACATTAGTAGCGGGAGGAAACACAAGGAGTTCAGTCTTTGACAGGTTCAGTTTCAGATATAGTGAGGACATGATATTAGACACAGCGTTTAGACAATCGCCAGTGTTTTCTAGAAAGGCTGGCGTGATGTCAGGAGAAGAAGCGTATAATTGGGTGTCATCAGCATAGAGATGGTACTGGAAACCAAATCTACTGATTGTTTGACCAATAGGGGCAGTGTACAAGGAGAAGAGGAGGGGGCCTAGAACCGATCCTTGAGGAACCCCAACAGTAAGGGGAAGGTGAGAGGAGGAGGAACCGGCAAAAGAAACAGTAAAGGAGCGGTCGGAGAGATAGGAGGAGAACCAGGAGAGAACGGTGTCCTTGAGGCCAATGGAATGGAGCATAGTGAGGAGGAGCTGATGATCCACAGTGTCGAATGCTGCAGAGAGATCCAAGAGAATTAGCATGGAGTAATGACCATTTGATTTAGCTGTTAGCAGATCATTAGAGACTTTAGTGAGGGCAGTTTCAGTGGAGTGTAAAGAGCGGAAACTGGATTGGAGAGGGTCGAGAACAGAGTTTTCTGAGAGATAGCGGATAAGACGGGAGTGGACCAGGCGTTCCAGGAGTTTAGAGATGAAGGGAAGATTAGAGACAGGTCTATAGTTAGCGGCACAGTTTTGGTCGAGGGATGGTTTTTTAAGTAGTGGATGTATGATGGCATGCTTAAATGAGGAGGGAAAAATACCAGAAGAGAGAGAGAGGTTAAATATTTTAGTTAGGTGAGGGGTGACAGCAGGGGAAAGGGACTGGAGGAGATGTGACGGAAATGGGTCACTGGTGCAAGTAGTTGGGCGAGAAGATGCAAGGAGCCTGCTTACTTCTTCTTCTGTGACTGGTTCAAAATCAGAGAGTGAGTTAGATGCAGTGGGGGAGGGAGGACAGTGCATGGTATGAGGGGATTTGGAGATAATTTCCTGTCGGATCTGGTCAATTTTTTCTTTGAAGTAATTGGCCAGATCGTCAGCTCGGAGCTCAGTGGTTGGGGCCTGTACTCTTGGATTGAGTAGAGAATGAAAAGTGTCAAAGAGACGTTTCGGGTTATTGGACAGTGAGATGATGAGGGTGTTGAAATAGGTTTGTTTGGAGAGGTGAAGGGCAGTGTTGTATGTTCTAAGCATAAACTTAAAATGGATGAAATCTTCGTGTAGATTGGATTTTCTCCACAGACGTTCGGCGCACCTGATGACTATGAGCTGTGCACTATAGTACTTGGATGAATATGGGCTGTGAATTAAACTTTAAGGATTACTATGCAGGTGCATTATACTTTTTCTATGGCACCCCATGACTTTTATGTAGGCCCTCTAGTGAGTATAATGGTTTATTTTTTTTCTATACATCAAAGAACAGTGGCAGAATGGGGGACATATACCAGGATGGGGATATATATACCAGGATGAAGCCCAGGATAAGCAACATATACCAGGATGGGGCTCAGGATAAGGGACATCTACCAGGATAGGGCCCAGGATAAGAGACATATATACCAGGATGGAGGACATATACACTGCTCCAAAAAATAAAGGGAACACTTAAACAACAGAATATAACTCCAAGTAAATCAAAATTCTGTGAAATCAAACTGTCCACTTAGGAAGCAACACTGATTGACAATCAATTTCACATGATGTTGTGCAAATGGAATAGACAACAGATGGAAATTATTGGCAATTATCAAGGCACCCTCATTAAAGGAGTGGTTCTGCAAGTGGGGACCACAGACCACATCTCAGTACCAATGCTTTCTGGCTGATGTTTTGGTCACTTTTGAATGTTGGTTGTGCTTTCACACTCGTGGTAGCATGAGATGGACTCTACAACCCACACAAGTGGCTCAGGCAGTGCAGCTCATCCAGGATGGCACATCAATGCGAGCTGTGGCAAGAAGGTTTGCTGTGTCTGTCAGCGTAGTGTCCAGAGGCTTGAGGCTCTAGCAGGAGACAGGCCCATACGCCAGGAGACATGGAGGGGGTCATAGGAGGGCAACAACCCAGCAGCCGGAGCGCTACCTCAGCCTTTGCGCAAGGAGGAACAGGAAGAGCACTCCAGAGCCCTGCAAAATGACCTCTAGCAGGCCACAAATGTGCATGTGTCTGCATAAATGGTTAGAAACAGACTCCATGAGGATGGTCTGAGTGCCCAACATCTACAGATGGGGGTTGTGCTCACAGCCCAACACCGTGCAGGACGCTTGGCATTTGCCATAGAACACCAGGATTGGCAAATTCACCACTGGTGCCCTGTGCTCTTCACGGATGAAAGCAGATTCACACTGAGCACATGTGACAGATGTGATAGAGTCTGGAGATGCCATGGAGAGTGATCTGCTTACTGCAACATCCTTCAGCATGACCGATTTGGTGGTGGGTCAGTAATGGTGTGGAGTGGCATTTCTTTGGAGGGTCGCACGGTGTTGGGCCGTGAGCAGAACCCCCATCTGTGGACGTCGGGCACTCAGACAATCCTCATGGAGTTTGATTCTAACCACATGACACATGCACATTTGTGGCCTGCTGGAGGTCATTTTGCAGGGCTCTGGCAGTGCTCCTCCTGTTCCTCCTTGCACAAAGGCTCAGGTAGTGGTCCTGCTGCTGGGTTGTTGCCCTCCTACGGCACCCTTAATGTCTCCTGGTGTACTGGCCTGTCTTCTGATAGCGCCTCCAGCCTCTGGACACTACGCTGACAGACACAGCAAACCTTCTTGCCACAGCTCGCATTGATGTGCCATCCTGGATGAGCTGCACTACCTGAGCCACTTGTGTGGGTTGTAGAGTCCATCTCATGCTACCATGAGTGTGAAAGCACAACCAACATTCAAAAGTGACCAAAAAATCAGCCAGAAAGCATTGGTGCTGAGATGTGGTCTGTGGACCCCACCTGCAGAACAGTCCTTTATTGAGGGTGTTTTGATAATTGCCAATAATTTTCATCTCTTGTCTATTCCATTTGCACAACAGCATGTGAAATTGATTGTCAATCAATGTTGCTTCCTAAGTGGACAGTTTGATTTCACAGAAGTTTTATTTACTAGGAGTTATATTCTGTTGTTCAAGTGTTCCATTTATTTTTTTGAGCAATATATATATATATATATATATATATATATATATATGTATATATATATATAATCATCATGGGGGCAGTCCAAATTTTGCACAGGAGTCCATCAGACTCTAGTTACGCAACTGGATGTACAGTAAAATTTTTTTACTGCTGTTATGATTGTTTTTATTTCTATGCAGTCTCCTGGTGACATAATTTTAAGACTTAAATGCTACAAAACAGTTATCACTGTAAGGTCAGGTTCATTTGGCATATTTAATGGTTTGTATAGGGACCACAATGCCCTGACTGACTAAAGGTCACCAACCCAAACTTACAGCCACATATTTGTCTATTAAGTTCAGGTCAGGACACTCACTGTCAGTCGGGGCATTGTGGGCCGTGAAATGCGCCTGTCTGAACCTGGCCTATACAGGAGCCATTCATATTGATAAAACTACTGATCAGATAAAAATACATATTTATTTTAGCAGGCATATTTTAGACTGTTGCTTCAAACTTATTGTGAATTTCAACGCTGAAATGCTGGACAATTCTTGACACTTGGAAAAAGAAACGTATTTGTACCTGACTTTCTTTCCTGCTAATCAGTCATTTACTGACACAAACCATGCACCTAAATACACAGACAGAAGCCAGGCATACTAAGGAGCAGATTTTCCACTCCATTTTAGCTTTGCATTGTTGTTATGGTGAGATGCCAAAAGTAAAACGAATATCTTTAGTGCCTCGGTAACTGTCATTGCAAGGTCAACCATGCAAGGTATTCAGGTTAATGGTAGCGTGCCTTGTCCTGTCTGTAATGTGGTGTAGCGAACACTCAACAGGTGCATTCCATATAACAGTTCCTCTTTTACAGGTGTTTCCCTGTGAGATCCCTTCGGTATATCAAATACAAATGTCTTAATAGTATAATCGATGGGATCCTCGTAGGATGCAGCCGTGCACTGTCAACATTGGGGTAAATAAGGGATATAGGACCTGCTAAGTGAGCATATAAGGTCATTAACCCCTTCCTGACACTAGACGTACTGACATGTCCAATTTCGGGTACCTGTCTTTGATGTGGGCTCAGTAGGTAAATCGGCATATTTCCTTGTAGATGATAGCGGTGTTGTTCAGCCATTATCTGCCTCTAAAGGCAAAGTTCCCTTAATCAGCATTTGGTATGTTTTTGATGTTGCAATTTTCTGTAGCATTTCTGCACCAATAAGCTAAATTAGGTCACCTGCAGTTTTTCATTGCATTTTTTGAGTCCTTTTTTTTTACGTGTTTATATTGATTTTATTTTCAGCTGCTGCTTTTGGTATGTCGTGTTTTAACAGCTTAATGACCGCCAAAACACCTTTTAATGATGGTCTTCCTCAGTGTCGCTTTTTAACGGCGCTGAGGACTAAGAATATAGCACCACCTGGAGGCGGGAATTCCAGCGGGTGTCAGCTGTGCATGACAGCATTGCATGTATTTCATGATGGTGCATGACAGCTTTGTGTTTTTCTAAGAGGTTGTGACTCTCAATCCAAGTGAGGAGCAGCAGCCAGTAAAAAATGTACAGTGGCCATGAGATTTCTATAAATCCCATCCACTGTGCTGGATCTGTAAGATGCTACATTTTCGATGCTACAAAAATATGTAGAGTCAAAAACTCAACAAAAACTCATTGTGGGCATACAAACTTTAGAGTTCCAGCAAACTGGATGGGATTTAGAGAAATCTCATGCTCATTGGTTCTTTTTTACTCAAACTGACCTGTGGCGCAAGTTTCAAATCTACAACATGTCAATTTCTCACGCGGTTAGCTGAGTTTTATGGGCGTATTTTCCCTCTAAACTTGCATTAGATGCAAATAATCCAAATGTAAGAAATGTACATGGGTTTTTTTTTTGCAATTCTGCAGCGGAAATGCGTCAAAAACTCATGTAATCCGCAAAAAGCCAAATACCAGAAAGTATCAGAACAAAGCAGCTTTAATTGAAACATGACATATGAACAGGAGGAAAATCTGCAAAGTCAAAAACGCAACATAACACGTAAAAACGCACTCAAAAGCGTAGTGAAAAAACACAAGTAACCTAATTTACTTAATAGGTGTAGAAATGGTGCTGAAATTCTGCAACATCAAAAATTCACTAAAAGCTCACTGTGGGAACAAAAAATGTTTTATTGCACATGCAAATTATGTCTTCTCGGTGAACGGCCAAGAGTTCAATGCCCTGTTCTGCCCTGTCATCAACATGCGCGCACCACCCCTTTGCTTGATTGATAGCACTCGCTTGCCCAGAGTGAATGCTGTGTGAATTCAGTCCCTGTCACTGCACATCCGCACCGACACTGCAGGAGCCTAGCAAGCAACCGATGCCCTGTGCTAGTACGTGCTTAAGGTACTGTCACACTTAGCGATGTACCCGACAAGCAATATGACGCGGTCAGGATCGCTGGTACATCGCTAAGTGGTCGCTAGTGAGCTGCCACACAGGCAGATCTCACCAGCGACATCGCTGGGGACGGGGGTCGCTACTTACCTGTCACACTAGGCGATCCTGCGTCCTCCCGCCCGGCTCCACGCTCGTCTCTCCACAGGAAGCGCCGCAGGAAGCTGATGACGAGAAACAGTCCTGGACGTTCTCGCACGATCAGCAATAACCAGCTGGGGAGCCAGTCGTTGGTAAGTATCAGACACAGAGATAGCGCTAGCAATATCGCTATAACGTCACAAGTTATAGCGATATTGCTAGCGATATCGCTTAGTGTGACAGTACCTTTACTCTCATTCCTCACTCACTACTGTGCTATCCAATGTGCAGAGAGCAGGCACAGTAATCAGCAGAGAGGAATAAGTGCACGCCTGCACTGACATGATGTTCACACCTGTTCCACTACTGCAGTGTCAGTGCGCATGTGCGGGGCCAGTGATCCAATTCAGGAAGCTCATTCAGAACCGGAAACGTAATTCAATCTATAGGGAGATGTCCGGTGTGCTGGGGCGAAGAGGTGTAATTGACCTTTGACATCGCCAAGGGTTCCGCAAAGAACCTAATTTGCATATGCAATAAAACCATTTACAATTAAAGATTAATCAATATGGCAGGTATCATTTTTTTATAGGAGCTAATTTACCCACAGTAGTTTAAATTGAAATTTGAGGGCGAAAGACTCCTTTAAATAATTACTATAGCTACATGTTAGATTATGGGGGCGCAGTTTCATGGACAAGTAGATGCAGGTTACAGAATGAAATGATTTTGACAGCTTGGCCTTGATATTGTGAATATATAAAGGTTATTTCTGTACTTATCAATCACATGTAATATGTAAGTTAAGAAGGAATGCAATGCATTTTATTCAATCCAGCTGAAAGGTTTGCATTAGCTTTGAAAATACATGAAATATACAAGTTCAATGTGAAATCAGCAGTAAAGGTCATTCTCTTAATAATAGGTTAGCACTTTAATGGAAACAATGAACAGGGGTGTGAGTGATAGCAACCAATGAGCAGCACGAGAGAGTGCAATGAATTGAACGCACTCTTCTTCCTGTGACTCCGGCACTATAGGACATTTCAGGGATATCCTTGTTCCCGCTGCATTACCAGGTGCGGTATAGTTTGCTTTCTTAAAGTTTAACTCTTGTAATGCGGAAAATGTAAGATGTGATTTCTTGTGTTCTGTCACCTTGTTCTCTACATTAGTACACAGTGAGAAATCAGCTGGAAGCAATTTTATCTATGTATTTCTTATCCATTGTACAGTCAGTGGTGTATACTGTTTCTGTTATATCATGTTACAGCTTGTAGTTCTTTTTTGTCTCTTTAAACATGTCAGTATTTTTCAGATATACCATATGAAACATTGGTACAAATCATAGAAAATATATATATTTTAACAGCTATGTGTAAAAGTTTGAGGCAATTGTGGAAAGAATGCTGCTACGCAAGGATGTTTTCATGAATAGAAGCGTTAATAGTTTATTTTTAATAATTAAAACATGAACAAAAGAGAAATCTAAATCAAATCAATATGTGGTGTGACTGGCCTTTGCCTTTAAAACAACATAATAGCATCAATTCCTCCAGGAACACTGGCACACAGTTTTTGAAGGAACTCTGCAGGGAGGTTGTCCCAAACATCTTGGAGAACTAACCACACATCTTCTAAGCATGTAGACTTGTGCAAATTCTTATGTTTCTTCATGTAATACAATACAGATTTGATGATGTTGAGTTCAGGGTTCAGTTGGGATTATAGCATCACTTCCAGGACTCCTTGTTCTTCTTTGCACTGAAGATGGTTCTTAATGACATTGAATGTTTGTGGATTTTGTCCTGCTTCAGTATAAATTCGTAGACAATCATACACCTCCCTGCTTGTATTGCATAACAGATAAGTATCTTCTAGTATTTCTCAACATTGAGGACACCACTAATGATGACCAAATCCCCTATTCCATTTGGTTAAATGCAGCCATAAACTTACAAATTGCCTCCACCACCCCTCACTGTTACCTGCAGACACTCATTACCTTAAGGGTATGTGCACACGTTGAGTATTTGCTTGCAGAAATTTCTGCAACGGTTCTGCATCTCTTGGTAGCAAAAAAGTGGAGGCAAAAATATGGTTTTTATATGCGTTTTTTGCATGGATATTGGCCCACTCCCAGACAAAAAACATCAGCTCTCAGCCACCCCAGAAAAGACACATCTATAAGCTGCACCAAATCTGGTGCTTAGCCAGACTCTTCCCACTCTAACGGTGGCAAGTGGGGTAATGGTTGAGGGGGTTGATGTCACCCTTATTTTGTCAGGTGGCTATAAGTTAGTAATGGACAGGCATCTATAAGACACCCCCATAATTAATCCCATAATAATATTATAAAACACACACACACATCCAGACTAAACTTTATTTGAAATAATAACACAGTCCTCTATTGAATCTAAATTAAACCATAATCACCGAACGCCTAATTCACCGAAGCATATGTCTCCTGCAACAAAAATAAAATGATAAACCACAATATTCCTCACCTGTCTGCAGAGAAGATAATAATCCATAATGTCTCATGACGATCTTGATGACTGTCTCAAGGACAGCCAGCTACACACTGAAACAGGAGCGTGTAATCGCTCCTGCAGTGTATAGCGCTGAGCTGAGGTGAGAGAGTTCACCAGAGTTCATCAGCTCCGGTGATCCCCAATATGGCACCACCATTACATGAGAAAGTTCTCACACAGCAGTTGTGCCATAAGTGAGATCACCAGGGCTAAATAGCTGTTGAACTTATGTGACCTCTCTCATGGCAACTCAGTGCTATACACTGCAGGGTGATGATGCTCCTGTCAGTGTATCACCAGTGGCCGTAGAGAGCAGTCATATCTCATGTGACTTTTATACATGTGAGATCACCGTGGGACACTCTGAATTACGTGGACTATGGCAGACAGGGGAGTATATGGTTGTTTATTATTTTTGATTGTTTACAGGAGATTGGGCATCAGAGATTGGGCATTAAAGTGAGTATATGTTGTTTTTTATTTTACATTTTTTTATAGGTGTCAAGGGCATCAGGAATTTGGTATTAGGTGAGTATAATATGTTTTATATTTTTATCTGAATATGTATTTAATTATTTTACATGTTTTTTTAAGTTTAAGTTTTAAGTTTTTTTAAGTTTGAGCACAGGTGCTGGCTGCCGAGAGACTTCTCCCATCAGTGGCTCCTGCTATCAGTTTTATCAGTGACAGCAGACGTAGCCTGATGTGAGGAATAGTCATTTATCAGCTGACGCCTGCTGACCCACAGTAAGCTTTTTACTGCGGGTCACAGTATCTCTGTGGGGTCACAGTATCTCTGCGAGGTCATGCCGACATCTAACAGCGTGACCCCGCAGTGCTCTCATGGTAGTGATCTACCGGCGGTAACCTTACCGTCAATCAGTACCGTGGCACTGATGTTTTCTACTCTGTCACACAGATGACATCATGTGAAACATCATAGGAAGCCTGTAAAAAATGCAAACAAAAGCTCAGCAAATCCACAAACATTTTTATACCTGCAGATTTGACTGACTCAATTGAAGTCAATGGGTGAAAAACGCTAAAAATCCACACATGGAATTGACATGCCTCAGAAAAAAAAGCACTGCAAATGCTCAATGAAAATTACAGATCATGTGCACAGCACTTCAGGATTCTCATTGAATTAGCTATCATAAGGATTCCATAGCAATTTTGGCCCATTTCCATGAAAAACACATCATGTGGTGCACATAGCCTACGACTCCCCAGCCATTCGGCAAACAAACTGCCTTCTGTCACAGCCAGAAAATTAAAATTTTGACTCATCAGTACAGAGCATCTTTTTATGCTCACCAGTTCCTATGTTTGCATGCAGGCCCGGATTGGCAATATAACCAACCGGGCATTTTCCCGCTGGGCCGCTGTCATGTGGGCCGCGGGCGGCAGCGCCCGATCAAATGGCCGCTTGTCAGCTGCTGCGGCCACTGTGGCTCCTGCCGCCGGCCCGATAGTTTCCAAGTTCCTCCCGCACTGCAGGGAGATAAGCCACCACGCCTCCCCCACGCACCCCATCCTCGCCGCAGCATGAGACCCCCTCCCCCCCGCAGCCACTCACAGTGTCGCTTGCCTTCTCTGTTCGCAGGACCTGTGATGAGGTCACAGGAGGAGAGGAGTCAGGGGGTCACATGATCAGGAGCCTTTGTCCAGACCCCTGATCATGTGACCCCTGACTCCGCCCCTCCTGTGACCTCATCACAGGTCCTGTGCGCACAGCCTTGCCTCTTGGTGTCTGCAGGACTCTGCTGTGCTGTTGTCATGGTGCTGGATGAGATAAGTATGTGTGGGGTCAGGAGGGGTTTACAGGGTAGATGTAGCAGGGCTGTATGTGTGTGGGGTGTACTGAGCGGAGTCGTGTGTGTATGAGGTGTACGGAGCGGAGCCGTGTGTACGAGGTGTATGGAGCGGAGCCGTGTGTGTGCGAGGTGTACGGAGCGGAGCTGTGTGTGTACGAGGTGTATGGAGCGGAGCCGTGTGTGTACGAGGTGTACGGAGCGGAGCCGTGTGTGTACGAGGTGTACGGAGAGGAGCCGCGTGCACGAGGTGTACGGAGCGGAGCCGTGTGTGTACGAGGTGTACGGAGAGGAGCCGCGTGCACGAGGTGTACGGAGAGGAGCCGCGTGCACGAGGTGTACGGAGCGGAGCCGTGTGTGTACGAGGTGTATGGAGCGGAGCCGTGTGTGTATGAGGTGTACGGAGCGGAGCCGTGTGTGTATGAGGTGTACGGAGAGGAGCCGCGTGCACGAGGTGTACGGAGAGGAGCCGCGTGCACGAGGTGTACGGAGCGGAGCCGTGTGTGTACGAGGTGTACGGAGAGGAGCCGCGTGCACGAGGTGTACGGAGCGGAGCCGCGTGTACGAGGTGTACGGAACAGAGCCGCGTGTACGAGGTGTACGGAACAGAGCCGCGTGTACGAGGTGTATGGAGCGGAGCCGCGTGCACGAGGTGTACGGAGCGGAGCCGCGTGCACGAGGTGTACGGAGCGGAGCCGCGTGCACGAGGTGTACGGAGCGGAGCCGCGTGCACGAGGTGTACGGAGAGGAGCCGCGTGCACGAGGTGTACGGAGAGGAGCCGCGTGCACGAGGTGTACGGAGCGGAGCCGCGTGTACGAGGTGTACGGAACGGAGCCGCGTGTACGAGGTGTACGGAGCGGAGCCGTGTGCACGAGGTGTACGGAGCGGAGCCGCGTGCACGAGGTGTATGGAGCGGAGCCGCGTGCGCGAGGTGTATGGAGCGGAGCCGCGTGCACGAGGTGTATGGAGTGGAGCCGCGTGCACGAGGTGTACGGAACAGAGCCGCGTGTACGAGGTGTACAGAGCGGAGCCGCGTGTACGAGGTGTACGGAGCGGAGCCGCGTGTGTACGAAGTGTACGGAGCGGAGCCGCGTGTGTACGAAGTGTATGGAGAGGAGCCGTGTGTGTATGAGGTGTACGGAACAGAGCCGCGTGTACAAGGTGTACGGAGCGGAGCCGCGTGTGTACTTGGTGTACCGAGCGGAGCTGCGTGTGTTTGGGGTATACGGAGCGGAGCCTTATGTGTACGGGATGTACGGAGCGGAGCCAAGTGTGTACAAAGCATACAAAGCGGGCTTTTCCCACGGACACAGGAGTACACGGCGGAGCCCCGAGGAACATTTTAAAACACACACGTGATGTTCCACCTGAAGTGATGTGCTTGAAGCTGACCGGAAATGAGATAATTTCTTAAGGAGAATGTAACAGAACCAGGAATGCTTCAGATCCATCACCATGTCCTCCTCCGACAGCGCAGACAGCAGGATCGCCTTGGAATCGGGGATGTCGGCCTTGTGAGCGGATCATGATAGGTCCTGCATCGGGAGGCTCAGGTGGGCACTACAATGGGAGCCGGGCTGCTATAGTATCTTTATAGAATCTTTCTTTATTTCTTTCTCTCTTTTTCTTTCTTTCTCTGTTCTTTCTCATTCTCTGTTCTGTCTTTCCCTCATTTTCTTTTTCTCTCTCTCTGTTCTTTCTTTCCCCTCTTTCTTTCTTTTTCTTTCCTTTCTTTCTTTCTTTCTTTCTTTCTTTTCTTTACTTCTTTCTCTCTCTATTCTTTCTCTGTCTCTCTCTGTTCTTTCTTTCCCCTCTTTCTTTCTCTCTATTCTTTCTCTGTCTCTCTCTGTTCTTTCTTTCCCCTCTTTCTTTCTCTCTCTCTCTGTTCTTTCACTGTCTCTCTCTGTTCTTTCTTTCTTTTTTCCCCTCTTTCTTTCTTTCTTTTTTTTCTTTTTTCTCTCTCTCTCTGTTTTCTCTCTTCCTTAGTGCCAGTCAGTGTGCCCATAATGCCAGTCACTGTGCCCTCAGTACAAGTCAGTGTGATCAGCAGTGCTAAATGGGTGCGATTAGGCGTGGACATGGGTGTGACTAGTTGTGGAATGGGTGTGGCCGGGCGTAGCTTAAAATTTGCAGCGGCGTGCTGCGCGCGCCGCAGTCTTTGTCCCTCTTACCCTTCCTCAAAAGTTGGGAGGTATGATAGGGGCAGCTATGACCAGGGGGTCTGGTGGCCCAATGGATAGCAGTTCTGCCAGGAATTCTGTCACCGTGCATACAAAAGGGGACAGAGCTTTGGGAGGAGTACTGTACCTAAAAGCAATAAATAGGACTGAGCTGAAATACTGGACACAGCTGTGACTACATGGTATATAGTCGTGTTAATCTCCTCTCACTGCTTGTAACCTACAACTGTACAAAAATATTATATAGTCACCATGTGACTAGTGGGCCTGTGTAACTTCAAATGCCAGGGCTGAATTTTAGTCCCAGTCCGGCCCTGTTTGCATGCATAGTTGAGTTGCTTGGTCTTGCTTGTCAAAAGTGTGTCTTTTTGGCCACAATTCTTCCACGAGCACTACTTTTGTGTAGAATTATTTAAACAGTAGATAGCTGTGTCCAGGGGAATAACTACTACGGTCCCAGCAGTCGCCACTGCGACCGGGCCCGGGGGAGTCATATCTCCCAACCGTCCAGATTCTCGCAGGACAGTCCCGTTTTTGACCCCACCGCGTCCCGCCCGGGAGTCTATTTTTCCCGCACTGCACTGAGCCACCTCGCCCCCCCATGCACCCCTTCCTCGCCCTCCCGCAGAGACCCACCGCACTGACAGGAGCCTGTAACAACATGCAATGTCGCCTCTAGGCTGTTCTCTAATGTGCGCACAGGACCTGTGATGAGGTCACAGGAGGGGAGGAGTCAGAGGTCACATGATCAGGGGCCTTGATATCTGCAGGACTTTGCTGTGCTGGTTGCCATGGTGCTGGATGAGGTAAAGTTTATGTGTGGGGTCAGGATGGGTTTACAGTGTGGATATAGCAGAGCTGTGTGTGTACAATTTTGGACAGAGCGGAGCCGTGTGTGTACGAGGTGTACAGAGCGGAGCCGCATGTGTATGAGGTGTACGGAGCGGAGCTGCGTGTGTATGAGGTGTACGGAGCAGAGCCGCATGTGTATGAGGTGTACGGAACGGAGCCGCGTTTGTACGAGATGTACGGAGCGGAACCGCGTGTGTACGAGGTGTATGGAGCAGAGCCGCGTGTGTATGAGGTGTATGGAGCTGAGCCGCGTGTGTATGAGGTGTACAGAGTGGAGCTGCATGTGTATGAGGTGTATGGAACGGAGCCGCGTGTGTACGAGGTGTACGGAGCAGAGATGTGCATGTATTTTGGCATGGGGGGCCCCATTTGAAAGTTTGAACCGGGGCCCATAACTTTGTAGTTATGCCACTGGCTGTGTCCCATCAGTTGCTACCAGTTCTGAGTTCATAGCACCGCTCAATATCTTCTGATTTTCAAGGGCAGTAACCATGATGTAGATTTTATCTGCTGCGCTAAGTTTCCTTGGCCAACGACTATGTCTACAGTCCTCAACATTGCACATTTCTTGGAGTTTCTTCAAAAGAGTTTGGACAGCAAATCTTGAAGCCACAGGCAGCTTTGAAATCTTTGCCTGGGAGACATCTTCCTGATACAGAATAACTATCTTGTATATAGTTGCTGTGCTCAGTTTTGCCATGTTGTATGTACTATGATCAGTGTCCTAAACAATGTCACTACTGTAGCAGCGTTTGGCTTTTCTTGCTCATCTTTAAGCCTCCTACACAGCTGTTTTATTATAGTGGTTTGAAAAAACCACTATATTGTGATCCGAACGCTGCTAACTTATTCTTCTTATTATTATAGTGGTTTGAAAAAACCACTATATTGTAATCCGAACGCTGCTAACTTATTCTTCTTCTTCTTCTTATTATTATTATTAAGTTGATTTCTGCAATTAATGCGGCCCGAACCGCTACACGCACAGACTCCGTTGAGGTGTCGTTTCGAAGCCAGCGTCCATGAGAGGTGTGCTAAGTATTTTTCGTGTCGATCGGATTTGTAGTTTTTGCGCAATTTGCGTTTGAAAATTTTTTTTCCCGTCATTGGAATGCACTGTGTCAATGCTTTTCAATGGGAAGCTTAAAACGTGCCCTGAGACGATTGAAATGGCAGTTGAGCTCATTGATATGCGCAGGCAGACCCAGTTACTATGCCAACGCCTACGAACGTCACATGACATCTCCAGAACAGGGCTTCTGCCACATAATATCAACTCTTAAAGCTAAACCCACAGCACAAATGCAAATCTAGCTTCATCACATGACACATGCCCCTGAGAGAGAATGTGTGCGCCAAAGTGGATTTAGAAGCCCAGTGAGCCACCCTGGCTCTTAAAGGGCCGACGCGCCAAAGTGATTCTTAAAGACCTGGCGCACCAAAATGAGTCTTAAAGGGCCGGCGCACCAAATCGAAAGCTGAGTGACCCAAGGCTCCAAATCGGAGGCTGATAGACCCTGGCCTACAAAAAGGAGGCTGAGCAACCCTGGCATCCAAATCGGACCCAGAGTGGCCCCGCCCACGAAATCGGACCCAGAGTGGCCTCGCCCACCAAATCAGACCCAGAGTGGCCCCGCCCACCAAATTGGACCCTGAGGGGCCCCACCCACAAAATCGGACCCTGAGGGGCCCCACCCACAAAATCGAACCCTGAGGGGCCCCAACCACAAAATCGGACCCAGAAGGGCCCCAACCACAAAATCGGACCCAGAGTGGACCTGCCCACCAAAATGGACCCAGGGGGCTCCACCCACAAAATCAGACCCTAAGGGGCCCCACCCACAAAATCGGACCCTGAGTAGACCCGGCCACAAAATCGGACCCTGAGGGGCCCCAACCACAAAATCGGACCCTGAGGGGCCCCGGCCACAAAATCGGACCCTGAGGGGCCCCACCCACAAAATCGGACCCTGAGGGGCCCCACCCACAAAATCGGACCCTGAGGGGCACCGGCCACAAAATCGGACACTGATGGGCCCCGGCCACGAAATCGGACCCTGAGGGACCCTGGCCACGAAATCGGACACTGAGGGGCGCTGGCCACAAAATCGGACCCTGAGGGGCCCTACCCACAAAATCGGACCCTGAGGGCCCCCAACCACAAAATCGGACCCTGAGGGCCCCCAACCACAAAATCGGACGCTGAGGGGCCCCAACCACAAAATCGGACCCTGAGGGTCCCCAACCACAAAATTGGACCCTGAGGGGCCCCGCCCACCAAATCGGACCCTCAGGGGCCCCACCCACCAAATCGGACCCTCAGGGGCCCCACCCACAAAATCGGACCCTGAGGGGCCCCACCCACAAAATCGGACCCTGAGGGGCCCCACCCACAAAATCGGACCCTGACTGGCCCCGGCCACAAAATCGGACCCTGAGGGACCCCACCTACAAAATTGAACCCTGAGGGGCCCCAACCACAAAATCGGACCCTGAGGGGCCCCAACCACAAAATCGGACGCTGAGGGGCCCCAACCACAAAATCGGATCCTGAGGGGCCCCAACCACAAAATCGGACCCTGTGGGGCCCCAACCACAAAATCGGACCCTGAGGGGCCCGGCCACAAAATCGGACCCTGAGGGGCCCCACCCACAAAATCGGACCCTGAGGGGCCCCAACCACCAAATCAGACCCTGAGGGGCCCCGGCCACAAAATTGGACCCTGAGGGGCCCCACCCACCAAATCAGCCCCTGAGGGGACCCGGCCACCAAATCAGATCCTGAGGGGCCCCACCCACCAAATCGGACCCTGAGGTGCCCCGGCCACCAAATCGGACCCTGAGGGGCCTCACCCACCAAATCGGACCCTGAGGGGCCCCACCCACCAAATCGGACCCTGAGGGGCCCCAGCCACAAAATCGGACCCTGAGGGGCCCCACCCACAAAATCGGACCCTGAGGGGCCCCAACCACCAAATCAGACCCTGAGGGGCCCCGGCCACAAAATCGGACCCTGAGGGGCCCCACCCACCTAATCGGACCCTGAGGGGCCCCGGCCACAAAATCGGACCCTGAGGGGCCCCACCCACAAAATCGGACCCTGAGGGGCCCCAACCACCAAATCAGACCCTGAGGGGCCCCCGGCCACAAAATTGTACCCTGAGGGGCCCCACCCACCAAATCAGCCCCTGAGGGGACCCGGCCACCAAATCAGACCCTGAGGGGCCCCACCCACCAAATCGGACCCTGAGGTGCCCCGGCCACAAAATCGGACCCTGAGGGGCCCCACCCACAAAATCGGGCCCTGAGGGCCCCACCCACAAAATCGGACCCTGAGGCCAAAGTGGCCCCTGAGAGGCACCCACAGTTAAAACAGATCCTGAGTTGAAAGTCTTGCAGGTGCAGCAGGCAAGTCTCTCTTAAAGGGGCAGCCCGGGCAGCATTTCAAACCACTATCTGTACTTCCTTCAGGAAATACACATCTAGTTATTAAGTTGATTTCCGCAATTAATACAGCCCGAACCGCTACACGCACAGACGCCGTTGAGGTGTTGTTTCGAAGCCAGCGTCCATGAGAGGTGTGCTAAGTATTTTTCGTGTCGATCGGATTTGTAGTTTTTGCGCAATTTGCGTTTGAAAATTTTTTTTCCCGTCATTGGAATGCACTGGCTCCAATGCTTTTCAATGGGTAATGGCAAAACGTGCCCTGAGGCGATTAAAATGGCAGTTGAGCTCATTGATATGCGCAGGCAGACCCAGTTACTATGCCAACGCCTATGAACGTCACATGACATCCCAAGGACAGAGATTCTGCCACATAATATCAGCTCTTAAAGTGAAACCCACAGCACAAATGCAAATCTAGCTTCATCACATGACACATGCCCCTGAGATAGAATGTGCGACAAAGTGGATTTAGAAGCCCAGTGAGCCACCCTGGCTCTTAAAGGGCCGACGTGCCACAGTGATTCTTAAAGGGCCAGCGCACCGAAATGAGTCTTAAAGGGCCGGCGCGCCAAATCGAAAGCTGAGTGACCCCGGCCTCCAAATCGGAGGCTGAGCCACCCCGGCCTCCAAATCGGAGGCTGAACCACCCCGGCCTCCAAATCGGAGGCTGAACCACCCCGGCCTCCAAATCGGAGGTTGAGCCACCCTGGCCTCCAAATCGGACCCAGTGTGGCCCCGCTCAAAAAATCAGACCCAGAGTAGCACAGCCCACCAAATCGGATCCTGAGGGGCCCCGCCCACCAAATCAGACTCCGAGTGGCCCGCCCACCAAATCGGACCCTGAAGGGCCCCGTCCACCAAATCGGACCCTGAGGAGCCCCGCCCACCAAATCAGACCCTGAGAAGCCCCGCCCACCAAATCGGACCCAGAGTGACCCCGCCCACCAAATCGAACCCTGAAGGGCCCCGCCGATCAAATCGGACCCAGAGTGGCCCCGCCTACCAAATCGGACCCAGAGGGGCCCCGCCCATCAAATCGGACCCTGAGGGGCCCCGCCCACCAAATCGGAACCTGAGGGGCCCCGCCCACCAAATCGGAACCTGAGGAGCCCCGCCCACCAAATCGGACCCAGATTGACCCCGCCCACCAAATCGGACCCCGAGGAGCCCCGCCCACCAAATCGGACCCAGATTGACCCCGCCCACCAAATCAGACCCTGAAGGGCCTCGCCCACCAAATCGGACCCAGAGGTGCCCCGCTCACCAAATCGGTCCCAGGGGGCCCCGCCCACCAAATCGGACCATGAGGGGCCCCGCCCACCAAATCAGACCATGAGGGGCACCGCCCACTAAATCAGACCATGAGGGGCACCGCCCACCAAAATGGACCCAGGGGGCTCAACCCACAAAATCAGACCCTAAGGGGCCCCACCCACAAAATCGGATCCTGAGTGGGCCCCAACCACAAAATCGGACCCTGAGAGACCCCGGCCACAAAATCGAACCTAGAGGGGCCCCAGTCACAAAATCAGACCCTAAGGGGCCCAGGTCACGAAATCGGACCCTGAGGGGCCCCACCCACAAAATCAGACCCTGAGGGGCCCCGCCCACCAAATTAGACCCTGAGGGGCCCCACCCTTAAAATCAGACCCTGAGGGGCCCCAGCCACAAAATCAGACCCTGAGGGGCCCCAGCCACAAAATCGGACTCTGAGGGGCTCCACCCACAAAATCGGACCCTGAGGGGCCCCACCCACAAATCCAGACCCTGAGGGGACCCGGCCACAAAATCGGACCCTGAGAGACCCCGGCCACAAAATCGGACCCTGAGGGGCCCCAACCACAAAAACAGACCCTGAGGGGCCCCAGTCACAAAATCAGACCCTGAGGGGCCCCACCCACAAAATCAGACCCTGAGGGACCCCAGCCACAAAATCAGAACCTGAGGGGCCCCAACCACAAAATCAGAACCTGAAGGGGCCCCACCCACAAAATCAGACCATGAGGGACCGCACCCACAAAATCGGACCCTGAGGGGCCCCGCCCACCAAATTAGACCCTGAGGGGCCCCACCCTCAAAATCGGTCGCTGAGGGGCCCCACCCACAAAATCGGACCCTGAGAGACCCCGGCCACAAAATCGAACCCAGAGGGGCCTCAGTCACAAAATCAGACCCTAAGGGGCCCCGGCCACAAAATTGGACCCTGAGGGGCCTCACCCACAAGATCAGACCCTGAGGGACCCCAGCTACAAAATCGGACCCTGAGGGGCCCCACCCACAAAATCAGACCCTGTGGGGCCCCAGTCACAAAATCGGACCCTGATGGGCCCCAGCCACAAAATCAGACCCTGAGGGGCCCCAGCCACAAAATCGGACCCTGAGGGGCCCCACCCACAAAATCAGACCCTGAGGGGCCCCACCCACAAAATCGGACCCTGAGGGGCCCCGCCCACCAAATTAGACCCTGAGGGGCCCCACCCTCAAAATCAGACCCTGAGGGGCCACAGCCACAAAATCAGACCATGAGGGGCCCCAGCCACAAAATCGGACCCTGAGGGGCCCCACCCACAAAATCTGACCCGGATGGGCCCCACCCACAAATCCAGACCCTGAGGGGCCCCACCCACAAAATCAGACCCTGAGGGACCCCAGCCACAAAATCAGAACCTGAGGGGCCCCAACCACAAAATCAGAACCTGAGGGGCCCCACCCACAAAATCAGACCATGAGGGACCCCACCCACAAAATCGGACCCTGTGGGGCCCCGCCCACCAAATTAGACCCTGAGGGACCCCACCCTCAAAATCGGTCGCTGAGGGGCCCCACCCACAAAATCGGACCCTGAGAGACCCCGGCCACAAAATCGAACCCAGAGGGGCCTCAGTCACAAAATCAGACCCTAAGGGGCCCCGGCCACAAAATTGGACCCTGAGGGGCCTCACCCACAAAATCAGACCCTGAGGGACCCCAGCCACAAAATCGGACCCTGAGGGGCCCCACCCACAAAATCAGACCCTGTGGGCCCCCAGTCACAAAATCGGACCCTGATGGGCCCCAGCCACAAAATCAGACCCTGAGGGGCCCCAGCCACAAAATCGGGCCCTGAGGGGCCCCACCCACAAAATCGGACCCTGAGGGGCCCCGCCCACCAAATTAGACCCTGAGGGGCCCCACCCTCAAAATCAGACCCTGAGGGGCCACAGCCACAAAATCAGACCATGAGGGGCCCCAGCCACAAAATCGGACCCTGAGGGGCCCCACCCACAAAATCTGACCCGGATGGGCCCCACCCACAAATCCAGACCCTGAGGGGCCCCAGCCACAAAATCGGACCCTGAGAGACCCCGGCCACAAAATCGGACCCTGAGGGGCCCCAACCACAAAATCAGACCCAGAGGGGCCCCGGTCACAAAATCGGACCCTGAGGGGCCCCACCCACAAAATCAGACCCTGAGGGACCCCAGCCACAAAATCAGACCCTGAGGGGCCCCAGCCACAAAATCGGACCCTGAGGGGCCCCAGCCACAAAATCGGACCCTGAGGGGCCCCACCCACAAAATCGGACCCTGAGGGGCCCCGCCCACCAAATTAGACCCTGAGGGGCCCCACCCTCAAAATCGGTCCCTGAGGGGCCCCGGCCAAAAATCGGACCCTAAGGGGCCCCACCCGCAAAATCGGACCCTAAGGGGCCCCGGCCACAAAATCGGACCCTGAGGGGCCCCATCCGCAAAATCGGACCCTGAGGGGCCCCACCTGCAAAATCGGACCCTGAGGGGCCCCACCCGCAAAATTGGACCCTGAGGGGCCCCACCCGCAAAATCGGACTCTGAGGGGATCCACCCGCAAAATCGGACCCTGAGGGGCCCCGGCCCCAAAAATCGGACCCTGAGGGGCCCCAACCGCAAAATCGGACCCTGAGAGGCACCGGCTACAAAATCGGACCCTGAGGGGCCCCGGACACAAAATCGGACCCTGAGGGGCCCCGGCCACAAAATCGGACCCTGAGGGGCCCAACCCACAAAATCAGACTCAGTGTCCCCACCCACCAAATTGGACCCTGAAGGGCCCCATCCACCAAATCGGACCCAAAGTGGCACCGCCCACCAAATCAGACCTAGAGTGGCCCCGCCCGCCAAATTGGACCGTGAGGGGCCCCGCCCACCAAATTGGACCCTGAGGGACCCCGCCCACCAAGTCGGATTCTGAAAGGCCCCAACCACAAAATCGGACCCTGAGGGTCCCTGCTGACCAAATTGAACTCTGAGGGGCCCCGCCCACCAAATCGAACCCCGAGGGATCCCGTCCACCAAATCGAACCCCGAGGGATCCCGCCCACCAAATCGGACCCCGAGGGTCCCCGCCAACCAAATCGGACCCTGAGGGGCCCCGCCCACCAAATCGGACTCTGATAGATCCCGCCCACCAAATCAGACCCTGAGGGGCCCAGCTCACCAAATCGGACCCAGAGTGGCCCCGCCCACCAAATTGGACCCAGAGTGGCCCCGCCCACCAAATCAGACCCAGAGTGGCTCCGCCCACCAAATTGTACCCTGAGGGGCCCAACCCACAAAATCGGACCCTAAGGGGCCCCACCCACAAAATTGGACCCTGAGTGGCCCCGACCACAAAATTGGTCCCTGATCAGCCCCACCCACAAAATCGGACCCTGAGGGGATCCGGCCACAACATCGGACCCTGAGTGGCCCCACTCACAAAATCGGACCCTGAGGGGCCCTACCCACAAAATCGGACCCTGAGGGGCCCTACCCACAAAATCGGACCCTGAGGGGCCCCAACCACAAAATCGGACCCTGACGGGCCCCGGCCGCAAAATCGGACCATGACGAGCCCCGGCCACAAAATCGGACCCTGAGGGACCCACCTACAAAATTGAACCCTGAGGGGCCCCAACCACAAAATCGGATCCTGAGGGGCCCCACCCACAAAATCGGACCCTGAGGGGCCCCACCCACAAAATTGGACCCTCAGGGGCCCCGGCCACAAAATCGGACCCTGAGGGACCCCGGCCACAAAATCAGATCCTGAGGGGCCCCAACCACAAAATCGGACCCTGAGAGGCTCCGGCTGCAAAATCGGACCCTGAGGGGCCCCATCCACAAAATCGGACCCTGAGAGGCACCGGCCACAAAATCGGACCCTGAGGGGCCCCGGACACAAAATCGGACCCTGAGGGGCCCCGGCCACAAAATCGGACCCTGAGGGGCCCAACC
The DNA here is from genome assembly GCF_039654945.1 of Dendrobates tinctorius. Lineage (NCBI taxonomy): Eukaryota > Metazoa > Chordata > Amphibia > Anura > Dendrobatidae > Dendrobates > Dendrobates tinctorius. The sequence goes on along the minus strand of NW_027361790.1, from coordinate 6,055,099 downwards.
CACAAAATCAGACCCAGAGGGGCCCCGCCCACCAAATTAGACCCTGAGGGGCCCCACCCACAAAATCAGACCCTGAGGGGCCCCAGCCACAAAATCGGACCCTGAGAGGCCCCAGCCACAAAATCAGACCCTGAGGGTCCCCAACCACCAAATCAGACCCTGAGGGGCCCCGTCCACCAAATCGGACCCTGAGGAACCCCACCCACCAAATCAGACCCTGAGAAGCCCCGCCCACCAAATCGGACCCAGAGTGACCCCGCCCACCAAATCGGACCCTGAAGGGCCCCGCCCATCAAATCGGACCCAAAGTGGCCCCGCCCATCAAATCGGACCCTGAGGGGCCCCGCCCACCAAATCGGAACCTGAGGAGCCCCGCCCACCAAATCGGACCCAGATTGACCCCACCCACCAAATCGGACCCTGAAGGGCCCCGCCCACCAAATCAGACCCAGAGGGTCCCCGCCCACCAAATCGGACCCTGAAGGGCCCCGCCCACCAAATCGGACCCAGAGGGGCCCTGCCCACCAAATCAGACCTAGGGGGGCCCCGCCCACCAAAATGGAGCCAGGGGGCTCCACTCACAAAATCGGACCATGAGGGGCCCCGCCCACCAAATCGGACCATGAGGGGCACCGCCCACTAAATCGGACCCAGAGTGGCCCTGCCCACCAAAATGGACCCAGGGGGCTCCACTCACAAAATCGGACCCTGAGGGGCCCTACCCACAAAATCGGACCCTGAGGGGCCCCAACCACAAAATCGGACCCTGATGGGCCCCAGCCACAAAATCGGACCCTGAGGGGCCCCGGCCACAAAATCGGACCCTGAGGGACCCCACCTACAAAATTGAACCCTGAGGGGCCCCAACCACAAAATCGGATCCTGAGGGGCCCCACCCACAAAATCGGACCCTGAGGGGCCCCACCCACAAAATTGGACCCTCAGGGCCCCGGCCACAAAATCAGACCCTGAGGGATCCCGGCCACAAAATCAGATCCTGAGGGGCCCCACCCACAAAATCGGACTCTGAGGGGCCCCACCCACAAAATCGAACCCAGAGGGGCCTCAGTCACAAAATCAGACCCTAAGGGGCCCCGGCCACAAAATTGGACCCTCAGGGGCCTCACCCACAAAATCAGACCCTGAGGGACCCCAGCCACAAAATCGGACCCTGAGGGGCCCCACCCACAAAATCGAACCCAGAGGGGCCTCAGTCACAAAATCAGACCCTCAGGGGCCCCGGCCACAAAATCGGACCCTGAGGGACCCCGGCCACAAAATCAGATCCTGAGGGGCCCCAACCACAAAATCGGACCCTGAGAGGCTCCGGCTGCAAAATCGGACCCTGAGGGGCCCCATCCACAAAATCGGACCCTGAGAGGCACCGGCCACAAAATCGGACCCTGAGGGGCCCCGGACACAAAATCGGACCCTGAGGGGCCCCGGCCACAAAATCGGACCCTGAGGGGCCCAACCCACAAAATCAGACCCAGAGGGGCCCCGCCCACCAAATTAGACCCTGAGGGGCCCCACCCACAAAATCAGACCCTGAGGGGCCCCAGCCACAAAATCGGACCCTGAGAGGCCCCAGCCACAAAATCAGACCCTGAGGGTCCCCAACCACCAAATCAGACCCTGAGGGGCCCCGTCCACCACATCGGACCCTGAGGAACCACACCCACCAAATCAGACCCTGAGAAGCCCCGCCCACCAAATCGGACCCAGAGTGACCCCGCCCACCAAATCGGACCCTGAAGGGCCCCGCCCATCAAATCGGACCCAAAGTGGCCCCGCCCATCAAATCGGACCCTGAGGGGCCCCGCCCACCAAATCGGAACCTGAGGAGCCCCGCCCACCAAATCGGACCCAGATTGACCCCGCCCACCAAATCGGACCCTGAAGGGCCCCGCCCACCAAATCAGACCCAGAGGGTCCCCGCCCACCAAATCGGACCCTGAAGGGCCCCGCCCACCAAATCGGACCCAGAGGGGCCCTGCCCACCAAATCAGACCTAGGGGGGCCCCGCCCACCAAAATGGAGCCAGGGGGCTCCACTCACAAAATCGGACCATGAGGGGCCCCGCCCACCAAATCGGACCATGAGGGGCACCGCCCACTAAATCGGACCCAGAGTGGCCCCGCCCACCAAAATGGACCCAGGGGGCTCCACTCACAAAATCGGACCCTGTGGGGCCCTACCCACAAAATCGGACCCTGAGGGGCCCCAACCACAAAATCGGACCCTGATGGGCCCCAGCCACAAAATCGGACCCTGAGGGGCCCCGGCCACAAAATCGGACCCTGAGGGACCCCACCTACAAAATTGAACCCTGAGGGGCCCCAACCACAAAATCGGATCCTGAGGGGCCCCACCCACAAAATCGGACCCTGAGGGGCCCCACCCACAAAATTGGACCCTCAGGGCCCCGGCCACAAAATCAGTCCCTGAGGGACCCCGGCCACAAAATCAGATCCTGAGGGGCCCCACCCACAAAATCGGACTCTGAGGGGCCCCACCCACAAAATCGAACCCAGAGGGGCCTCAGTCACAAAATCAGACCCTAAGGGGCCCCGGCCACAAAATTGGACCCTCAGGGGCCTCACCCACAAAATCAGACCCTGAGGGACCCCAGCCACAAAATCGGACCCTGAGGGGCCCCACCCACAAAATCAGACCCTGTGGGGCCCCAGTCACAAAATCGGACCCTGATGGGCCCCATCCACAAAATCAGACCCTGAGGGGCCCCAGCCACAAAATCAGACCCTGAGGGGCCCCACCCACAAAATCAGACCCTGAGGGGCCCCACCCACAAAATCGGACCCTGAGGGGCCCCGCCCACCAATTTAGACCCTGAGGGGCCCCACCCTCAAAATCAGACCCTGAGGGGCCACAGCCACAAAATCAGACCATGAGGGGCCCCAGCCACAAAGTCGGACCCTGAGTGGCCCCACCCACAAAATCTGACCCGGATGGGCCCCACCCACAAATCCAGACCCTGAGGGGCCCCACCCACAAAATCAGACCCTGAGGGACCCCAGCCACAAAATCAGAACCTGAGGGGCCCCAACCACAAAATCAGAACCTGAGGGGCCCCACCCACAAAATCAGACCATGAGGGACCCCACCCACAAAATCGGACCCTGAGGGGCCCCGCCCACCAAATTAGACCCTGAGGGGCCCCACCCTCAAAATCGGTCGCTGAGGGGCCCCACCCACAAAATCGGACCCTGAGAGACCCCGGCCACAAAATCGAACCCAGAGGGGCCTCATTCACAAAATCAGACCCTAAGGGGCCCCGGCCAGAAAATTGGACCCTGAGGGGCCTCACCCACAAAATCAGACCCTGAGGGACCCCAGCCACAAAATCAGACCCTGAGGGGCCCCACCCACAAAATCAGACCCTGTGGGGCCCCAGTCACAAAATCGGACCCTGATGGGCCCCAGCCACAAAATCAGACCCTGAGGGGCCCCAGCCACAAAATCGGACCCTGAGGGGCCCCACCCACAAAATCAGACCCTGAGGGGCCCCACCCACAAAATCGGACCCTGAGGGGCCCCGCCCACCAAATTAGACCCTGAGGGGCCCCACCCTCAAAATCAGACCCTGAGGGGCCACAGCCACAAAATCAGACCATGAGGGGCCCCAGCCACAAAATCGGACCCTGAGGGGCCCCACCCACAAAATCTGACCCGGATGGGCCCCACCCACAAATCCAGACCCTGAGGGGCCCCAGCCACAAAATCGGACCCTGAGAGACCCCGGCCACAAAATCGGACCCTGAGGGGCCCCAACCACAAAATCAGACCCAGAGGGGCCCCGGTCACAAAATCGGACCCTGAGGGGCCCCACCCACAAAATCAGACCCTGAGGGACCCCAGCCACAAAATCAGACCCTGAGGGGCCCCAGCCACAAAATCGGACCCTGAGGGACCCCAGCCACAAAATCGGACCCTGAGGGGCCCCACCCACAAAATCGGACCCTGAGGGGCCCCACCCACCAAATTAGACCCTGAGGGGCCCCACCCTCAAAATCGGTCCCTGAGGGGCCCCGGCCAAAAATCGGACCCTAAGGGGCCCCACCCGCAAAATCGGACCCTAAGGGGCCCCGGCCACAAAATCGGACCCTGAGGGGCCCCATCCGCAGAATCGGACCCTGAGGGGCCCCACCCGCAAAATCGGACCCTGAGGGGCCCCACCCGCAAAATTGGACCCTGAGGGGCCCTACCCGCAAAATCGGACCCTGAGGGGATCCACCCGCAAAATCGGACCCTGAGGGGCCCCGGCCCCAAAAATCGGACCCTGAGGGGCCCCAACCGCAAAATCGGACCCTGAGAGGCACCGGCTACAAAATCGGACCCTGAGGGGCCCCGGACACAAAATCGGACCCTGAGGGGCCCCGGCCACAAAATCGGACCCTGAGGGGCCCAACCCACAAAATCAGACTCAGTGTCCCCGCCCACCAAATTGGACCCTGAAGGGCCCCATCCACCAAATCAGACCCAAAGTGGCACCGCCCACCAAATCAGACCCAGAGTGGCCCCGCCCGCCAAATTGGACCCTGAGGGGCCCCGCCCACCAAATTGGACCCTGAGGGGCCCCGCCCACCAAATTGGACCCTGAGGGGCCCCGCCCACCAAATCGGACCCTGAGGGGCCCCGCCCACTAAATCGGATTCTGAAAGGCCCCAACCACAAAATCGGACCCTGAGGGTCCCCGCTGACCAAATTGAACTCTGAGGGTCCCCGCCCACCAAATCGAACCCCGAGGGATCCCGCCCACCAAATCGAACCCCGAGGGATCCCGCCCACCAAATCGGACCCCGAGGGTCCCCGCCAACCAAATCGGACCCTGAGGGGCCCCGCCCACCAAAACGGACTCTGATAGATCCCGCCCACCAAATCAGACCCTGAGGGGCCCAGCTCACCAAATCGGACCCAGAGTGGCCCCGCCCACCAAATTGGACCCAGAGTGGCCCCGCCCACCAAATCAGACCCAGAGTGGCCCCGCCCACCAAATTGTACCCTGAGGGGCCCAACCCACAAAATCGGACCCTAAGGGGCCCCACCCACAAAATTGGACCCTGAGGGGCCCCGACCACAAAATTGGACCCTGAGGGGCCCCACCCACAAAATCGGACCCTGAGGGGATCCGGCCACAACATCGGACCCTGAGTGGCCCCACTCACAAAATCGGACCCTGAGGGGCCCTACCCACAAAATCGGACCCTGAGGGGCCCTACCCACAAAATCGGACCCTGAGGGGCCCCAACCACAAAATCGGACCATGACGGGCCCCGGCCGCAAAATCGGACCATGACGGGCCCCGGCCACAAAATCGGACCCTGAGGGGCCGCAACCACAAAATCGGATCCTGAGGGGCCCCACCCACAAAATCGGACCCTGAGGAGCCCCACCCACAAAATTGGACCCTCAGGGGCCCCGGCCACAAAATCGGACCCTGAGGGACCCCGGCCACAAAATCAGATCCTGAGGGGCCCCAACCACAAAATCGGACCCTGAGAGGCTCCGGCTGCAAAATCGGACCCTGAGGGGCCCCATCCACAAAATCGGACCCTGAGAGGCACCGGCCACAAAATCGGACCCTGAGGGGCCCTGGACACAAAATCGGACCCTGAGGGGCCCCGGCCACAAAATCGGACCCTGAGGGGCCCAACCCACAAAATCAGACCCAGAGGGGCCCCGCCCACCAAATTAGACCCTGAGGAGCCCCACCCACAAAATCAGACCCTGAAGGGCCCCAGCCACAAAATCGGACCCTGAGGGGCCCCAGCCACAAAATCAGACCCTGAGGGGCCCCAACCACCAAATCAGACCCTGAGGGGCCCCGTCCACCAAATCGGACCCTGAGGAGCCCCACCCACCAAATCAGACCCTGAGAAGCCCCGCCCACCAAATCGGACCCAGAGTGACCCCGCCCACCAAATCGGACCCTGAAGGGCCCCGCCCATCAAATCGGACCCAAAGTGGCCCCGCCCATCAAATCGGAACCTGAGGGGCCCCGCCCACCAAATCGGACCCAGAGGGGCCCCGCCCACCAAATCAGACCCAGGGGGGCCCCGCCTACTAAATCGGATTCTGAAATGCCCCAACCACAAAATCGGACCCTGAGGGGCCCCGCTGACCAAATTGAACTCTGAGGGGCCCCGCCCACCAAATCGGACCCAGAGTGGCCCACCTACCAAATCAGACCTAGAGTGGCCCCGCTCACCAAATAGGACCCGGAGGGGCCCCACCTACCAAATCGGACTCTGAGGGGCCCCACCCACCAAATCAGACCCTGAGGGGCCCCGCTCACTAAATCGGACCCTGAGGGGCCCCGCTCACCAAATCGGACCCTGAGGGGCCCCACCCACCAAATCGGACCCTGAGGGGCCCTGGCCACAAAATTGGACCCTGAGGGGCCCCACCCACAAAATTGGACCCTGAGGAGCCCCGGCCACAAGATTGGACCCTGAGGGGCCCCACCCACCAAATCGGACCCTGAGGGGCCCCACCCACAAAATCGGGCCCCGAGGGCCCCACCCACAAAATCGGACCCTGAGGCCAAAGTGGCCCCTGAGAGGCACCCACAGTTAAAATGGATCCTGAGTTGAAAGTCTTGCAGGTGCAGCAGGCAAGTCTCTCTTAAAGGGGCAGCCTGGGCAGCATTTCAAACCACTATCTGTACTTCCTTCAGGAAATACACATCTAGTTCTTCTTCTTATTATTATTAAGTTAATTTCCGCAATTAATACAGCCCGAACCGCTACACGCACAGACTCCGTTGAGGTGTCGTTTCGAAGCCAGCGCCCATGAGAGGTGTGCTAAGTATTTTTCGTGTCGATCAGATTTGTAGTTTTTGCGCAATTTGCGTTCGAAAATTTTTTTTCCCGTCATTGGAATGCACTGTCTCCAATGCATTTGAATGGGAAATGGCAAAACGTGCCCTGAGGCGATTGAAATGGCAGTTGAGCTCATTGATATGCGCAGGCAGACCCAGTTACTATGCCAACGCCTACGAACGTCACATGACATCTCCAGAACAGAGCTTCTGCCACATAATATCAACTCTTAAAGCGAAACCCACAGCACAAATGCAAATCTAGCTTCATCACATGACACATGCCCCTGAGAGAGAATGTGCGCCAAAGTGTATTTAGAAGCCCAGTGAGCCAAACTGGCTCTTAAAGGGCCGAAGTGCAAAAGTGACTGTTAAAGGGCCGGCGCACCGAAATGAGTCTTAAAGGGCCAACACGCCAAATCGAAAGCTGAGTGACCACAGGCTCCAAATGGGATGCTGATCGACCCCCGGCCTCCAAATCGGAGGCTGAGCCACCCCGGCCTCCAAATTGGCGGTTGAGCCACCCCGGACTCCAAATCGGAGGCTGAGCCACCCCGGCCTCCAAATCGGAGGCTGAGCCACCCCGGCCTCCAAATCGGAGGCTGAGCCACCCCGGCCTCCAAATCGGAGGCTGAGCCACCCCGGCCTCCAAATCGGAGGCTGAGCCACCCCGGCCTCCAAATGGGAGGCTGATCGACCCCGGCCTCCAAATGGGAGGCTGATCGACCCCGGCCTCCAAATGGGAGGCTGATCAACCCCGGCCTCCAAATGGGAGGCTGATCGACCCCGGCCTCCAAATGGGAGGCTGAGCCACCCCGGCCTCCAAATGGGAGGCTGAGCCACCCCGGCCTCCAAATCGGAGGCTGATCGACCCCGGCCTCCAAATCGGAGGCTGATCGACCCCGGCCTCCAAATGGGAGGCTGATCGACCCCGGCCTCCAAATGGGAGGCTGAGCCACCCCGGCCTCCAAATCGGAGGCTGATCGACCCCGGCCTCCAAATCGGAGGCTGAGCCACCCCGGCCTCCAAATCGGAGGCTGATCGACCCCGGCCTCCAAATCGGAGGCTGATCGACCCCGGCCTCCAAATCGGAGGCTGATCGACCCCGGCCTCCAAATCGGAGGCTGAGCCACCCCGGACTCCAAATCGGAGGCTGAGCCACCCCGGCCTCCAAATCGGAGGCTGAGCCACCCCGGACTCCAAATCGGAGGCTGAGCCACCCCGGACTCCAAATCGGAGGCTGAGCCACCCCGGACTCCAAATCGGAGGCTCTTTGACCTCGGCCTCCAAATCGGAAGCTCATCGACCCCGGCCTCCAAATCTTACCCAGAGTGGCCCCGCCCACCAAATCTTACCGAGTGGCCCCGCCCACCAAATCGGACCCAGAGAGGCCATGCCCACCAAACCGGACCCTGAGGGTCCCCGCCCACCAAATCGGACCCTGTGGGGCCCCGCCCACTAAATCGGACCCAGAGTGGTCCCGCCAACCAAATCGGACCCAGAGTGGCCCCGCCGACCAAATCGGACCCAGAGGGTCTCCGCCCACAAAATCAGACCCTAAGGGGCCCAACCCACCAAATCTGACCCTGAGGGGCCCCAACCACAAAATCGGACCCTGATTGGTCCCAACCACAAAATCAGACCCTGAGGGGCCCCGGCCACAAAATCAGACCCTGAGGGGCCCCGGCCACAAAATCGGACCCTAAGGGGCCCCGGCCACAAAATCGGACCCTGAGGGGCCCTGGCCACAAAATCGGACCCTGAGGGGCCCAACCCACATAATCGGACCCTGAGGGGCCACGGCCAGAAAATCGGACCCTGAGGGGATCCGGCCACAAAATCAGACCCTGAGGGGCCCCGGCCACAAAATCGGACCCTGAGGGGCCCCACTCACAAAATCGGAACCTGAGGGGCCCCACCCACAAAATCGGTACCTGAGGGGCCACACCCACAAAATCGGAGCCTGAGAGATCCCCGCCAACAATTCAAGCCCTGAGGAGCCCAGGCCAAGGAATCGGATCCTGAGGGGCCCCACCCACCAAATCAGACCCTGAGGCCAAAGTGGCCTCTGAGAGGCACTCACAGTTAAAACGGATCCTGAGTTGAAAGTCTTGCAGGGGCAGCAGGCAAGTCTCTCTTAAAGGGGCAGCCCGGGCACCATTTCAAACCACTATCTGTACTTCCTTCAGGAAATACACATCTAGTTTAAGTTAATGACTGTGTTTCAACCTATATATGAAAATGTTGATCATTATAATAATAATAAATTTTATTTCTATAGCGCCGACATATTCCGCAGCACTTTACATTTCAGTGGGGATTTGTGCAGACAATAGACATTACAGCATAACAATAATCACATAGATTACAACAGATACCAAGAGGAATGATCATTATCTCCTGTTTGGTATAACTGGTTACTCATACACCTGGGTATAATCCTACAGTATACCTGACTTTGTGCAAGTGTACTGGAAGTGTACCTAGGGTGGTAACAGCAAATATTCATCTGATTAAAATTTCTCTTTTGTTCATTCACTTTCCATTTTGTTAACTGATGAAAATAAACTATTGACATTTGTACTTTCGAAAGCATTCACATGTTGCCCAGTACTGATATAGAAATGCACATACTTCATATCTATTTTACATACCCTGGGTTCTATACTACATGGCATCATGCTGTCCCACATAAGACGCACCGGACCATAAGACGCACCTCAAATTTTCAGAAGGAAAATGGCGAAAAAAAATTAATGTGTCAAATGGGGGTTCATCTTACAATCCTGAATTCCGCTTACCCTGGGAGTATCAGCAGCACTGGTGGAGCAGAGTCACAGGGGGTGTTTGGTGGTCCGGCGATGATATGACCAGACTGGTGCGCCAGGTTCAGCGGTGCTCGGTGGTGCGGGGGGCTCTGGAAACATTTTGTGAAAGCCTGGTGCCGGTGCAGTTCCATTACCTCGATGCTGTGACCTCCAGGTAAAAGGCCGCCGTAGGTGGCGCATGCGCTGATTGAGATCTCAACAACGAGATTTTGCCTCCTGAGATCTTGTCTCCCAAGATCTCATCCCCGAGAAATCATTGCCAAGATCTCAATCTGCATATGCACTGCCTACGGCGGCCATATTCCCGGAGGCTACAGCATCGAGGCAGTGGAAGTGTGCAGGCTTTGGGCTTTCACAAAATGTCGTCAGAGCCCCCCTGCACCTCCAAGCCTGCCGCACCTGCTGCACCGGGATGGGAGTGAGATCACCACAGGAAGAATCGCCCAACTCCTGCTGCCACCTTGCTAATTGTAAGTACGGTATATTCCGACTATACAGTCATGGCCAAAAGTATTGACACCCCTGCAATTCTGTCAGATACAGTGGGGCAAAAAAGTATTTAGTCAGTCAGCAATAGTGCAAGTTCCACCACTTAAAAAGATGAGAGGCGTCTGTAATTTACATCATAGGTAGACCTCAACTATGGGAGACAAACTGAGAAAAAAAAATCCAGAAAATCACATTGTCTGTTTTTTTTTCATTTAATTTGCATATTATGGTGGAAAATAAGTATTTGGTCAGAAACAAGCAATCAAGATTTCTGGCTCTCACAGACCTGTAACTTCTTCTTTAAGAGTCTCCTCTTTCCTCCACTCATTACCTGTAGTAATGGCACCTGTTTAAACTTGTTATCAGTATAAAAAGACACCTGTGCACACCCTCAAACAGTCTGACTCCAAACTCCACTATGGTGAAGACCAAAGAGCTGTCAAAGGACACCAGAAACAAAATTGTAGCCTTGCACCAGGCTGGGAAGACTGAATCTGCAATAGCCAACCAGCTTGGAGTGAAGAAATCAACTGTGGGAGCAATAATTAGAAAATGGAAGACATACAAGACCACTGATAATCTCCCTCGATCTGGTGCTCCACGCAAAATCCCACCCCGTGGGGTCAGAATGATCACAAGAACGGTGAGCAAAAATCCCAGAACCACGCGGGGGGACCTAGTGAATGAACTGCAGAGAGCTGGGACCAATGTAACAAGGCCTACCATAAGTAACACACTACGCCACCATGGACTCAGATCCTGCAGTGCCAGACGTGTCCCACTGCTTAAGCCTGTACATGTCCGGGCCCGTCTGAAGTTTGCTAGAGAGCATTTGGATGATCCAGAGGAGTTTTGGGAGAATGTCCTATGGTCTGATGAAACCAAACTGGAACTGTTTGGTAGAAACACAACTTGTCGTGTTTGGAGGAAAACGAATACTGAGTTGCATCCATCAAACACCATACCTACTGTAAAGCATGGTGGTGGAAACATCATGCTTTGGGGCTGTTTCTCTGCAAAGGGGCCAGGACGACTGATCCGGGTACATGAAAGAATGAATGGGGCCATGTATTGTGAGATTTTGAGTGCAAACCTCCTTCTATCAGCAAGGGCATTGATGATGAAACGTGGCTGGGTCTTTCAACATGACAATGATCCAAAGCACACCGCCAGGGCAACGAAGGAGTGGCTTCGTAAGAAGCATTTCAAGGTCCTGGAGTGGCCTAGCCAGTCTCCAGATCTCAACCCTATAGAAAACCTTTGGAGGGAGTTGAAAGTCCGTGTTGCCAAGCGAAAAGCCAAAAACATCACTGCTCTAGAGGAGATCTGCATGGAGGAATGGGCCAACATACCAACAACAGTGTGTGGCAACCTTGTGAAGACTTACAGAAAACGTTTGACCTCTGTCATTGCCAACAAAGGATATATCACAAAGTATTGAGATGAAATTTTGTTTCTGACCAAATACTTATTTTCCACCATAATATGCAAATAAAAGGAAAATAAAACAGACAATGTTATTTTCTGGATTTTTTTTTCTCAGTTTGTCGCCCATAGTTGAGGTCTACCTATGATGTAAATTACAGACGCCTCTCATCTTTTTAAGTGGTGGAACTTGCACTATTGCTGACTGACTAAATACTTTTTTGCCCCACTGTAATACTCAGTTTCTTCCTGAAAATGAATGCAAACACAAATTCTTTGGTATTATTATCTTCATTTAATTTGTCTTAAATGAAAAAACACAAAAAGAATTGTCCTGAAGCCCAATTGGATATAATTCCACACCAAACATAACAAAGAGGGTGGACAAAAGTATTGGCACTGTTTGAAAAATCATGTGATGCTTCTCTAATTTGTGTAATTAACAGCACCTATAACTTACCTGTGGCACCTAACAGGTGTTGGCAATAACTAAATCACACTTGCAGCCAGTTGACATGGATTAAAGTTGACTCAACCTCTGTCTTGTGTCCTTGTGTGTACCACATTGAGCATGGAGAAAAGAAAGAAGACCAAAGAACTGTCTGAGGACTTGAGAACCAAATTGTGAGGAAGCATGAGCAATCTCAAGGCTACAAGTCCATCTCCAAAGACCTGAATGTTCCTGTGTCTACCGTGCGCAGTGTCATCAAGAAGTTTAAAGCCCATGGCACTGTGGCTAACCTCCCTAGATGTGGCCGGAAAAGAAAAATTGACAAGAGATTTCAACGCAAGATTGTGTGGATGTTGGATAAAGAACCTCCACTAACATCCAAACAAGTTCAAGCTGCCCTGCAGGCCGAGGGTACAACGGTGTCAACCCGTACTATCCGTCGGCATCTGAATGAAAAGGGACTGTATGGTAGGAGACCCAGGAAGACTCCACTTCTTACCCCGAGACATAAAAAAGCCAGGCTGGAGTTTGCCAAAACTTATCTGAAAAAGCCTAAAACATTTTGGAAGAATGTTCTTTGGTCAGATGAGACAAAAGTAGAGCTTTTAGGGCAAAAGCATCAACATAGAGTTTACAGGAGAAAAAAGAGGCATTCAAAGAAAAGTACATGGTCCCTACAGTCAAACATGGCGGAGGTTCCCTGATGTTTTGGGGTTGCTTTGCTGCCTCTGGCACTGGACTGCTTGACCGTGTGCATGGCATTATGAAGTCAGAAGACTACCAACAAATTTTGCAGCATAATTTAGGGCCCAGTGTGAGAAAGCTGGGTCTACCTCAGAGGTCATGGGTCTTCCAGCAGGACAATAACCCAAAACACACTTCAAAAAGCACTAGAAAATGGTTTTAGAGAAAGCACTGGAGACTTCTAAGGTGGTCAGCAAAGAGTCCAGACCTGAATCCCATAGAACACTTGTGGAGAGATCTAAAAATGGCAGTTTGGAGAAGGCACCCTTCAAATATCAGGGACCTGGAGTAGTTTGCTAAAGAAGAATGGTCTAAAATTCCAGCAGAGCATTGTAAGAAACTCATTGATGGTTACCGGAAGCGGTTGGTCGCAGTTATTTTGGCTAAAGGTTGTGCAACCAAGTATTAGGCTGAGGGTGCCAATACTTTTGTCCGGCCCATTTTTGGAGTTTTGTGTGAAATGATCAATGTTTTGCTTTTTGCTTCATTCTCTTTTGCGTTTTTTCATTTAAGACAAATTAAATGAAGATAATAATACCAAAGAATTTGTGTTTGCAATCATTTTCAGGAAGAAACTGAATATTATCTGACAGAATTGCAGGGGTGTCAATACTTTTGGCCATGACTGTAAGACGCACCCCCGTTTTCCCAAAAAATTTTTTGGGAAAAAAGTGCATCTGAAGGCTCATACTCACTTGCGAGAGACTTGCACGTTTCTTGTGCTAGTCTCTCGCATGAAAACCTGGCACTGCCGCCGGCACTCAGACCGGAGCGTGCGGCTACATGTATTTCTATGCAGCCGCATGCTTCGGTCCCAGTGCTGGCAGCTGTACCAGGTTTTCATGCAAGAAACTCGCACGAGAATCGTGTGAGTCTCCTGCAAGTGAGTATGAGCCCTTATAGTCTGAAAAATACGGTACCTGTTTCCAGCGTCGGACTGGCCCACCGGAGATCCGGAGGATTCTCCGGTGGGCCCTGGCATCTGGTGGGCCCTGGCACCTGCTGGCATACAGGGCCAGCAGTTGCCTAGGGCCCCGCTACTTTAGGGGCCCCCAGCCAGTGGTGTGTCGCTAATAGCGGCACACCACGCAGCTGCTAATGGGGGCCCTGTGCCAGCGGAGCAGCAGCCAGGAGCCCCTGTCCCCGCTGCTAAAAAGAAATGAATATTCACTGCTTCCCACGCCCAAATGGGCGTGGAAAGCAGTGAATATCATTTCATGGGCTCCACTCCCCCAGGGCGGCAGTAAGTGAGGGCCGGCGCCGCCCTCAATTATAATGGGAGAGAGCGTCAGATGACGCTCTCCCATCAGTCCCCTCTGCTGACTCACAGCCGGTGCGCGATGACGTCATTACATCGCGCACCCGCTGTGTGTCTGGCAGAGGGGGCAGCTCCTGACACTGAAGCCGGCTGCCAGAATCAGCGTGGGAGCGAGGAGGAGAGGTGAGTATTGTGTTTTGTTTTTTTATATCTCTATCTCTCTATCTATCTCTATCTATCTATCTCTATCTATCTATCTCTATATCTATCTATCTATCTACAGTGGGGCAAAAAAGTATTTAGTCAGTCAGCAATAGTGCAAGTTCCACCACTTAAAAAGATGAGAGGCGTCTGTAATTTACATCATAGGTAGACCTCAACTATGGGAGACAAACTGAGAAAAAAAAATCCAGAAAATCACATTGTCTGTTTTTTTTTCATTTTATTTGCATATTATGGTGGAAAATAAGTATTTGGTCAGAAACAAAATTTCATCTCAATACTTTGTGATATATCCTTTGTTGGCAATGACAGAGGTCAAACGTTTTCTGTAAGTCTTCACAAGGTTGCCACACACTGTTGTTGGTATGTTGGCCCATTCCTCCATGCAGATCTCCTCTAGAGCAGTGATGTTTTTGGCTTTTCGCTTGGCAACATGGACTTTCAACTCCCTCCAAAGGTTTTCTATAGGGTTGAGATCTGGAGACTGGCTAGGCCACTCCAGGACCTTGAAATGCTTCTTACGAAGCCACTCCTTCGTTGCCCTGGCGGTGTGCTTTGGATCATTGTCATGTTGAAAGACCCAGCCACGTTTCATCTTCAATGCCCTTGCTGATGGAAGGAGGTTTGCACTCAAAATCACACGATACATGGCCCCATTCATTCTTTCATGTACCCGGATCAGTCGTCCTGGCCCCTTTGCAGAGAAGCAGCCCCAAAGCATGATGTTACCACCACCATGCTTTACAGTAGGTATGGTGTTTGATGGATGCAACTCAGTATTCTTTTTCCTCCAAACACGACAAGTTGTGTTTCTACCAAACAGTTCCAGTTTGGTTTCATCAGACCATAGGACATTCTCCCAAAACTCCTCTGGATCATCCAAATGCTCTCTAGCAAACTTCAGACGGGCCCGGACATGTACAGGCTTAAGCAGTGGGACACGTCTGGCACTGCAGGATCTGAGTCCATGGTGGCGTAGTGTGTTACTTATGGTAGGCCTTGTTACATTGGTCCCAGCTCTCTGCAGTTCATTCACTAGGTCCCCCCGCGTGGTTCTGGGATTTTTGCTCACCGTTCTTGTGATCATTCTGACCCCACGGGGTGGGATTTTGCGTGGAGCACCAGATCGAGGGAGATTATATCAGTGGTCTTGTATGTCTTCCATTTTCTAATTATTGCTCCCACAGTTGATTTCTTCACTCCAAGCTGGTTGGCTATTGCAGATTCAGTCTTCACAGCCTGGTGCAGGGCTACATTTTTGTTTCTGGTGTCCTTTGACAGCTCTTTGGTCTTCACCATAGTGGAGTTTGGAGTCAGACTGTTTGAGGGTGTGCACAGGTGTCTTTTTATACTGATAACAAGTTTAAACAGGTGCCATTACTACAGGTAATGAGTGGAGGAAAGAGGAGACTCTTAAAGAAGAAGTTACAGGTCTGTGAGAGCCAGAAATCTTGATTGCTTGTTTCTGACCAAATACTTATTTTCCACCATAATATGCAAATAAAATGAAAAAAAAACAGACAATGTGATTTTCTGGATTTTTTTTTCTCAGTTTGTCTCCCATAGTTGAGGTCTACCTATGATGTAAATTACAGACGCCTCTCATCTTTTTAAGTGGTGGAACTTGCACTATTGCTGACTGACTAAATACTTTTTTGCCCCACTGTATATATATCTATCGATGTCTATATCTATCTATCTCTTTCTCTATCTATATATCTATCTCTATATCTATGTCTATATCCATCCATCTATTCTATTCTTTCTATCTATCTCTATATCTAGCTATTTATATATATCTATTTATCTGTATCTATATCTCTATTTCTAAATCTATCTATCCATCTCTATCTATCTATCTCTATTTTAGATACAGAGATAGATATAGAGATACTGTAGATATATAGATAGATAGATATAGAGTTATAGATATAGATAGACTATCTATATCTATCTATCTCTATTATCTATATATCTATCTATCCATAGATCTATCTATTTATCCCATATCTATCTGTATATATATCTATCTACCTACCTATCTATCTCTATATCTACCTATCTATTTCATATCTATCTATCTATCTCTATATCTATCTTTATCTCTGTCTATTATCTATATACCTATCATCTCTCTTTCTATCTATAGCTACCTATCTCTATATCTATATATTTTTCCATTATCTATCTATCTATCTATCTATCTATCTATCTATCTATCTATCTATCTATCTATCTATCTATCTCTACATAAAAGCATTATACCCTATGAGGGGGGCAGCATTATACCCTATGCGGGGGTGCATTATATCGTGTGAGGGGGGCAGCATTATACCCTATGAGGGGGTGCATTATACCCTATGAGGGGTGCAGCATTATACCCTATGAGATGGCTGCATTATATTCTATGAGGGTGCTGCATTATACTATATGAGGGGGTGCATTATACCCTACGAGGGGGGCAGCGTTATACCCTATGAGGAGGCAGTATTATACCCTATGAGGGGGGCAGCATTATACCCTATGAGGGTACTGCATTATACTATATGAGGGGGGGCAGCATTATACCCTATGAGGGGGGCAGCATTATACCCTAGGAGGGGGGGCAGCATTATACCCTATGAGGGGGCAGCATTACATTCTATGAGGGTGCTGCATTACACTATATGAGGGGGTGCATTATACCCTATGAGGGGGGCAGTGTTATACCCTATGAGGGGGGCAGTGTTATACCCTATGAGGGGGCTACATTATATTCTATGAGGGTGCTGCATTATACTATATGAGGGGGCAGCATTACATTCTATGAGGGTGCTGCATTACACTATATGAGGGGGTGCATTATACCCTATGAGGGGGGCAGTGTTATACCCTATGAGGGGGGCAGTGTTATACCCTATGAGGGGGCTACATTATATTCCATGAGGGTGCTGCATTATACTATATGAGGAGGGCAGCATTATACCCTATGAGGAGGCTACATTATATTCTATAAGGAGGCTGCGTAATACTATATGAGGGGGAGGCTGCTTTATATTCTATGAGGGGGCTACCCCAACTCCTGCTACATAATTAAGATTTGTACCACCTTATATTATACCCTGATATTAGCGTGTTTTACCGCACAGTTGGTGGTCTTGTATTTATTTCTATGTAGCTACATAGTGGGCCCCAAGAATGATTTTCTCTGGTGGGCCCAAGGTGCTCCAGTCCGACGCTGCCTGTTTCTGACACCCCAAATCAGTGTTTCCCAAACTCCAGTCCTCACAGCCCCCAACATGTCATGTTTTCAGGATTTCCTTAGTATTTCACAGGTGATGGAAGTAATATCAAGTCATCAGGAATTCTCTCACATGTGTAATACTATGGAAATCCTGAAAACATGACTGTTGGGGTCCGCGAGGACTGGAGTTTGGGAACCACTGCCCTAAATAGTATACTTCTTCTACAGACATACTTGGCATAGACGCTTATTTGATAGGCTGTAAGTCTGGGCATTGTGAATACCTCTGTTTAGTTCTGATTCTGTCATACTATTATAGGGCTATGTTCACACACAGATTTGACATGGTTGTCAATTGTAATCTGTTTAAGGAAATGCTTCTTTTTGGAGAATCTTTTCCTTAAGTGTTTTCTGATTTGGTTTTGAAAAGTAACAAAGAATTTTGGTTGAAATTTTTTCCTGAAGTTTTTGATTGGCCAGTGCCTAGTTTGGAGCAGTTCCATAAGCATCCATTTAAAAGAAGTAATATACTTTTTTTTCTAACTAGGCATTTATCAAAACCCTATCAGGCAAAGAAACGCTCAAAAACTTCTCATATGAACAGCAAAGTGGATTTCCCATAGAAATTAATAAGAAAAGTTTTGCAAGAGTTTTTTTAAACGGCTATTAGTACTGAAATTTTGAATTTTTAACATATGACTGAATGAAAGGAAAAAGATTTGCCTAATTCATAAAGAGTTTCACAATCAGTAATGAATTAGGGCTTGTTCACACGTTCAGCATTTGCATTAGAAAAATCTGCTGCTAATACTGATGCGTTGGCAGGAAAAGTCCTGTGTAAAATGATCACATTTTTTACATGCGTCAGGGTACAATCACAATTCTTCCATGTGAGAGAATCAGTCTCATTACACTAATGACATTCGGCTCCAACTCTCATCAGAGATTGAGCTGACTGTCAACTTACTATGATCTGATTCTCTCACATGAGAGAATCGCAGCACAGGTGTGGATAAGATAGAGAACTTAATTTCCCCATCTTCTCCATTGTTTCTGTGTCAGCAGATGTTACACTGCACTCAGATGACATATGAGTGCAGTCCGATGTTTCACACGAACCCATAGATTTGTTTCCAAATACTGGAGTCACTCACAACATGCTGCGATTGTTTTCGCATGAGAAAATAATCGGTGATCTGCACTGTCCCATAGTATAACATTGGGCCGAGCGCTATCCAATAAAACATTGTGTAGCACTCGGCCGTGCTATATGGCAGTCTGAGGGAGCCCTTATGAAACCTTTTTTTACCCTCATTCATCAGAATTGGTGACAGAATTGAAATGCTGCACAGATGAAACTGCCTCTGTTTCCACTGTTCTCTGTGAAAAATGAGGATGAATGAACTCATGGAGATCAACATCCAACACTGCGGAGACATCATCACATGTTTCTCAACACAGTGATTCTAGAGCAATGCCCCCATCCCTTATGGGAAATATGTAAAAACATGCAAAACACAAGCCGCGGAGACACCATCACATGTTTCTCAACACAGTGATTCTAGAGCAATGCCCCCATCCCTTATGGGAAATATGTAAAAACATGCAAAACGCAAGCCAAGGAGACACCATCACATGTTTCTCAACACAGTGATTCTAGAGCAATGCCCCCATCCCTTATGGGAAATATATAAAAACATGCAAAACACAAGCCACGGAGACACCATCACATGTTTCTCAACCCAAGCAATGACTAGCCAGGTCTTTCCCTGGGAAGGAACAACCACGGGAAGGGCAGTCTCCAATGAAGGAAACCACCTATGCCAAAACATAGTATCCATCCACAGACAGCTGTTTCGGGGTATTGCCCCTCATCAGTGTGGAGTAGGAAACTGGCCAGTAGGAGCAATGCCTAGTAGAAGACTGTGAATGAACTCATGGAGATCAACATCCAACACTGTGGAGACACCATCACATGTTTCTCAACGCAGTTATTCTAGAGCAATGCCCCCATCCCTTATGGGAAATATATAAAACGCAAGCCGCGAAACAGCTGTCTGTGGATGGATACCATGTTTTGGCATAGGTGGTTTCCTTCATTGGAGACTGTCCTTCCCGTGGTTGTTCCTTCCCAGGGAAAGACCTGGCTAGTCATTGCTTGTGCTGAGAAACATGTGATGGTGTCTCCGCGGCTTGCGTTTTGCATGTTTTTACATATTTCCCATAAGGGATGGGGGCATTGCTCTAGAATCACTGCGTTGAGAAACATGTGATGGTGTCTCCACAGTGTTGGATGTTGATCTCCATGAGTTCATTCACAGTCTTCTACTAGGCATTGCTCCTACTGGCCAGTTTCCTACTCCACACTGATGAGGGGCAATACCCCGAAACAGCTGTCTGTGGATGGATACCATGTTTTGGCATAGGTGGTTTCCTTTATTGGAGACTGTCCTTCCCGTGGTTGTTCCTTCCCAGGGAAAGACCTGGCTAGTCATTGCTTGTGCTGAGAAACATGTGATGGTGTCGCCGCGGCTTGCGTTTTGCATGTTTTTACATATTTCCCATAAGGGATGGGGGCATTGCTCTAGAATCACTGCGTTGAGAAACACGTGATGGTGTCTCCGCAGTGTTGGATGTTGATCTCCATGAGGTCATTCATCCTCATTTTTCACAGTCTTCTACTAGGCATTGCTCCTACTGGCCAGTTTTCTACTCCACACTGATGAGGGGCAATACCCCGAAACAGCTGTCTGTGGATGGATACCATATTTTGGCATAGGTGGTTTCCTTCATTGGTGACTGCCCTTCCCGTGGTTGTTCCTTCCCGGGGAAAGACCTGGCTAGTCATTACTTGCGCTGAGAAACATGTGATGGTGTCTCCGCGGCTTGCGTTTTCTACTGTTCTCTGGCGCCCACACTCGCTGGCACCTGTGCAGTAGGAATGCACAGGCTATGCCCATAAAGGGGTGGAACTCTGAAGAGGAACAACGGCACTGGGACTGCATAGGTGTGAGATTTCCAGACAAGCACCCAATGTTACCGGCACAGGACAGATATTTATAGGCTCAGGATAGACATTCTTAGGCACAGTATGTAAAGAAAAAGAGAGACTGGGAGCGCACGCGAAGAACCTGGTGGTCTAGGGTATTGTACAGCTAAAAGGGCCAAGGGGCCACTAATCTAATGGAGTTGTGCATCACTGCACGAGGAAGTGAGGAAGACAGAAATCCGTGCTGAACTGGCTCTTTCAGCTGACGTCACGGGGTCTAAGCATGTGACCGCAAGGAGGTGTTGCTGGAGTCACGTTATCGCAGCTCCTTTGGCCAAGGAATCAAAGTAACTGCACCCAGAGCTGCTCCTGCCACGTGCCCTCAAGGTGGGAAAGAAATGAGGAAACAAGAGATGGTGCGGTCTTTAGGAACCCTGCGCTAGTGCAATTGCAGCTGGGTGTCTGCTCTGACCTCATAAGGGTGTCTGCTCTCTTTCCTCATTCATAGGCACAGGACAAAGTGACACAGGACAGTGTGGCGCTGTGGGAGGTAATACATAGGATAATGAAGTTCAGAGCCAGAGTTATCTTCCAGGTAGCATCCTCCCCATAGTCTAGAAGAGGTCATTTACATAAAGTGACAAAAGATGATTTATCAACAATAATGCAAAGTTTTTTCTGATATCTAATCTTTGTCTCCTCCCATTCAGTTTCATCCCATTGCTTCTAGTCTTTCCTTGTGCAAATGAGAATAAAGATGATCCTTCCACAATGTGACAGCCCTTGAGATATCTGTAGATAGCTATTAAGTCTCCTCTCAGTCTTCTTTTTTGTAAGCCAAACATTCCCAAATCCTCTAACCATTCCTTATAGGACATGCTGGTCGCTCTTCTCTGAACTTGCTCCAGTTTATTGATGTCTTTTTTAAAATGTGGCGCCTAAAACTGGACACAGTATTCCAGATGAGGTCTGACCAAAGGGGAATAGAGGGCAATAATGACTTCACGTGGTCTAGACTGTATGCTTCTGTTAATACATCCCAGAATTGCATTTGCCTTTTTTGCTGTTGCATCACACTGTTGACTCATGTTCAGTTTGTGATCTATTAGTATACCCAAGTCTTTCACATGTGCTGTTGCTTAGCCCTATTCCTCCCATTCTGTATATGCTTTTTTCATTTTTATTGTCCAGATGTAGTGCTTTGCATCTTTCCCTGTTAAAATCCATTCTGTTAGTTACTGCCCACTGCTCCAGTTTATTTATATCTTTTTGAATCCTCTCTCTCTTCTCTAGTATTAGCTATCCCTCCTAGCTTTTTTGTCATCAGCAAATTTAATCAGTTTACCCTCAATTCCTTCATCTAAATCATTGATAAAGATGTTGAACAATACAGGGCCCAGGACAGAGCCCTGTGGTACCCCACTTGACACATTCTTCCAACTGGATGTGCAGCCATTTATGACCACTCTTTGGGTCCGATCACTAAGCCAGTTATGAATCCACCTAACAGTTGCCTTGTCCATTCCATACTTAGTCATTTTTTCAATAAGACTGGTGTGAGATACTTTGTCAAATGCTTTGCTGAAGTCAAGTTATACTATATCTACAGCATTTCCATAATTCACCCAGTAAGTGATTCCACAGACATCATCATTACTGTCCCCATTGGGACTAACAATCTAAATCCCCTCTGTGTTTCTTGGTAGGTGGAAGAAAACCAAAGTATGGTAAGAGCATACAAACTCCTTACAGATGTTCTCCTTAGTGGGTTGTGAACCCAAGACTCCAGCGCTGCAAAACAACAGTGCTAACCACTGAGCAACAATTTGCATAGTTTATAGGATTTGAAATGACCAGAGTGAGTATTTTTCCTCTGCCTCTAATCCAGAGCTGCTAGTGTCCACAAGTGCATCTGGCATGCCACTTCTGAGCAGACAATTTTGACAACCAAAACAAGCAACTGATTCTTCTACAGCCTGAAAATTTATTACCTTGGGCAGTAAAATCACTATAGCTATTATATCAGACATAGTTAATTGGAGATTTTTTAGATGATGTATGAGAGACAAAGCAAGAATGGGGCACTAAATACAAATATCAGAAGTAGGTACAGATGTAGCCAAAAGTATTGACACCCTTGCAATTTTGTCAGATAATACTCAGTTTCTTCCTGAAAATGATTGCAAACACAAATTCTTTGGTATTATTATCTTCATTTAATTTGTCTTAAAAGAAAAAACACAAAAAGAATTGTCCTAAAGCCAAATTGGATATAAAAAAGAGGGTGGACAAAAGTATTGGCACTGTCTGAAAAATCATGTGATGTTTCTCTAATTTGTGTAATTAACAGCACCTGTAACTTACCTGTGGCACCTAACAGGTGTTGGCAATAACTAAATCACACTTGCAGCCAGTTGACATGGATTAAAGTTGACTCAACCTCTGTCCTGTGTCCTTGTGTGTACCACATTGAGCATGGAGAAAAGAAAGAAGACCAAAGAACTGTCTGAGGACTTGAGAAACCAACTTGTGAGGAAGCATGAGCAATCTCAAGGCTACAAGTCCAAAGACCTGAATGTTCCTGTGTCTACCGTGCGCAGTGTCATCAAGAAGTTTAAAGCCCATGGCACTGTGGCTAACCTCCCTAGATGTGGCCGGAAAAGAAAAATTGACAAGAGATTTCAACGCAAGACTGTGCGGATGTTGGATAAAAAACCTCGACTAACATCCAAACAAGTTCAAGCTACCCTGCAGTCCCAGGGTACAACAGTGTCAACCCGTACTATCCATCGGCGTCTGAATGAAAAGGGACTGTATGGTAGGAGACCCAGGAAGATCCCACTTCTTACCCCGAGACATAAAAAAAGCCAGGCTGGAGTTTGCCAAAACTTACCTGAAAAAGCCTAAAAACATTTGGGAAGAATGTTCTCTGGTCAGATGAGACAAAAGTAGAGCTTTTGAGGCAAAGGCATCAACATAGAGTTTACAGGAAAAAAAAAAGAGGCATTCAAAGAAAAGAACATGGTCCCTACAGTCACACATGGCGGAGGTTCCCTGATGTTTTGGGGTTGCTTTGCTGCCTCTGGCACTGGACTGCTTGACCGTGTGCATGGCATTATGAAGTCAGAAGACTACCAACAAATTTTGCAGCATAATGTTTGGCCCAGTGTGAGAAAGCTGGGTCTCCCTCAGAGGTCATGGGTCTTCCAGCAGGACAATGACCCAAAACACTTCAAAAAGCACTAGAAAATGGTTTGAGAGAAAGCACTGGAGACTTCTAAGGTGGCCAGCAATGAGTCCAGACCTGAATCCCATAGAATACCTGTGGAGAGATCTAAAAATGGCAGTTTGGAGAAGGCACCCTTCAAATATCAGGGACCTGGAGCAATTTGCCAAAGAAGAATGGTCTAAAATTCCAGCAGAGCATTGTAAGAAACTCATTGATGGTTACCGGAAGCGGTTGGTCGCAGTTATTTTGGCTAATGGTTGTGCAACCAAGTATTAGGCTGAGGGTGCCAATACTTTTGTCTGGCCCATTTTTGGAGTTTTGTGTGAAATGATCAATGTTTTACTTTTTGCTTCATTCTCTTTTGTGTTTTTTCATTTAAGACAAATTAAATGAAGATAATAATACCAAAGAATTTGTGTTTGCAATCATTTTCAGGAAGAAACTGAGTATTATCTGACAGAATTGCAGGGGTGTCAATACTTTTGGCCACAACTGTATCTATTATCAGTTATGAAAAGTAGAAGGTCACCATGGTGCCTTTGTCTATTTGGTTACAAGTGATTGCACTATAAGACAAGGGTGGAGAGTTTGGGGCAAGAAGTGTGCATGGGGCCCTCTCCTTTCTTGGTGAAAATATCTGGAAGGAAACACTATTTTTAATGAGCATAATCTGTAGGTTGGGCAGCACAGCATATCTATCTATCTATCTATCTATCTATCCCATATCTATCTATCTATCTATCTATCTATCTATCTATATTATGTAGCTTCCTCTTGTATAATTATTATCTCATAATAATGTATTAATACA
This sequence comes from Dendrobates tinctorius, assembly GCF_039654945.1. Lineage (NCBI taxonomy): Eukaryota > Metazoa > Chordata > Amphibia > Anura > Dendrobatidae > Dendrobates > Dendrobates tinctorius. The sequence goes on along the minus strand of NW_027361790.1, from coordinate 6,030,589 downwards.
TCCTTTATTTCATAGCATGCTCTATTATGTTCAGTGCCACTCTTATTCTGTAGCATCTTCTCTAGTTATGTATGTTTCCATCCCATTATTATACAGTGCCCTCTCTTGTTAAGCATAGCACTGTCACTTAGGGCTCTTTCAGACGTCAGTGTGTCTGGTACGTGTGGTGATAGTTTCACACGTACCGGAGACACTCAGACACGTAGACACATTCAAGTGACTGGGTCTGTGCACATGTCAGTGTGCTTCCACGGACAGCGTGTCCATGGGCAAAATACGATGATATGTCCGATTTATAACAGCAGCACAGGCCACAAAACGTCCTGCACGCATACATACTGATGACACATGGATGACATGCGTGTGTAATTAGTGTGACACGTATCGGCGCCTGGGAAGCAGTGGTACAGTTTGCGCGGTTCCCCGGCGTCGGGTGCTGAAGACAGCTCACATCACTATCCAATACTCGCGCTGCAATCAGTGCTAGCAGGGGAGAATGTTGAGAGTTTTATTTAACTGATAACAGCAGGAGCAGGCGGCAGCCGATGGGAGTATTCATCAGCCACCACCTGCGCTATAAATAAAAAATACGGCGTGGGTTCCCCTGCATTACTGATAACCAGCCAAGCAAAACTGAAAACTGCAGGCTGCAGTCCTCAGCTGTCAGCTTCAGCAAGGCTGGTTATCAAGAATAGAGGGGTCCCTACACTGTATTTGTAAATTACTTAAATAAATAATTTTTAAAAGCTCCATGCGGCCCCCCCCATTTTTGACAACCAGCCATGCTAAAGCAGGCAGTTAGGGGCTGGTATTCTCAGGCTGGTAAGGGGACATAGATATTGGCCCCCTCAACCAAAAAATAGCAGCCAGAAGCCACCCAGAAAAGACAGATCTATAAGATGTGCACAGCTCTTCCCACTTTCCCTCTGGCGCTGGTACATGTGATACTGAGGCGGCACATGGTTTCCACACGCATGCCACAAGTATTACATGCGTACACATGGACACTGATATCCCCGGTACTGTTTTTTCCAGTACCGGAAATAGCAAGACATGTGAAAGAGCCCTTACATTACATTACTGGAATTACAGCCATACCTTCCATACAGAAAGCACATTGAGACCTTGTGTCCCCTCCCTTTCATGTTGAGTATTTGGTAAGTTTTTTACCTCAGTATTTGTAAGACAAAACCAGGAGTGGGTCAGAAATCCAGAAGTGATGACGTGTTTCTATTATACTTTTCCTCTGACTGTTCCACTCCTGGTTTTGGCTTACAAATACTGAGGTAAAAACCTCACCAAATACTGAACGTGTGCACGTAATCTTATAGGCAGTATACTTATATCCATGGGTGCCCAATTTACTATCACTTGATATTATTGTATCAAACATGCTCACCACACTATCACACCTGGCTTCAACTTCCCCTCTAAGGCTGGGATCACACATGCGATAAACTCGGACGATAATACCGGCGGTAGTGCTAGGTATTACCATGCAAGACTCATCCAAGCCTAAAGGCCACAATCACAAATTCATTATTTAGTATGTATTTCAGCATTTGTAAGCCAAAATCAGGAAAGGAATAATCAAAGAAAAAATACAATGGAAACACGTGCACGGCGTCAACATTTTTCACCCACTCCTGGTTTTGGCTTACAAATACAGATGGAAAATACTGACCAAATACTGATTGTGTGAACGTGGCCTTAGGCTACATTCACTTGTTCAGTATTTGGTCAGTATTTTACCAGGAGTGGGTGAAAAATGTAGAAGTGGTGTACATGTTCCTATAATACCTTTCCTCTGACTCTTCCACTCCTGGTTTTGGCTTACACATATAGTACTGATATGAAATATTGACCAAATACTGAATATGTGAACATGGCCTAACTAGCAGTATCATCCTATCTCCGGCTTACCATATGTCTCTTCCACCAATTTTCTCCCCACTAGATCTGCTTTTCTTTCAGGGCTACTCACAAAAGCCACAATTTTGAGACTGTCTCTACATAGCTGTTTGCTACACTTGGTATTAGAGCACAAAGTTAGTAGACAACCGCAAGACTCATCATGGCTCGAGAGCCACATGTGGCTTCCAAGCAATAGGTTGGGGACCTCTTCCCTAAGATATCATTGTAAAATGGTGCAGGAAAGAAGCACATTTCACTCTTTGCACTATATTCACAAGATACATTGACATGCTGCAGATTTAAAATACACAGTGTTCATCACTTTATGGTGTGGGTATGCACAATGTTGGCACTGTGAAACACAGTGGACTTTCTTGTAGGTGTGAACATAGCCATAATGTATGAGTACCTTCAAAAGACTGGACTACAAATGTCCAGTTGTTAACGAGGCTGTATGCTTAACATCCCTCTGACTACCATGACATGTACGGTATGTTGACTAGCCTGCTTCATGAGAAAAACTGCTGTTAGTGTCCTTTCCTATCAAAATTCCCCAGTATGTTATATCCCACTTCTATATAACAGCAGTTTAATCGACTATGAGCTAAGAACTAGAAGGGGACATCGGTCCAGGCTGTGCTATTGGGCTCTGTTCCAACCATGTGTGGAATGCATGAGCTCGTGTTCTACTAAATTGGCACAGATGCTGAAATAATATCCTATTTTTAGCATTTCATTATCAACGTTATGATGAAAATTCATTAAAAACTCGCAAAAAATATACTGATAACATAGCCTTTGCATTTGGTGTGATCAGCCAGAGTTGTGTGAGTGCTGCTTATGATCCAAATGAATGCATCGGGGTACATTGTGATGTGTTTTTTAGGCAGAGGAATTAAGCAACCTGTCCTATCTATACATCTATTTGTTTTCAAGCCTGATTGCAGTATCCTTCTGTTGGATTAAATGGGAAATCTGCTGTTTATAACAAATTCCTCCTCCATAGTCTGTGAATGTCATGTGCAATGTGTCATTTAAGCTTTGAAATCCATAATAGGGTAACATGACATTTAGTTTTGTTATTGGGTGCATTAAATATCTGTGTGACCGAATAATTTCAGTGCAATATTAGAAAATATATAACTGACTTAGAAATATTACATGATCAAAAAACCACTTAAATAGACAATTTTTGGTGTTACGGACGCAGTGATTTATTTTATTTTCCATTATCACATTCCAAAATCCATCACATTTTATTGAGACTTTTTTTGTGGGACTGTTTGCACTTTTTACATCATCATCTTTGGGAACATTTATATTCTCTAACTTTTAATTTTTTTTTAAATATTTTTGGCACAGTAGAAAAAAAACAGCTGTTCCAACACTATGTTTTGGGGTTTGTTTTAGGTCTCTGACCAATTGGATCAGTACAATTATAGAAATATCCTTCCCAGAGGCCTTCAGCAACCCCTCAGTGACCCCTTGGGATCTCAGACTTAGCCCAATTTTTGTTCTATTACCCTTCTTTGGAGTGTCAAGCTCCTTCTGGGTACTCAAGTATGGGGATGCAACAATGCCCTGTTTCCTTAAGGTCTTCTCAACTAGGTGGTACCTTTCCACTAGGCCAACTAGGTCATCCGCATTCCAGGGGTCCCCCTGGGTAACCCAGGTCTGCAGTAGTCTAGGCAGTGAGTGGATAAATCTGTCCATGACAACACGCTCGACCATAGGCGCTGTGGTGGAGGACTCCTCCTGCAACCACTTATGTATAAACTGAAGTAAGTCCAACATTTGAAAGCGAGGGGGTTTGTCACCGCAATACGCCCAGTGGCAGATCCTTTGTGCTGTGACCAACATAGTCACTCCTGAGTGTGCTAATATCTCAGTTTTTAATTTTTCATACTCCTGTGCATCCTGTAAGGCCAAGTCATAATAAGTCTTTTGGGGCTTACAAGTTAGATAGGGGGCCAGCACCTCCGGCATCTTCACCTGGGGTCATATTTTGCATGGCTCGTTTTACTACCTTCTGGATGTATGAGTCATCACTTGGACTTGAGGGAAAAGCTACTGACCTTCCACGAACTGCTTCTGTGAGGTGTTATATCTGCTGTTGTTGCTGCTATTGTTGGCGCTGCTGCACCAACAGTTTATTTGTTTCCGGCTGTGCTAGCTGCTACTGCTTTTGTGCTTAGACCAGATCCTTGATCAGCACCTCCATGCTGTCAGACTTTGCTTCCTAGCCCATCACCGCCTTCACCCAAGACATGCAGGTTATCTACAGACATCACACGTGCTCCCTGGTGAAGTTGCCCGCACTTCTAGCATCAACTGTGGTAGATAGGCTCACTCAGCTGCACACACTGTATAGGTAGAAACAGGAATGCTGTCTCTTTAAACATTCCACTGGTTTATTAAAAATTACTGATTAAACCAGTGCAGATTTAGCAAAAATAAATTCGGCTTCTATGGCCCAATGGGAAAACAAAGCATAGCGTATGGTACAGTCTGTGTTGCTGCAGGGATCCACTTGCTCAGCAAACAAACATAAATAAACAGCAAGATTTAGATTTCTTTGTTACAAATACAGCTCTAGAGCTCTCATCTCTCTAGACACTGAACCCTGAATGAGGTACAAGGCTGTGAATTTATCTTCTATACTCCACCCTGGGGTGGAGATATGGTGAATAGCCTCTCACTCACTCTTCAGTTGCTCACTAAGCCTAGCTGGTAGCATGGCAAATTACCCCCTCTCAGCAGTTAGTGTGCTGGAGAATTTTTCTAGGTTCATATCACTGAAGCTAGTAACCTCAGTGACACATATTTCCCCTTCAGTACTTTGCTAGTGACACAGTCTGTGTGGGTGTACTCTGCAAAACACCCTCATTTTTTTTAATTTGGATAGGCCCCAAAATATTGTCAATAGAAAATAAAACAACAAACTGTGGTGCGGTCTAACAATGGCTGTCCCACTTTGGCTGTAGATGGGAGCATGCGTCTCTCTGTGAGCATACCTCCTGTCATGCTAAACACACTTTCCAACAGTACACTATACGCCTTGGAGGTGTTCGCCTGCCCTGCGGAAAGGGCAAGCTCAGGCCATGTGTCCAATTTGAAGACCCAGAACTTAAATGGGCCAGACCCATCAATCAATATGTATGTTTTATGATCAGCTTCTCTTTCTGATGAGCCACAGGAGTCTCGTCTTTTCTTTGAATGTTTGGGTTCTGTTTTCTGGCTGCAATCTCTCTAGCTTAACATATGCATTTTCTTTTATCCACCTCTAACCTTTTGTGTGCAGCTTTAAATTCCATCCCTCATCGTGCTTTTTTTCTGCTGGTGATAGATTCATTTACCTGGTCTAACATTATATTGATGTTTGGAGCCAGTCTGTGAGCTTTGAGCTAAGGATGTTCACCTTGTTTCTTTGCTATACTTTGCACCTATCTTCTGTTTAACGTTAGTAAGTAGGCTGTATATTGGTTAAGATTAATTGCTTTATTATTTGTTTGGTATTTCATTATTTACTTTACGCACGGTAACATATTTTCTTTGTTCAGCACACTTTTCCTCTTGTACTTAATTCACACTCGGGTCTGCCCTCCAATTCTTTAGGAGGAAGGTGAAGCAAATCAATGGCCATTTAGGGAGTTTACGTGCTAGTTGCCATCTAACAGTTCTTTGCTTAGGGCTCTCTCTGTACCCGCTAACACCACTAGGGACTGTGGTGTCAGGATATCTAAACTGTACAGGAACTGGCATATTCAGATTTTTTTTTTCGTGTCTTACCTATTAATTCTGATTGAGTTGCTACAGAGGCATAACGTAAATGCCTCCTGCTAATGCGGACCATATCAGATGGTGGTACTGGATGTTGCAATGTGCTGAGTAAGGTTTAACACATTTCTGCCATGATAACCCTCCCTTCCGCGGTGGTGCTGGTGCCCCAGTTGTGTTGGCTACTTCCTCCTCTTCGTCCTTGAGCTTCCACTGACACCCCGTTGTCACATTAGGATGCCTTCAGTAACGATTCTATCAGTGTGTACTTGTATTCCCGCATTTTGCAATCACACTTTAGGACGGAAGTAAGGATGGCATGTTATGCTTGCAGTGCGAATCCAGTAGGGTGGCCACACAGTAATCAGTACTAGTAACAATCCTGCCAATTCAGCGGCCATTACGAAGGCAAAGCTGTATTGTCTCATATGTGTAAGGAGGTGGCTGGTCCCCATCAGTTCTGCCTCCTCCTCATTCCGTATGACCCCCTGTGAAATTTATGTAATGTACTATGTTGAGCTGTGTTTGTCTGGTCTTAATGTATCAGTGTTTGTATTGTAATGTATTGGGATGTTTCCCTTTAAGTGTGTATAATGTTCACTATTATAGAGTCAGGGCCAGAAATAGTTAAACTGGTGGGCTGGTCCATCAGCAGTAGGGAGGCTGGACTTGCAGCCACATGGAGAAAGGAAGCTGCAGCTTCCTCAGAACTGCCTGGGACTCTGGCCAGGGCAGACGTGTTTCAAGACAGGGCACTGCCAGACCCCCGGATGGGAGAGGTCTGTTGCCCCGGACTTCAAGGACCCCAGGGACTCAGGAAAGGTCCCAAAGACAGAGAAGGCTAAGGTCTGCAATACGGGCCCCAAGACACTGTAAGGGCCCCTGCTTCTGAAGGGGTTATCCCCGGCGTGTGGAATTCCATTACTCTTTGGCTGCTGCAATTGTTGTGGGTGTGGTTGGAAAGCATGACAAGGAGAGAGTAGGAAAACCAGTGTTGTACTCGTGCCTTTATTCTTCATTACTATTCAAGAAAAAGTTATTTTCCCTGTGGAATACTGCTGCCTTCCGGACACTTTATTTGCCTGGATTGCTGTGACCAGGAGAGAAGGTAATCTATGGGGAAAGAACGGTGTTGGGCCCATCTGTCTATGTGCAAGGGATCGGAGGTGCTCACTGGTAGTTTGCTCAGTGGACTCTGCCTGTGCACTGTATCTTTAAATAACCTGGCCACCACTACCCTCCCCAGTGCCCTTGTTACACTTTGTGTGGTCGGCCGGATGGACCCCCGCAGCCTAAAGACTGATGGATGGAATGCTTAAAAGAGAGATGGCAGCTGATTGTGACTGCGAATCTGAAATGTGTGATGTGCTGCCCAAACTGGAAGAGATGGAGCTGTCGGCAGAATTGTGACTTTGAGATTGGGACTTGTGATGTGTTGCCTGCCATGACAGGATTGCAGATGGCAGATGTTATGGACTTAAAGATGGTGCTGACCACTGAAATGATGGTGGCTGTTGGCACAAAAACTGAAGGAATTCCCGCCTTTTGTGGGTGCCATGCAGAGAATTTGGAGCCAGGAGAAAATAGGCCGCACCCATTGTGATGGATGCCCGCGCTAAATGGGTGCAGGCGAAAACACAGCTCCTGCCTCACAGCTGAACTTAGAGAAATGGGTGGAGCTGCAGGAAGTGACCCCACCCATGAATGAGTGGAACCTGGAAAAGATGGACTGCTTGTCAAGAGATAAGGCGCCATTACCAGATGACATGGAGAGGAACAGCATGTCTTTCCACGGCAGCATCGGCAGCCAGGATTGGAGGCGCTCCAAGGTCCAGGAGGAGGCGGGCCTGAAGTTTGAGACCTGGTGGTTAGAAGAGTTGGAGGAGCGACCCCCGTTTCCGTGGCTGAGTCAGCGACCGATGTAGGACCCTGAGGATGACGAAGATTAAGGGGGCCTAGTGATGCCCTGGCAGGAACCTGCGGGAGTCCGGAAGGCTTTGGAGGCGGCTCTGCAGGGGATGATGACTGCTGCAATCACTGATGTCAGCGGCTGTGCAAGCGGACCAACTGCTGCTGCAGCGGTGATTAAGAGACCCATGCTCAGCTGACCTGCTGCCTTTCCTGCTGTCCCCTTACCTGCTGTGGCTCCACTTTTGCCTCAGGAGATGCTCCGGCCATCTGTTCCACCAGCCTTATCGGAGGCGCCCCGACCGCTGACTCTATCGCCACCTCTAGCCAAGACGGCACTGGCGCTTCCCCAGGCCACACCCATCCCAGCTGCCAACTGCGGCCTGCATGCAGAAGAGCCCCATGTACCTACGGAGGCCGAGTGGATCCATGAAATGATATGTCAGAAAAGACGGCGGAAGCGCAGTGTCCTTGCAGAACTACAGTGACCTGGCGGAGGAACCACAGCAGGCCGGATGACCGGCGGCCTCATCAGGTTTCGCAACAAGGCTTTGAGCAGGTACTGGAGACCGAGGCCAAGGTCTACATAAATGCTGGCTCCCTTGTGTTCAATAGCCCCCTTCGGGAGGGGGACTATGTGCAATTTATAAAGGAAGAAGGATCCCGGGGGCCCTACGCAGTGGTCATTAAACTGGCCCCTGATCGTGAGACTGGCCCCTCTCAAGAGGTCTCAGATGTGCAACGGCCGGCTGCTACGGCAACAGTTGCCCCAGCCGCCCAGGAGAAATTGGTGCCTCAGGGCAGTGAGGAGGCCGCAGATTTGTTCACAGGGCCGAAGCTCAAGGAGCTACAGGACCGCCACTGGAGGGAGTGCGGAGTCAGAAGAACAGTGGGGACTCCTCCTCCTCCAGTGCGTCCTCATCTAACATCTATGCGGTAGTACAAGGGCCAAATGTGGCCCACTATGCAGCTCAGCAGCCGAGTACAGATTGAGCAGCCCCTTTAAGGACTGATCACTAACCATGAGTGGAGAAAAAGTTTTGGTGTTATCATTCATATTCTCTGAAAAAAAGGCCAAGAAAGAAAAAATTCTGCTGGGGTATGTAAACTTTTGAGCACAACTGTATATAGCAATCCTCTGCGGTGGTAGGACATATACCAAAATGCTTTCTGCCTCAGGCCCAGCTGCCACAACATTTAGCCATTGGGCAGTTAGAGAGATATAGCCTCCATGTCCGTACTTACTGGTCCATGTATTGGTGGTTATGTGAATCTTTACGCTGATGGCGTTGAGCAGTGCATACCTGATTTTGCCCAAAACATACTCTTGCAGCATGGATGGCCCGCTGACAAAGTATTGGCGACTGAGAGCCACATACTGTGGTTCCCGTGATCCCAACATATTAGCCCTTTAGAAATCACTTGTGAGGTTACATGTAGAATATGGGATCCAGTGTTTGAGGGATGTTCAGCTGAACGCTTCATTGGGATGGTGAGATTCTCGATGACACTGCTGGTAGTGTTTTTGTCACATCCACTCTTTGTGAGGAGCCAGGTGGCCCTGTTGCTTGGGAGGTAGAGCAAGAGGCTGAGACCACAGCAGAACAGGGAGCAGTAGGAGGCTCAGATCTTTTTTGTTTTTTCTGGTGTGTACTCCACTGCAGCTCTTGCTTTGCATTAAGATTTCTCATCATGCAGGTAGTGTTCAGTCTAAGAATATTTATGCTTTGCTTCTGTCTCTGACTATACAGCATTCAAACCACTCATGTCTTGTCAGTGGGCTCCTTAGAGCTGGCTTTGGTGTGCTCAATTTGTCGATGCTTCTCCCCCAGCAAATTACTTCATTGTCTCCCAATTCCACAACGTATCCACTTCAAAAGACTAACACTGACCCACAAAGCCATCCATAATCTGTCCCCCCACATATATCTCAGAAGTAATGTTCCTCCTCCTCTTCTTCCTTATGTGCCACCACCTGATCCATCATCGCCTGAAATGTTTTTTCAAGGAAGCATAGAAGCGGGATAGTGCTCATGGCCATGTTCAAGGAGTACTCATATTAGCGCAACATGGCACACATGGAGGTCCAGTCAGATAGAGACAAGGCCCTTGTGATTTTGCACCCCTTCCCTCATTTGCTGTGCAGCTGGGGCAGCGTGACCACCTCTTCTGCCTCCTGGTTCTAGATTGTTATTTTTTTTTTAATTCTACTGTGTGTTCTTAGTCAGTTTGCTAACGAAGACAAAAAAACACACAAAAACAGTGTTGGATACCTCCTCACCTGCCGATTCCACCTACACTGTCACGTCCCTCCTCCACTTGGACCTTCACCTCCTGGTTCAAGATTATTATTATTTCTTTTTTTTTTATTCTAAGTTAAGTCATTTCCCTATCCACATTTGTTTGCTGGGCAATTGTTTTGCTCTTACCTCTCTTTAGCTTCCTTTTACCCCCTAGCCCTGACTATGACCATTTACAGCCATTTTAAAGCTAAGTTCGAGGCCCTATTGACTTCTGTTGGATTCAAGTCCAGGGTAAAGTTCAAGGTCAAGTTCGGACCCGAATTGAACTTTTCACTGTATATTCGTAGAACCTGGTGAACATCCACGGGTCGACTCATCTCTATTGCCTATGCCTAATATCGATGGAACCAGGCAGCTCTTAGGGTTTTATGTTTAATTTGCATAGTTGTACAATATATTGTGTTGAACAATTAGTTTTTGAGAGGTTGGTCCAATTTCTTTCTATCTATCTATCTATCTATCTATCTATCTATCTATCTATCTATCTATCTATCATGTCTCCAACAATAGATATAGAGTAGTATTAAGACACAATTGATAGCAAAAGTGAAAAAGTCTAGAAAATATATGACTAAATATGACCGCTAAATTTGGGTTTTACACTAGTATAAATTTCCAATGATATGAGTTATATACTACAATATTACAAGTCCAAGCAATGCTAACATCTCTGGTGCTACAAGTGCAGAATAGTACCTACAACTTTCAATACTAGGCAAGCTACATGAAAACAGTAAAGGAGTCACGAGATTGAAGAACAGTGATCTAATTTGCATTTCCGCTTACGGTACATCTTGGTGTATTGCTAGTTCCTGTGATAGTAAAGGTCATACTAGTGTGGGACTAGTTTAAAGCTAAATTTGTAGTGGGACTGCATTTTTCAGATGTGACAAGTTTCTCCATTTTAGCCTTTATGCCACTTTCACGCTTAATATTTGGTCAGTATTTGTAAGCCAAAACTAGGAGTGGGTGAGAAATAGAGAAGTGGTGACGTGTTTCTATGATACTTTTCTCTGATTATTCCACCCCTGGTTTTGGCTTACAAATACTGATACAAAATACTGATCACATACTGAACATGTGAATGGGGCCTTAGGAAAATATCCCTTTTTAAACCTAAATATTTAGCCTATAGTGTTTCTTTCTCAGCTGGATTACACCTAAGGGCTCATACCCGTCACCGTAAAATAAAACCTTTCCGATTTCGGTCCAAAAAGCAGGATTAGTGTCATGCAAATGTCATGTGATTTTCATGCCAGTACAATGTGATTTTTCACTTGGAGACATGGTGAGTAGCCATCCTGCCCATCTCTTACCTACTCACCAAAACCAAGAACCTGGTAAGGACTGGTTTACTCTCAGCACATATCATGCTGGAGGGAAACTTATGGGTTTCACATCACGCAGGATAACAATCTTTGCGAGACATATCTCACACCAGTGACCCTGTCACAATATATATTTATATATATATATATATATATACATACATATATATATATATATATATATATATATATATATATATATATATATATACTGTATATATACACACACTGCTCAAAAAATAAAGGGAGCACTAAGATAACACATCGTAGATATCACTGAATAAAATATTGCAGCTGCAAATCTTTATTCATTACATAGTGGCATGCGTTGAGAACAAGAAAACATAATATACCATGGAGGTCTGGATTTGGAAAGATACTCAAAATCAAAGTGGAAAATCAAATTACAGGCTGATACAACTTCAGTGGAAATGCATCAAGACAAGGAAATGATGCTCAGTGGTGTGTGTGGCCTCCACGTGCCTGTTTGACCTCCCTACGACACCTGGGCATTCTCCTGATGAGTCGGAGGAATTTGTCATGAGGGATCTCCTCCCAGACCTGGACTAAAGCATCCGCCAACTCCTGGACAGTCTGTGGTGCAATGTGACGTTGGTGGATGGAGCGAGACATGATGTCCCAGATGTGCTCAATCGGATTCAGGTCTGGGGAACGGGCGGGCCAATCCATAGGTTCAATGCCTTCATCTTTCAGGAATTGCTGACACACTCCAGCCACATGAGGTCTGGCATTGTCCTGCATTAGGAGGAACCCAGGGCCAACCGCACCAGCATATGGGGGTCTGAGGATCTCATCTTGGTACCTAATGGCAGTCAGGCTACCTCTGGCGAGCACATGAAGGGCTGTGCAGCCCTCCAAAGAAATGCCACTCCACACCATTACTGACCCACTGCCAAACCGGTCATGCTGAAGGATGTTGCAGGTAGCAGATCGCTCTCAACGGCGTCTCCAGACACTGTCACATGTGCTCAGTGTGAACCTGCTTTCATCTGTGAAGAGCACAGGGCGCCAGTGGTGAATTTGCCAATCCTGGTGTTCTCTGGCAAATGCCAAGCGTCCTGCACAGTGTTGGGCTGTGAGCAAAACTCCCATCTGTGAACGTCGGGCCCTCAGACCATCCTCATGGAGTCAGTTTCTAACCTTTTGTGCAGACACATGTATGTTGTGAGTTCATTTTCCCCTTCACTACTGAGGCCCGAGGAACTCCCTCTTCTGGTAAAGAAAGGTAGTGAGCCTGATTATCAAACACCTGAGTCTGATGATGATGACTGGCTGAGTGGAGTTACTGACTGGATATAAGGCTGCCGATGCCCTTCTGCCCTGCGGGTGATTTCTCTGTGGGATCCTTGGAGACCAGTCTGAATTCCTGCTCCTCTAAAGCTAAGTTTTCTCCTCGGCTTTTTGCATTGGTGCTTTGACTTTGTTTTGCTTTGTCTTTCTGGATTTCTGCCATTCCCTGCTGGGGTGTGCTGAATTCCTTTAGCTCTGTCTTATGAAAATACCTGAGTGCTGATTTAGTTTCTGAAGCCTAGCTGCTTCAGGGTCTTTTTCATATCAGCTTGTTGGCTTATGTCTTTGATAGGGTTTTGGCAGATTGCAGACAGCAACCTTCCTTTCCTTTTCTGTTTAGTTAGCTTGGGCCGCATCGTTTGCTCAGCCTATCTTTCTATCTGTGTGAGTGTTTTTTCATCTTGCGTCACCCTCATTATATGTTGGGGGCTGCCTTTTACTTTGGGGTCTGCTCTGGGGCAGTTTAGATTTCCTTTTCTGTCTTTAGGCTATTTAGTGCTCCGGCTGTGATCGAGGGGTCTAGGGCATCGTAGGAACCCCCCACGGCTACTGCTAGTTGTGTTGATAGGTTCAGGGGTCTGCAATCTGATAGTTGCCAACTTCTCTGGTTTTCTGGACATAGCTTCTATTTTTGTGTCTGCCTCCTACAGTGACTCAATCATAACAGAATCACCCGCCATACCGCAGATCCTAGGGTACTCAATAGCAGGAAAGAATTGTAAAAACAAATAAAAAAAATAAAAAAGTGTGTATATTTTTTCCTCTATATCTCTGAGGCCGTAGGGGGAATTTTTTTTTTTCTCTCAATGGAGATAAAGCAATTGTCTGATCGTGTGGAGCAGCTCGCTGCGGAAGTGCGGGGAATTTCCGCCTACCTTGCTCATTCACATGCTGCTGAACCAAAGATTCCTACACCTGATGTATTTTTTGGGGATCGGTCTAAATTTTTGAATTTCAAAAATAATTGTAAATTATTTTTTGCCTTGAAGCCTAACTCGTCAGGGAGCTCCGCGCAGCAGGTTAAAATTGTCATCTCTTTGCTGCGTGGCGATCCCCAGGATTGGGCGTTTTCTTTGAAACCAGATGATCCTATTCTGACTAATGTAAACGCATTTTTTCAGGCCTTGGGGTTGTTGTATGACGAACCTAATGCCATTGATCAGGCTGAAAAGACCCTGCTGGCATTGAACCAGGGTCGTGATTCTGCAGAATTGTACTGTCAAAAATTCCGAAAGTGGGCAGTACTTACTACCTGGAATGATAATGCCTTGGCTGCTCTCTTTCGGAAGGGGTTGTCAGAAGCCGTAAAAGATACCATGGTGTGATTTCCTGTTCCCTCTGGTCTTGACGATTCTATGTCATTAGCCATTCAGGTTGATTGGCGTTTGCGCGAACGCAAAGCTGCACGAGAGGTGATGCCACCTGTTGAACAAATGTCTGAACCTATGCAATGTGATAGAGTTTTTTCCAGAGAGCAGCGTCAGGAGTTCAGAAGGCGTAATAAGTTGTGTTTTTTCTGTGGAGATGCCTCGCATATTATTTCTGTCTGTCCTTAAACGAGAGAAACGATTTGCACAAACATTTTCTGTTGGTGGTGTTCAACCTAAGTTTCTTCTGGCTATTACTCTGATCTGCTCCCTGTCCACATTTTCCGCCAAGGCTTTTGTGGATTCGGGAGCAGCCCTAAACCTAATGGATTGGATTTTGCTAAACGTTGTGGATTTCCGATGACACCCCTGCAGATGCCTATCCCTTTGAGGGGGATTGATGCTACTCCTTTGGCTAAAAATAAACCTCAGTTTTGGACCCAGGTGGTAATGCGGGTCGCCCCAGACCATCAAGAAAATTGCAGATTTTTGGTGTTGCATAATCTGCATGATACTATTGTTCTGGGGTTTCCCTGGTTACAAATTCATAATCCAGTTTTGGATTGGAAATCTGTGTCTGTGGTGAGTTGGGGTTGTCGGTGTGCCTTTAGTGAGGCTCCAGTGTTTTCCACCTCTCCTCAGTCGCATGATATTCCTGATTATTTGGCGGACTTTTATGATGTATTTAGTGAGAATGAGTCTGCGTCTCTGCCTCCTCATAGGAGTTATGACTGTGCAATTGAACTGAGCCCGGGGTGTAAATTTCCCAAGGGTCGGCTCTTCAATTTATCTGGACCCGAGCACGAGGCTATGCGATCCTATATTAAGGAGGCGTTGGAGAAGGGTCATATTAGACCATCCTCGTCACCCTTAGGTGCCGGTTTTTTTTTTGTAGCCAAAAAGAATGGATCATTAAGACCTTGTATTGATTATCGTGCCCTCAACAAAATTACTGTTAAATATCAGTATCTGTTACCCCTGATTTCTGATCTATTCTCCAGAGTTAAAGGTGCTTGCTGGTTTACCAAGCTTGACCTCAGGGGGGCGTATAATCTTATTCGCATTAAGCATGGGGATGAATGGAAGACGGCGTTTAATACTCCGGAGGGACATTTTGAGTACCTGGTGATGCCTTTTGGGCTCACTAATGCCCCTTCTGTCTTCCAGTGCTTCATGAACGATATTTTCCGAGATTTTGTCGATAAATTTTTGATTATCTATCTGGATGATATTTTGATCTTCTCCAAGGATTTGGATTCTCATGTGGAACATATTCGGACTGTGTTCCGGATCTTGAGGGAGAATTCCCTGTATGTCAAAGGATCTAAATGCCTTTTTGGAGTACAGAGTATTTCTTTTTTGGGATTTATTTTGTCCCCGTCAACTATTGAAATGGACCCGGCCAAGGTACAGGCCATTTACGATTGGGTTCAGCCCACTTCTTTGAAGGCCCTCCAGAAGTTTTTGGGTTTTGCTAATTTTTATCGGAAATTTATAGCAAAATTTTCTAGTATTGCCAAGCCATTGACTGATTTGACTAAGAAGGGTGCTGATGTGTTAAATTGGTCTCCGGAGGCTGTTTCTTCCTTTCAGGAGCTGAAGCGAAGATTCACCTCCGCCCCGGTTTTGCGGCAACCTGATGTCTCACTTCCATTCCAGGTAGAGGTGGATGCTTCTGAGATTGGTGCAGGAGCAGTTTTGTCCCAAAAGGATCCTGTAACATCTAAAATGAATCCCTGTGCTTTCTTTTCCCGAAAGTTCTCTCCATCTGAACGTAACTATGATGTGGGGAATCGGGAACTGTTGGCCATGAAATGGGCATTTGAGGAGTGGAGACATTGGTTGGAGGGAGCTAAGCATCAAGTCGTGGTCCTCACTGACCACAAGAATTTGATTTACCTAGAGTCGGCTAAGCGCTTGAACCCTAGACAGGCTAAGTGGGCCTTGTTTTTTACATGTTTTGATTTTGTGGTTTCTTTTCTTCCTGGAACAAAGAATGTCAAGGCAGACGCCCTCTCTAGGAGCTTCTTTGCTGATTCTCCTGTGGTGACCAAGCCTGCTACCATCTTAGGCGAAGGGGTAGTTCTTTCTGCCATCTCGCCCGATTTGAGACGTGCTCTGGAAGAGTTCCAGGAGGACAAACCTGAGCGTTGTCCCAGTGGAAAGTTGTATGTTCCTGACCAGTGGAAGAAGAGAGTGATGTCTGAAGTTCATTGCTCTGCTTTGGCTGGTCAGCCAGGTATTTTTGGTACTAGAGATCTGGTGAGTCGGTCTTTTTGGTGGCCCTCCTTGTCTCATGATGTCAGGAATTTTGTGCAGTCCTGTGGGACGTGCTCCCGGTCTAAATCGTGTTCTCGCTCTAGTGGGTTGTTGATGCCTTTGCCTGTCCCCAAGAGGCCATGGACCCATATTTCAAGGGATTTCATCTGATATGCCTGTCTCTCAAAGGATGACTGTTATTTGGGTGATTTGTGATAGGTTCTAAGATGGTTCATCTTGTACCACTCCCTAAGTTACCGTCTTCCTCTGAGTTGGTGCCCCTGTTTTTACAACAGGTGGTTCGCTTGCACGGGATTCCTGAGAACATTGTATCTGACAGAGGAGTCCAGTTTGTGTCTAGATTTTGGAGAACTTTCTGTTCCAAGCTGGGAATTCAGTTGTCCTTCTCCTCTGCTTTTCACCCTCAGACCAATGGGCAGACAGAGAGAACAAACCAGACCTTGGAGTCATATTTGAGATGTTTTATTTCTGCTGATCAGGATGATTGGGTTTCATTTTTGCCCTTGGCCGAATTTGCTTTAAAAAATAGAGCTAGTTCTGCCACTTTGATGTCACCTTTTTTTTGCAACTTTGGGTTTCATCCTCGATTTTCTTCAGGGCAGGTGGAGCCCTCTGCCTGCCCAGGTGTTGACACTGTGGTGGAGAGAATGCACCAGATCTGGGACCAAGTGGTGGATAAGTTATCACTGTCCCAGGAAAAGGCCCAGCGGTTTTCCAACCGACATAGGACCATTGGTCCCCAGTTTAAGGTTGTGATATGGTGTGGTTATCATCAAAAAATATTGCTATGAAGGTGGCTTCTCCTAAGTTTAAGCCTAGATTTATTGGACCTTACAAGATTTTGGAGATTATTAATCCGGTCTCTTTTCGTTTGACTCTTCCTGTCACATTTAAAATCCATAATGTGTTCCATAAATCTTTGTTGAAGAGGTTTGTTGAACCTGTTGTTCCGGGGGTGGCACCTCCAGACCCTGTATTGGTTGAAGGTAACATGGAATATGAGGTAGAGAAAGTACTGGATTCCCGTCTGGCTAAAAGGAGACTCCAGTATTTGGTTAAGTGGAAGGGTTATGGTCAGGAGGATAATTCCTGGGTCTCTGCCTCTGATATTCATGCCAAAAGATTGGTGCGTGCCTTTCATCGGGCTCACCCTGATCGCCCTGGTGGTGTGGTTGAGGGTTCGGTGACCCCTTCTCAAGAGGGGGGTACTGTTGTGAGTTCATTTTCCCCTTCACTACTGAGGCCCGAGGAACTCCCTCTTCTGGTAAAGAAAGGTAGTGAGCCTGATTATCAAACACCTGAGTCTGATGATGATGACTGGCTGAGTGGAGTTACTAACTGGATATAAGGCTGCCGACGCCCTTCTGCCCTGCGGGTGATTTCTCTGTGGGATCCTTGGAGACCAGTCTGAATTCCTGTTCATCTAAAGCTAAGTTTTCTCCTCGGCTTTTTGCATTGGTTCTTTGACTTTGTTTTGCTTTGTTTTTCTGGATTTCTGCCATTCCCTGCTGGGGTGTGCTGAATTCCTTTAGATCTGTCTTCTGAAAATACCTGAGTGCTGATTTAGCTTCTGAAGCCTAGCTGCTTCAGGGTCTTTTTCATATCAGCTTGTTGGCTTATGTCTTTGATAGGGTTTTGGCAGATTGCAGACAGCAACCTTCCTTTCCTTTTCTGTTTAGTTAGCTTGGGCCGCATCGTTTGCTCAGCCTATCTTTCTATCTGTGTGAGTGTTTTTTCATCTTGCTTCACCGTCATTATATGTTGGGGGCTGCCTTTTACTTTGGGGTCTGCTCTGGGGCAGTTTAGATTTCCTTTTCTGTCTTTAGGCTATTTAGCGCTCCGGCTGTGATCGAGGGGTCTAGGGCATCGTAGGAACCCCCCACGGCTGCTGCTAGTTGTGTTGATAGGTTCAGGGGTCTGCAATCTGATAGTTGCCAACTTCTCTGGTTTTCTGGACGTAGCTTCTATTTTTGTGTCTGCCTCCTACAGTGACTCAATCATAACACATGTACATTTTTGGCCTGCTGGAGGTCATTTTGCAGGGCTCTGCCAGTGCTTCTCCTGTTCTTCCTTGCACAAAGGCTGAGGTAGCCATCCTGCTGCTGGGTTGTTACCCTCCTACGGCTCCCTCTATTTCTACTGGTGTACCGGCCTGTCTCCTGGTAGCACCTCCAGCCTCTGGACACTATGCTGACAGACACAGCAAACCTTCTTGCCACAGCTCGCATTGATGTGCCATCCTGGATGAGCTGCACTACCTGAGCCACTTGTGTGGGTTGTAGAGTCCGTCTCATGCTACCACGAGTGTGAAAGCACAACCAACATTCAGAAGTGACCAAAACATCAGCCAGAAAGTATTGGTACTGAGATTTAGTCTGTGGTCCACACCTGCAGAACCACTCCTTTATTGAGTGTGTCTTGTTAATTGACAATAATTTCCATATGTTATCTATTCCAGTTGCACAGCAGCATGTGGTATTGATTGTTAATCAGTGTTGCTTCCTAAGTGGACAGTTTGATTTCACATTAGTTTGATTTACTTGGAGTTATATGTTCTGTTGTTTAAGTGTTCCATTTATTTTTTGAGCAGTGTACATCTATTCTATTATTCCTAAACACTGTTTTTCGGTGATTACTTTGTATTTCTGTTCATACTGCATGCACCCACACACACAAATGATACACCATTTGAAAGGTAAACTTTCCCCCTTCAGCAAGAAAATAGCCAAACAAACCACACATCCACGATTTGATCACAAAATACAGTTTTAACATTAATTTTCATAAACCTGCAATATGGAAAAATGACCTGCAGGTTGCACCAAACTACCCCAAAGCACACTACCACAAAGCTGCTTACAGACATCACAAACAAATCCAGACATTTGCCTTGGGGACTTTCCAGCTTGCCAAACTGCTTGTCCAGCCTATTTCAGGCAAATTGGAGGATTGCACACTTCACTGCAGGTGAGTCACATATGCAAACACATTTGTAAACATGCACTGCCTATTGAATTGCACACTTGCTCAGTTCCTACTCCACCCACAAACAAATGATACACCATTAGAAAGGTCAAATGACCTGCAGGTGGCAGCACACTACTCCAAAGCACACTACCACAAAACTGCTTACAGACACCACAGATTCTCAATTGGATTCAGGTCTGGACTTTGACTTGGCCATTATAACACCTGGATACATTTATTTGTGAACCATTTCATTGTAGATTTTGCTTTATGTTTGGGATCATTGTCTTGTTGGAAGAAAAATCTCCGTCCCAGTCTCAGGTCTTTTGCAGACTCCAACAGGTTTTCTTCAAGAATGGTCCTGTATTTGGCTCCATCCATCTTCCCATCAATTTTAACCATCTTCCCTGTCCCTGCTGAAGAAAAACAGGCCCAAACCATGATGCTGCCACCACCATGTTTGACAGTGGGGATGGTGTGTTCAGGGTGATGAGCTTTGTTGCCTTTACACCAAACTTACCGTTTGGCATTGTTGCCAAAAAGTTCAATTTTGGTTTCAGCTGACCATAGCACCTTCTTCCACATGTTTGGTGTGTCTCCGATGTGGCTTGTTGCAAACTTTAAACAACACTTTTTATGGATATCTTTGAGAAATGGCTTTCTTCTTGCCACTCTTCCATAAAGGCCAGATTTGTGCAGTGTACGACTGATTGTTGTTCTATGGACAGACTGTCCCACCTCAGCTGTAGATCTCTGCAGTTCATCCAGAGTGATCATGGGCCTCTGCATCTCTGATCAGTCTTCTCAGTGTTTGAGATGAAAGTTTAGAGGGACGACCGGGTCTTGGTAGATTTGCAGTGGGATGATTCTGCTTCCATTTCTATATGATCATTTGCACAGTGCTCCTTGGGATGTTTAAAGTTTTGGAAATCATTTTGTATCCAAATCTGGCTTTAAACTTCTCCACAACAGTATCACAGACCTGCCTGTTGTGTTCCTTGGTCTTCATTATGCTCTCTGTGCTTCAAACAGAACCTTGAGACTATCACAGAGCAGGTGCATTTATACAGAGACTTGATTACACACAGGTGTATTATATTTATCATCATTAGTCATTTAGGACAACATTGGATCATTCAGAGATCCACAATGAACTTCTGAAGTGAGTTTGCTGCACTGAAAGTAAAGGGGCTGAATAATCTTGCACGTCCCACTTTTCAGTCTTTAAATTTCCGCAAAAATTTAAAATAACCAATAAATTTCGTTCAACTTCACAATTTGATTCCACTTGTTGATTCTTCACCAAAAACTTACATTTGGTATCTTTATGTTTGAAGCATGATATGTTGGAAAAGTTTGAAAAGCTCCAGGTGGCCGAATACATTCGCAAGGCACTGTACATATATATATACACATACATACATACATACAGATAGATGCACCGTTAGAAATTTTCCCACCTTGCTCACGCTGACAATACTTAGGTGAAGTGAGTTCATTGGCTGTGAACTCCCAGTACCTTTCTGATGGCATCGGGAGCATGAGAACTTTCTCATGCTCGCAGTGACGTCAGTGAGGTCATATGAATTCACCACTTGACACTGAACAGCGTTAGCACATGCTGCTCAGTGTCAGACTGTATAGCTCCATCATACAACCATGCAGCCTGCCATCTAGATGTAGCAGAGCTAGACTTGTCACAGAACAAATGGCTTATCTTCTCAGTGAACAGGTGAGGAATATTGTTGTTTATTATTTTAATTTTGTTATGGGAGACATTGGCTTCAGTGGAATAGGCAATGATGTCAGTGTGGTTTAATTAAGATTGATTAAAGGAGTCTGTCTCATTGTTTCAATTCCATGACTTTATTCAGGTCAGGGTGTGTGTGTGTTTTTATACAATATCTCATTATTTTTTTTGGGGGGTCCTTCATTTTAATAACCAGTAAAGGCTAAGTTGATAGCTGTGAGCTGATATTAATAGCCTGGTAAGCTCCATGGGTATTACCCCCCTCCCAGGCTACAAATATCTTCCCCCAGCTTTCCCTCTGCTTATTAAGAAAATTATGTGGGAGCACATACAATTTTTATCAGAAAAATAATAATTTATAAATTAAATACATATACAGAAAGCTGCACACGCACTGTTCAAGTTATATAAGTAACTGACATCTTTCTTTATATCTATCTATTCTATGTGTATGTACTGTATGTAATTTATTTATTCTATTCTGTCGGGTCACGCATTCATTTTACTGTTCGGGGCTAATGACCTGCCAGTTTTTCAAAGGACAAGGGTGTGTAAAAATCGGACAGCACTCGCATAGTCCGAGTGCCGTACAATTTTTGTTCTCTCACCCATTGACTTGCATTGTCGAGTCTCGTTGGAGATACAAGGACAAGCACAGCATGCTGAGATTTTTTTTCTCAGTCCAATATCAGCTGAGAAAAAAATCACAGATGAGCTGTAACTCATAGATTTAAGGGCCTTTTACCCATAGCAAGATCGCTAGCGATATCGCTAAAGCGTCATTGTACCATTTTCTCCTCGTTGGCGTCCAGCTGGCGCTGACTAGCAATGCATGGATGCAGGCGGAAGTCATCATCATCGCTGCTGTGTGACAGGGAGGAGCGACTGCCGAGCATCACTGGATCATTGCTGTGTCACTGATGAGATCTGCCTGTTTGGCAGCTCACTAGCGACCATTTAGCGATGCACCAGCGATCCTGACCAGGTCGTATCGTTGTCGGGATCGCTGGTGCACCGCTAAATGTAACGGGACCCTAACATTGGTCAGAGTGCAATCGAATTTTTTATCTGACTGCACTCATCCATTTTTCTTGTAGATGATTACGAGCCCTAAAGTCTTCTTTCTGACTAACTCGCAAATGAAAAGCAAATGGCATCCTCCGGATCACAGCTGGGGAGTCAAAACAGTTCGAATCCGACTGCACCACCATGTCACGCTGAGGGAGTACCAGGCGTTCGCTGCTCTTGGCTCTGTGATGACTGTACTCACAAGCCGGATGTTGCAGAGCCACCTGCTCTGCAGCTTGCAAACCAACGCTGACACACCCAACCTTTTTAAATGAGATCTGTGGCCATGAGCCACTTGTAAGACCCGGCCTGGGGGAGCGAACCACCCCACTACCATCCTGTAGTTCACTCCAAAAATAAAAGCCCATGCTGGGTTTTCTTAAATCTGCCTTGAGCAAATAGCTCTCCAAGACCACACTTACTTTTATTCTGCACTGCAAGCACAGCTATGCCTGTGACTGCAATGCACACCATCATCCTCAATACGCTTCTATGTGCATCCTGAGGGATACATACCGACCCTCGCATATAATTCCCCTCACTGCCTCACACATGGTTTTCCACTACAGTATATTTCATACTTATACTTATATTAGCATATTAAAAATAAAATATACTGGTAGATAACACAAATAACCAATTTGCATGCCAACGCACAATGAATAACCTTGATGAAGTAGACACACCATAGTAATCTAACTGAAGCTCACTGACAGTGAAAGTGGATACTCCTGTAATTACTTAACACAATGATGCACAAACACAACTTGTATTATTGCTCATTTATCATCATACCTAATAAGCGCAGTCTGATATTTATATATTTTGACCAGGATGGGGACAAATGTTTATTTTTCCATTTGATGAAAACTATTCAAAAGAAGTATTATTTAAACCTTGGCCCTGCTGAGTTAGGGTGTGTGCAGACGCTGTGGAATCCGCTGCGGATTAATCCGCACGGATTTTGCAAAAACCGCAGATAAACCGCAGGTCAAAAGACCTGCGGATTATCTGCGGTTTTGCCTGCGGTTTGGTCCTGCGGATTCACCATCTCCACAATGGTGGAGATAGGAACCCGCTGCGGATTCCGCAGAAAGAATTGACATGTCAATTCTTTCTGCGGTTTCAAAACCGCAGCAAATCCGCACGGATTTTTCCGCAACGTCAGCACAGCGGGGTTTTTTTGCCATTCATTTGAATGGTACTGAACACCGCAGCTAAAACTGCTGCGGGTCCGCAGCGGCCAAAAACGCTGCGGAAACGCAGCAGAATCCGCAGCGTGTGCACATACCCTTAGGGTTACACAGGCGACCTTCTGTCGCAAAAGAGGAATTTGTATGATAAATAGCACATGGGAAGATTTTTTTATAGATTTTGGTCTTTGGCTAAGAAGATTCAAATTCCGCTTCTGAAATGAACAAATTGCAATTTTTCATTTTCTATACCTCCATTTCCTGTTCCAATAGGTCAAGTGAACCTATGAGGCGCTGTTGTGTTATTATGCATTTCTTAGCGTATTGCTGAATGGCTGTACATAGTAGGCACATGCATCCTAATAAACGGACGGTCACTGTGCCACTGAGCTGAACAGGTCATTATGGTTTTTATGCTTAACTAAACTTATTTTCCATCTAAAATCCATTATTTGCTTTACGGTGCACTCTACCAAGAAAGGAATGTGTGTGCGGAATGAATCTGCGTTGCTTAGATGATGGATATATGGGCAGTCTGCCAATTTAAATGATGGTTTATGTGTGTAAACTGCTTTGTTAGAAGCCGTCAAACAGGCAGAAATGCTATTAGTTGCTGCGCAGTGTCACAGCGTGGGGCCACCGCTGATTAGCTGGGTTGGATGTTCTGTTGATACTATGATACTTAACACAACATTTACTAAAATGTTCAGCGTCGCACAAAAATATGTGGCAAAATGCAGAATCTAGATCTGCAAAATGGCCCAGTATAGGGAAAATCCGAGTGCATTGGTATTTCAGCTCTGTAATAGGTGGGCTATCTCCGAGGCATGTGCAGAAAACACATCAGACATTCCCTTTGAAATGCAATATAAATCCATATATTTATCACCTTCAATAGTCATTTTTTTCCTCCTCAAATTTGACGAAAGTAGCCCGCGCTGCTTAGAATCACATTGCTTCTGTATTACGCACTAAAAAACTACAAATAGAATTCGGTGACAATTATTCTAAACATTTGCATGCCCCTGAGCTTATGTTCTCTGAAGTTATGTCTGCTTCACTTAATAGAAGAAATTGTTCTGTCTAAAGTTGGCCGTAGATATTAGTTATCTGTTAGATGAAAGTTTATTCAGCCAATTCCTTCCAATTGCCTAAAACATGCACGCTCGGTTCAGAGGAGGATGCATGTGTTTAGTAAGAGGGAAGGGGGGTAAGCTGCTGGCAGCTCATCGTCATTCTTCAAGCTCAGGGAGGGTTAAACAAAACTCAAGTGATTTTTACACTCACCCTCCCTAAGTAGTGTTGCTTTCCATTATAGCTTTGGTCTTTTTTGATTGACTGCAGAGGTGGTGTCAAATCTTGAATGCTGCAGTTAATCACTTACTGTAGCATTGTGCAGACAAGCGTATTTGCCGGCGTCTGAGTGCGATCCGACAAAACATTGCATCGCTATGGCACCGCGCACATGTCTATATTCCTTGGACAGAGGAAAAAATTGTAACACACCTGAATTTAATCCAATATTAAGATCGCACTCAACCATGCAAGTCATGAATGAGTGCATAGAAAACCACAGACTACACTCAGATGACATCTAATTGCGGTCCAAGTTATGTGCACTAACAGAATGGAGAAGATGGAGACGTTTTTTTTCCTCCATCTTCTAATCCGTGAGAATCGGATCATGCTATGATCACACTCAGAGTTTGATCAGAGTGTCATTTGAATAATCAGCCAGATTCTCCTGGATGAGAGAATCTATGGCCGCTTCATGTGCCCTAAGAGGCAGCAATGACAGATACTTAGGGATGATCGAATAGTTTCGGATAAGAGCTTATCCAAATAGCCTTAGCACTTACCGAATAGCTGCATGGGGAACACGGATATTCGCATAATATCATCCCTACAGATACTATATCCGTATTTGGAGGAAAGGCCTATCTAATAATAATTGGCATTGTAGGTTATAGATAATCTAGCAATATAAAATGTATAATTTACCGAGAGACATGGAATTTGGTAAACCTGTGTTTCCTTCATTCTGCGTAATTATGAGACAAATCGCCATAGCAAGTTCCAACAGACAATATACGAAGTCAATCAGATTTCATTTTTGTAATTTTACATGATTCTAAAGTAATTAGGGTATTGTATAAGAGCATTAGTGTGAAACTTTTCTATACATTGTTACTGACAGCAGATTCCCTGTTTACATGGGTGGATATACAGTATTTGATCCCTTGCTGATTTTGTAAGTTGCCCACTGACAAAGACATGAACAGTCTATAATTTTAAGGGTAGGTTAATTTTAACATTGAGAGAAAGAATATCAAATATAAAATCCATAAAATTACTTTGCATAAATTATATACATTTATTTGCATTTTGCAGTGAGAAATAAGTATTTGATCCCCTACCAACCATTAAGAGTTCTGGCTCCTACAGACCAGTTAGACTCTCCTAATCAACTCGTTACCTGCATTAAAGACAGCTGTAATACATAGTCACCTTTATAAATTACTCTTGTCCACAGACTCAATTAATCAGTCAGACTCTAACCTCTACAACATGGGCAAGACCAAAGAGCTTTATAAGAATGTCAGGGACAAGATCATAGACCTGCACAAAGCTGGAAAGGGCTACAAAACCATACGGAAGACACTGGGTGAGAAGGAGACAACTGTTGGTGCAATAGTAAGAAAAAGGAAGAAATGCAAAATGACTGGGGCACCATGCAAAATCTCACCTCATGGGGTATCCTAGATCATGAGGAAGGGGAGAAGTCAGCCTAAAACTAGACAGGGGGAACTTTTTAATGATCTCAAGGCAGCTGGGACCACAGTCACCAAGAAAACCATTGGTAACACATTACACCGTAAAAATTTAAAATCCTGCAGTGCCCGCAAGGTCCCCCTGCTCAAGAAGGCACATGTGCAGGCCCGTCTGAAGTTTGTCAATGAGCACCTAGATTATTCTGTGAGTGATCGGGAGAAGGTGCTGTGGTCAGATGAGACAAAAATTGAGCACTTTGGCATTAACTCAACTTGCCGTGTTTGCAGGAAGAGAAATGCTGCTGATGACCCGAAGAACACCGTTCCCACTTTCAAGCATGGAGGTGGAAACATTATGTTTTGGGGGCACAGGAGTACTTCACCGCATCAATGGAAGAATGGATGGAGCCATGTACCGTAAAATCCTTAGTGACAACCTCCTTCCCTCCGCCAGGACATTAAAAACAGGTCGTGGCTGGGTCTTCCAGCAAGACATTGACCCAGTACATACAGCCAAGGCATCAAAGGAGTAGCTCAAAAAGAAGCACATTAAGGTCATGGAGTGGGGGCGTGGCCTAGCGCACGATGTGAGAGGACGTGCAGTGGAGCTCTCCTGCCACAATCTCCCTTACTAAGGATACCTGAGGTGCCGCCGAACGCTGAAATCGCCCCAAGGAGTGTGCAGAGATCCGGGGAGTAGCAGTGAGTGGAGGACGGTCTTGTGGAGAGGAGTCCTGCACGAGGATGACGCGCAGGAGACAGAAGGAGCTGGCAGCGTCGGGAAGCGCTCAGGCCCAAGATGGCGCCGAGGCTGCAGAAGAGGCGTCAAGGGCGAGTGCGGCATATCAAAGACGGATGGAAGTGATCGCTCGGCTGGAACGCTTTGCGAGGTCAGAGGAGGCTGCTAATGAGAGGTCAGTGGCTGAAGGTGAGAGACCTGACACAACGCAGATCCCTGGGAAACAGCAGGAAGGAGGGGGCCAGCCACAGAGTGGTGGGGAGGAACAGAGATCCCCTGTTGTGGCTGCACGCACTGGCCAGCTTGAACAGCCGGACACATTAGATATAGCAGAGCCGACGCTCAAAGATATATTTTCTGTGGTAATTTACAACAAGTCCGCCCTTGCGGCTTTGAACAGTCATGTGGATGATATAAAGGGAGAGATGGCTACGATTAATGCTGCAGTGCGCAAAGTTGAACAGAGAATGGTAGTGGTGGAAGAACGGGTGGGAAGCACTGAAGACCAGGTTAGTGAACTGTTGAAAAGGGAAAAAAAAGTATGTGCAGCGTATAGCTGAACTGGAATTTAAAACCAATGATCTGGAGAACCGCTCCCGTAGGAGCAACCTGAGGATTGTGGGTGTACCAGAAAAAGCGGAAGGAAATAACCCCACTGAGTACATTGAGTCATGGCTGAAAAATACTGTAGGAGGGGATGGTCTCACTAAAATGTTTTCCGTTGAAAGAGCACATCGTGTGCCCACTAGACCCCTGCCCCCAGGATCAGCCCCAAGAGTCATCTTGGCCAAAGTTCTGAACTATCGGGACCAGAATACTCTGCTGCGGAAAGCCAGGTTCTGTGCGGAACTTACCATAGATGGCAATCGCATCTCCATCTACCCAGACTATTCTGCAGCGGTTCAAAAGCTCCGGATGACGTTTGGAGAAGTTAAAAGACGACTACGAGACATGGATGTGCGCTATTCAATGATCTACCCAGCTAAGCTGAGAGTTGTAGCTTTGGATCGAGTGCACTTTTTTTAAAATCCAGAGGAGGCGACACTCTGGCTTGACTCTAACATAAAGAATATTAGAGCAGGACAGTCCCGTTGAAGCATATTCTGAGTGATGTTGAAACAGTGACTAACTGTGATTTAGTTTGAATTTGATAAGTTAATGGTCATCTCTGAGATGAAGTAATGCCATGTTGGTTTATGTGGGTTGTGTTCGGCGGCGCAACGCTTATTGCAGTTTGATAAATGTGGACGGGAGAGTAGTTGGAGTGCAGAGCTTGTATTGTTAGGCTGTAAAAACGCCCTTCTTGATCTCAAATAGAGAGGGAGAGAGAATTCTTTTCAGCTTAAATGCTGTGGGAGACAACTAATTTTTCAGGAGGGGGATGGGGGGAAGGTTGAGAGTTATTTCAGTTGGAAGGTTGAGACAGGGGGTAGAGGCGGGAAGGGGGGGGGGATGGGGGGGAGGACCGAGATTTCAGGTATAACGTGTCAAAAGTTTGGTATTGCAAAATATCATGGGGGGTAGAATTAAAATTCTAAGCTGGAACGTTAGGGGTCTCGCTAACGTCTCAAAACGGGCCGCAATTTTACAATATCTGCTGAAGCTGAGGCCCTCAGTGATTTGCCTCCAAGAAACACATCTGGTAAAAGACAAAGTAGCTATGTTACAAAAAAGGTGGGTGAGGAAGGCTTATCACTCAACGTACTCAGCCTATGCTAGGGGAGTGTCGGTGTTGATCCACACTTCTACTCCATATGAAGAAGTGGAGGCTATAATAGACAAGGATGGGCAATACGTGTTTATTGTATGTAGGATATTGAATAGATTATTATGTATTGTGTCTTTGTATATCCCTCCACCATTTTCTGGAAAAAAGATACAGGAAATTCTGGACTTTTCCGGGAAATGGACTGGGGTCCCGTTGCTTGTAATAGGTGATGTGAATAATATTGCAAATGATCATTGGGATAAGGGTAAACATGCGGGGAGCAGAGAGGGAGGGAACGTGACACCTTTTGGAAACTACATGAGGGAAATTGGTTGGATAGACTTGTGGAGAGTTCGGAATATGGAGAACTACACTTACTCATGCTACTCGGCGACGCATGGATCTCTGTCTCGCATTGATGTGGCTTTGGGAAATGAGGGGATGGATAACTTGGTACAGGAAGTGTAATATTTGCCCAGAGTCCTATCGGATCATTGTCCACTGGTGATATCTCTACAATTGGGAGCACGGGGGAGGTTGACAGGTATGGGATGGAAAATTCATCCCTTTTGGTTACGGTTGCTGGATATGGGAAAGATAGGAGAGGAGCTGGGAGAATTCTTTAGGATAAACGAAGGTAGTGCAGAGGGTCATGTAGTCTGGGATACTATGAAGGCGTTTTTGAGAGGGATTTTATTCAGAGAAGTGTCTCGATATAAGACTAGGTCTCAAAATCTAGACAAAGCAGTGATGGAGGAATTAAGGGCAGCTGAGGAAGCATTGGGTGCGCAGTGTACTGAAGCTATGCAGACCCGCATGAGAATGGCCCAGTCGGAAGTTAATAAACTTCACATCCGTAAGGCAGAGAGACGGCGGGCATTTCAGAACGAGGCATTCTATGCGGAGGGTGAAAAAGTGGGGCATCTGCTCTCAGTGATAGCTTCGGCACAACGGGAATCCTCACATGTATATGCAATTAAAACTAAGGAAGTTAATGTGGTTACACGGGGGATCAAATTTTGGATGTATTTAAGCAATTTTATAGTGAGCTATACTCCTCAAAGATACATAAAGGTCAAGAGGAGATGGACAGGTATCTGAGGGCGATTAAGCTTCCTAGATTAGGGGAGGAAGACAGAGAATGGATGGATAGGCCGCTTGCAGCGGAGGAGTTGAGGATGGCACTGGCGGACATGGCGGGAAATAAGGCCCCGGGGGCGGATGGCATTCCGGCAGAGGTGTATAAAATTTTTAATGAAGAAGTAATAACTAAATTGGAGAAGGTATTTAATGAGTCGTTGGAGAGGGGAATGTTACCTACATCTATGAGAGAGGCCATTGTGGTGGTCATTCCTAAAGCTGATAAGGACCCATTAAGTCCGGAGTCCTACAGACCAATTTCACTCCTTACGGCAGATGTAAAGATTCTGGCGAAGGCCTTGGCTAACAGACTGACCCACGTGGTTGATAAAGTAATCCACCCAGATCAATCGGGATTTATGCCCAATAAATCTACAGCAATCAATTTAAGGAGGCTATATTTAAATATGCAAATTCCAGCCGAAAATGCTGGAAAGAGAGTAGTAGTGTCTTTGGATGCCCATAAGGCATTTGATTGCGTAGAATGGAAGTACTTGTGGTCGGTTTTGATGGGCCTTGGGTTCGGGCCCAAGTTTATATCGTGGGTGGGGTTGCTATACTCCTCTCCAACGGCAAAAATTAGAGTGAATAATGAATTATCTGATAGTTTCTCATTACATAGGGGTACGAGGCAGCGATGCCCGTTGTCTCCGTTGCTGTTTGCCCTCGCCGTGGAGCCTCTGGCCACTAAAATAAGGGATGCACAAGAGATAAAAGGATTTGTTTATGGAGTGAAGGAGGAGAGGGTGTCTTTGTATGCCGACGATATTTTGTTATTTTTGGAGGACTCGGGAGAATTTGGATAACGCGGTGGCATTAATTGAGGAATTCGGGGAATTTTCCGGACTCAAAATCAATTGGGACAAATCGTGCATAATGCCCATTGATGAGGTAGATAGGGATATGGGGGAGGTGGAAAGGTCAGCAAAATTGAAGGTGGTTTCGGGATTTAAATATTTGGGGATACAAATCGCCCTTCCGTTGACTAGGTTTGAAGAACTTAATCTAAGCCCTTTGCTACAAAAAATTTGTTCCAAAATATCAGCATGGAATAAATTACATCTTTCGGTAATTGGAAGGGTGAACATTTTAAAAATGATTGTGATGCCACAGCTTTTATATGTACTGCATAATTCTCCAATTTGGATCTCGCAGAGTAGGTTCCACAAAATTAAATCGCTGTTTGGCGAATTAATATGGGGGGGGGAAGCCCACGGTTTAAACAAGAAACTTTGCAGAGGCCAAAGGAGGAAGGAGGTTTGGCGCTTCCCAACCCCTGGGTCTATTTTTTATCAGCACAATGCCAGCATATTGGAGGATGGGGGGTGGAGACGGGACAGGGACAATCGCCTAGTAGTTTGAGATATTTGTTTGGAAAATGGCCTCTGGGAGAGAGTTTGGAAGGGGGGCAGTTTTTAAAATTAGGCTCTCGGTTTCCTACTGTTCTCCTAATTCATAAGGTTTGGGAAAAAGTTAAACAGATAAGGGGTGTCACGGGCTTTACCAAATACTCTCCTGTATGGGATAATATAAATTTGCAAGAATTCGAGCAAATGGAAGGATTTGGGCCCTGGAGAGAGGTAGGAATCAGAAGGATGGGACAGCTAATAGGTCAGGGGAGACTTAAGTCATTTGTGGAGCTGCAGACAGAATTCCAGTTACCGCATTCAAATTTGTTCCATTATAAAAGAATTCAGCATGCGTATCGGTCGCAATGTCGGAGAAAACTTATTGAGTTCCAGTTTGATATCACGCTGGCCTCCATTTTGGAGAACAGCGTGACAAGGGGGGCAATCTCAGAAGTGTATAGAGATTTATTATTCACTTTTCTAGTCAAACATCCCATCAAGTCTAGAGTGAAATGGGAAGCTGAACTGGGAGAGATAAATGACGATAGATGGGAATCTATTTTAGAATATGTGCCTAAGATCTCTATGAGCGAACCTGGGAGGATGTCTCAGCTATACGTAATTCATAGAGCTTACAGAACTCCCGATAGACTGTTCAAAATGGGTTTGAGGTCCGATTCCGAGTGTCCACGATGTTCGCAGGAACGGGCAGACATGC
Source organism: Dendrobates tinctorius (assembly GCF_039654945.1). NCBI lineage: Eukaryota > Metazoa > Chordata > Amphibia > Anura > Dendrobatidae > Dendrobates > Dendrobates tinctorius. Next base: position 5,998,998 of record NW_027361790.1, on the reverse strand, counting down.
TGCACATGCTGTGGCATTGCCCTAGATTGTCTATGTACTGGACAGTTGTATTGAGTCGGATTGAATTGATATATAGGTCTGCAATTCCCAGAGACCCTTTGGTCTGTATATTAGGTTATGTGGAAGAATTAGTAGCGGTATCCATGGTCAAACTGGCGATTGCTAGACTGTTGTTTATAGCAAGGAAGTTGATCGCTCGGTTCTGGATCAGAGAAGAGCCTCCGACTAGACGAGACTTTCTTACGCAGGTGGAGCATATAATTTCATTGGAAAAAAGTATTTATACTAAGAGAAATAAACTCGATGTATTTCATAAGATATGGCAGCCACGGGTAGAATGGAGTTAGATTTGTGGGGAGGATGTATTATGATATAGATGATGTTCATAATAAACAATTATATATGGATGTGGGAAAGAGTACCGGAATAGAAATGAGGAAGACACTGAAGGGGTCTCGGAGGGGGGGTGTTTGTTCATAAAAATATATGATTATATGTGAACAACTGCTTGATGTCATATATGTTATAATTGTTATCATTTAATAAAAATGTATCTGATTTAAAAAAAAAAAAAAAGGTCATGGAGTGGCCTAGTCAGTCTCCAGACCTTAATCCCATAGAAAACTTATGGAGGGAGTTGAAGCTCCAAGTTGCCAAGCAACAGCCTCAAAATCTTAATGATTTAGGGATGATCTGCAAGAAGCAGTGGACCAAAATTCCTCCTGACATGTGCACAAACCTCATCATCAACTACAAAAGAGTCAATGCTGTGCTTGCCAACAATGGTTTTGCCACCAAGTATTAAGTCTTGCTTGCCAGAGGGATCAAATACCTATTTCTCACTGCAAAATGCAAATATATTTATATAATTTATACAATGTGATTTTCTGGATTTTATTTTTGATATTCCATCTCTCAATGTTAAAATTAACCTACTCTTTAAATTATAAACTGTTCATGTATTTGTCAGTGTGTAAACTTACAAAATCAGCAAGGGATCAAATAATTATTCCCCCCCCCATCTGTACTACCAGTCAACAATAACTTTAAATCATTCTAAATGATATGATCATCGATGACTGAATTATTGCAAATTGTTTACTCTCTTAATATATTTACACAGTTAAAGGGAATCTGTCAGCAAGATTTCGCTTCCACATCTGAGCATAGTGTAGGGGCAGAGACCCTGATTCAAGTGATGTAACTTACTGTGCTTACTGTGCTTTTTGCTGCAGTTTTGAAACAATCTCTAAATTATTTGCTGCAGCTCTAGCAGTTCTCTGTATAGGGCCGCCCTACCGCTGATTTGCAGCTTTTGTGTGCACTGTACAGAGGCAGAAAATTGCCAATGGGGGGTCGTCTATACAAAACTCATTATTAATCTCTTACTAATAAAACAGTGATTTCAACGAAACTACAGCAAGCAGCCCATTAAGTAACACATCTTTGGAATCAGGGTATGTCCCCAACATTATGATGCTCTCAGACTAGGTAGAAAAAACCTGGTGACCGATTAAAGATAGGAAGTAGTCATTTATAAAAAAAAAATATCATTTTAAACTTTGAAATAAATGTTGGGGACATAATGTTGTGGCACTTAATAATTTTTAAGCCTTATAGGTTTTCCTCTTCCTGCCCGTATTACTGCAACTTTCCTCTATGACTCACTAGCTGAAGAGGCCGGCGTTGCTCGGGCATAGTAACTAGCTACGGTTAGTTATAGCAAATTATAATGATTATATCTATATATATAAAGCTGAGTGTATAGCCCCGCCCTCTCTGCATAGCCACATTCACTATAATATCCCACATCATCCCGTCAGCCAGAGCCACCGGACTACTACCACTAATATCACACATCATCCCATCACAGCTACCGGACTACTACCCCTAATATCCCACATCATCCCATCAGCCAGAGCCACCAGACAACTACCACTAATATCCCACATCATCCAATCACAGCTACTGGACTACTACCCCTAATATCCAACATCATCCCATCAGCCAGAGCCACCAGACAACTACCCTTAATATCCCACATCATTCTGTCAGCCAGAGCCACCAGACTACTACCACTAATATCACACATCATCCCATCACAGCTACCGGACTACTACCCCTAATATCCCATATCATCCCGTCAGCCAGAGCCACCAGACAACTACCCTTAATATCCCACATCATTCTGTCAGCCAGAGCCACCAGACTACTACCACTAATATCCCACATCATCCCATCAGCCAGAGCCACCAGACAACTACCACTAATATCCCACATCATCCCATCACAGCTACTGGACTACTACCCCTAATATCCCACATCATCCCATCAGCCAGAGCCACCAGACAACTACCCTTAATATCCCACATCATTCTGTCAGCCAGAGCCACCAGACTACTACCACTAATATCACACATCATCCCATCACAGCTACCGGACTACTACCCCTAATATCCCACATCATCCCGTCAGCCAGAGCCACCAGACAACTACCCTTAATATCCCACATCATTCTGTCAGCCAGAGCCACCAGACTACTACCACTAATATCCCACATCATCCCATCACAGCTACCGGACTACTACCCCTAATATCCCACATCATCCCATCAGCCAGAGCCACCAGACAACTACCCTTAATATCCCACATCATTCTGTCAGCCAGAGCCACCAGACTACTACCACTAATATCACACATCATTCTGTCAGCCAGAGCCACCAGACTACTACCACTAATATCACACATCATCCCATCACAGCTACCGGACTACTACCCCTAATATCCCACATCATCCCGTCAGCCAGAGCCACCAGACAACTACCCTTAATATCCCACATCATTCTGTCAGCCAGAGCCACCAGACTACTACCCCTAATATCCCACATCATCCCATCAGCCAGAGCCACCAGACAACTACCACTAATATCCCACATCATCCCATCACAGCTACTGGACTACTACCCCTAATATCCCACATCATCCCATCAGCCAGAGCCACCAGACAACTACCCTTAATATCCCACATCATTCTGTTAGCCAGAGCCACCAGACTACTACCACTAATATCACACATCATCCCATCACAGCTACCGGACTACTACCCCTAATATCCCACATCATCCCGTCAGCCAGAGCCACCAGAAAACTACCCCTAATATCCCACATCATCCCATCAGCCAGAGCCACCAGACAACTACCACTAATATCCCACATCATCCCATCACAGCTACTGGACTACTACCCCTAATATCCCACATCATCCCATCAGCCAGAGCCACCAGACAACTACCCTTAATATCCCACATCATTCTGTCAGCCAGAGCCACCAGACTACTACCACTAATATCACACATCATCCCATCATAGCCGCCGGATTGCTACCCCTAATATCCCACATCATCCTGTCAGCCAGAGCCACAGGACTACTACCCCTAATATCCCACATCATCCCGTCACAGCCTCTTGACTACTACCCCTAATATCCCACATCATCCCGACAGCCAGAGCCACTGGACAACTACCATTAATATCCCACATCATCCCGTCACAGCCGCCGGACTACTACCCCTAATATCCCACATTATCCCATCAGCCAGAGCCACCGGACTACTACCCCTAATATCCCACATCATCCCATCAGCCAGAGCCACCAGACTACTACCACTAATATCACACATCATCCCATCACAGCTACTGGACTACTACCCCTAATATCCCACATCATCCCATCAGCCAGAGCCACCAGACAACTACCCTTAATATCCCACATCATCCCGTCACAGCCGCCGGACTACTACCCCTAATATCCCACGTTATCCGATCAGCCAGAGGCATCAGACTACTACTCCTAATATCCCACATCATCCTGTTAGCCAGAGCCACCGGACTACTACCCCTAATATCCCACATCATCCCATCGCAGCCTCCTGACTACTATCCCTAATATCCCACATCATCCCGTCAGCCAGAGCCACCAGACAACTACCCTTAATATCCCACATCATTCTGTCAGCCAGAGCCACCAGACTACTACCACTAATATCCCACATCATCCCATCACAGCTACCGGACTACTACCCCTAATATCCCACATCATCCCATCAGCCAGAGCCACCAGACAACTACCCTTAATATCCCACATCATTCTGTCAGCCAGAGCCACCAGACTACTACCACTAATATCACACATCATTCTGTCAGCCAGAGCCACCAGACTACTACCACTAATATCACACATCATCCCATCACAGCTACCGGACTACTACCCCTAATATCCCACATCATCCCGTCAGCCAGAGCCACCAGACAACTACCCTTAATATCCCACATCATTCTGTCAGCCAGAGCCACCAGACTACTACCCCTAATATCCCACATCATCCCATCAGCCAGAGCCACCAGACAACTACCACTAATATCCCACATCATCCCATCACAGCTACTGGACTACTACCCCTAATATCCCACATCATCCCATCAGCCAGAGCCACCAGACAACTACCCTTAATATCCCACATCATTCTGTTAGCCAGAGCCACCAGACTACTACCACTAATATCACACATCATCCCATCACAGCTACCGGACTACTACCCCTAATATCCCACATCATCCCGTCAGCCAGAGCCACCAGACAACTACCCCTAATATCCCACATCATCCCATCAGCCAGAGCCACCAGACAACTACCACTAATATCCCACATCATCCCATCACAGCTACTGGACTACTACCCCTAATATCCCACATCATCCCATCAGCCAGAGCCACCAGACAACTACCCTTAATATCCCACATCATTCTGTCAGCCAGAGCCACCAGACTACTACCACTAATATCACACATCATCCCATCATAGCCGCCGGATTGCTACCCCTAATATCCCACATCATCCCATCAGCCAGAGGCACAGGACTACTACCCCTAATTTCCCACATCATCCCGTCACAGCCTCTTGACTACTACCCCTAATATCCCACATCATCCCGACAGCCAGAGCCACTGGACAACTACCATTAATATCCCACATCATCCCGTCACAGCCGCCGGACTACTACCCCTAATATCCCACATTATCCCATCAGCCAGAGCCACCGGACTACTACCCCTAATATCCCACATCATCCCATCAGCCAGAGCCACCAGACTACTACCACTAATATCACACATCATCCCATCACAGCTACCGGACTACTACCCCTAATATCCCACATCATCCCATCAGCCAGAGCCACCAGACAACTACCCTTAATATCCCACATCATCCTGTCACAGCCGCCGGACTACTACCCCTAATATCCCACGTTATCCGATCAGCCAGAGGCATCAGACTACTACTCCTAATATCCCACATCATCCTGTTAGCCAGAGCCACCGGACTACTACCCCTAATATCCCACATCATCCCATCGCAGCCTCCTGACTACTATCCCTAATATCCCACATCATCACATCAGCCAGAGCCATTAGACTACTACCCTTAATATCCCACATCATTCTGTCAGCCAGAGCCACCAGACTACTACCACTAATATCACACATCATCCCATCACAGCTACCGGACTACTATCCCTAATATCCCACATCATCCCGTCAGCCAGAGCCACCAGACAACTACCCTTAATATCCCACATCATTCTGTCAGCCAGAGCCACCAGACTACTACCACTAATATCACACATCATCCCATCACAGCTACCGGACTACTACCCCTAATATCCCACATCATCCAATCAGCCAGAGCCACCAGACAACTACTCTTAATATACCACATCATCCCGTCACAGCCGCCGGACTACTACCCCTAATATCTCACATCATCCCATCAGCCAGAGGAATCAGACTACTACTCCTAATATCCCACATCATCCTGTCAGCCAGAGCCACCGGACTACTACCCCTAATATCCAACATCATCCCGTCACAGCCTCCTGACTACTACCCCTAATATCCCACATCATCCCGACAGTCAGAGCCACTGGACAACTACCATTAATATCCCACATCATCCCGTCACAGCCGCCGGACAACTACCCTTAATATCCCACATCATCCCGTCACAGCCGCAGGACTACTACCCCTAATATCCCACATCATCCCATCAGCCAGAGGCATCAGACTACTACTCCTAATATCCCACATCATCCTGTTAGCCAGAGCCACCGGACTACTACCCCTAATATCCCACATCATCCCGACAGTCAGAGCCACTGGACAACTACCATTAATATCCCACATCATCCCGTCACAGCCGCCGGACTACTACCCCTAATATCCTACATCATCCCATCAGCCAGAGCCACTGGACTACTACCCCTAATATCCCACATCATCCCGTCAGAGCCACTGGACTACTACCCCTAATATCCCACATCATCCCGTCAGCCAGAGCCACCGGACCACTACCTCTAATATCCCACATCATCCCATCAGCCAGAGCCACCGGACTACTACCTCTAATATCCCACATCATCCCATCAGCCTGGGGTCTGAACCAGAGCACTGAGTGGAACGGTCCTAACTTCCATACTGGGGATCCCTTTAACCCCTTTCTGACATCAGACGTACTATCCCGTCCATGGGACCCAGGCCCCTATGCCCATGGACGGGATAGTACGTCTAGCGCGATTAGCGGCGTCCACGTGGTGAGCGCCGCTGATTGCGGCCGGGTGTCAGCTGATTATCACAGCTGACACCCGGCACTATGTGTCAGGGGCAGTCACAGACCGCCCCCGACATGTTAACCCCTTGCACACCTTGATCAAACACGATCGCGGTGTACCGGGGGGTTAAAGGGAAGCATCGGCAGGGAGGGGGCTCCCTCCGTGCTTCCCTGAGCCCCCACGGCAGCGCAATGTGCAGCGCTGCTGCGGGGGGCTTTTTCCCTGCAGGCCCCAGGATCCAAGATGGCGACGGGGACCTTCGGGGGCCTGCAGGGAGCTGGCTTCCTCAGTGCCTGCAAAGCGCAGGCATGAGGAAGTCTGCAGCAGTGCCTGTGACAGATTGCTGATCTGTCACAGTGATCTGTGATGTGACAGATCAGCAATCTGTCACAGGACAGTGATGTCCCCCCTGGGACAACCTAATAAAGTTAAAAAAAAAGAAAAGGTGTAAAAATAATTTTTTAAAAATCGCTAAATAAATTAAAAAAAAAAAAAAATTCCCTAATAAATTCATTTTTTGGAAATAAAAAAATACAAAACAATAAAAGTACACATATTTGGTATCATCGCATCCGTAACAACCTGCCCTGTAAAACTGTCCTATTAGTTAACCCCTTTAGTGACCCCTTAAAAAATAAAAATAAAAAACGAAGCACGAAATAATGATTTATTATCATACTGCTGAACAAAAAGTGCAATAACGTGCGATCAAAAAGACGCATATAAATATCCATGGTACTGCTGAAAACAACATCTTGTCCTGCAAAAAACGAGCCACAACACAGTATCATCATAGAAAAAATAAAAAAGTTATAGCTCGCAGAATAAAGTGATGCAAAAATAATTATTTTTTATATAAAATTGTTTTTATTGCATAAAAGCGCCAAAACATAAAAAAAGACATAAATGAGGTATCGCTGTAACAGTACTGACCCGAAGAATAAAACCGCTTTATCAATTTTACCGCACGCGGAATGCTGTAAACGCACCCCCCCAAAAGAAATTCATGAAACGCTGGTTTTTGTTCATTCTACGTCCCAAAAATCGGAATAAAAAGCGATCAAAAAAGTCACGTGCCCGAACTTGATACCAATAAAAACGTTAACTCGTCCCGCAAAAAATAAGACCTCACATGACTCGATGGGTCAAAATGCGGAAAAATTATAGCTCTCAATATGTGATGATGCAAAAACTATTTTTACAATAAAAAGCGTCTTTTAGCGTCTGACAGCTGCCAAAAATAAAAACTGCCATAAATAGTAAATCAAACCCCCCGTTATCACCCCATTAGTTAGGGAAAAATAATAAAATTAAAAAGATGTATTTATTTCCATTTTCCCATTAAGGTTAGGGCTAGGGATAGGGTTAGGTTTAGGGCTAGGGTTAGGTATAGGGTTAGGGCTAGGGTTAGACCTAGGCCTAGGGCTAGGGTTAGGGCTGAAATTAGGGTTAGGAGTGTGTTGGGGTTAGGGTTGGAGTTAGAATTGGGGGGTTTCCACTGTTTGGGCACATCAGGTGCTCTCCAAACGCAACATGGCGTCTGATCTCAATTCCAGCCAATTCTGCGTTGAAAAAGTCAAATGGCGCTCCTTCCCTTCTGAGCTCTGTCATGCGCCGAAACAGTGGTTCCCCCACATATCAGGTATCAGCGTACTCAGGACAAATTGCACAATAACTTTTCCAGTCCAATTTCTCCTTTTACTCTAAAATAAAAAAAATTGAACCTGAAGTATTTTTTTTGTGAAAAAAAGTTAAATGTTCATTTTTTTTTTAAATATTCAAAAAATTCCTGTGAAGCACCTGAAGGGTTAATAAACTTCTTGAATGTGGTTTTGAGCACCTTATGGGGTGCAGTTTTTAGAATGGTGTCACTTTTGGGTATTTTATATCATATAGACCCCTCAAAGTGGCTTCAAATGTGATGTGGTCCGTAAAAATAAAATGGTGTTGCAAAAATGAGAAATCGCTGGTCAACTTTTATCCCTTATAACTTCCTAACAAAAAAAAATTTTGGTTCCAAAATTGTGCTGATGTAAAGTAAACATGTGGGAAATGTGATTTAAGGGCATAAAAATTCAAAGTTGGAAAATTGCGAAATTTTCGCCAAATTTCCATTTTTTTCACAAATAAACGCAAGTTATTTGAATGAAATTTTACCACTAACATGAAGTACAATATGTCACGAGAAAACAGTGTCAGAATCACTGGGATCCATGGAAGCATTTCAGAGTTATTGCCTCATAAAGGGACAGTGGTTAGAATTGTAAAAATTGGCCTGGTCATGAACGTGCAAACCACCCTTGGGGGTTAAGGGGTTAAGAGTGGCCTGGGGTCAAAATCAAAGCGCTGGATGGATTTTCCCTAACTTCCATACCAATGATCCCTTTAAGAGAGGTCTGGGGTCAGAATCAGAGCGCTGAGGCATTTGCCCTGACTTCCATACCAATGATCCCTTTAAGAGGGAAGATGTGCCTACAGGATGGAGGATGTGTGATGGGGATATGGGCAGGAAGGGGGGGATTCATTTCTGTCATGTGCTTTCTGCTCCTTTTAGGGGGGGCAGACAATGGCTGGGAGTTTATGTTCCCAGGGATGCTAAATTTCTCCCACCATGTCAGTGTCTTCTGAGGTGTTGTCAAGTGGGAAAACTTGCTCATAGCAACCAATCACAGCTCAGCTAATTTTAACCAGCTCTGGTGAAATGAGAGATGCTTAGTGATTGGTTGCAAGGAAAACTGTTGCTCATAGCAACCAATCACAGCTCAGCTTCTTTTAAACAGCTCTGGTGAAATGAAAGATGCTTTGTGATTGGTTGATGATTCACACACACATTCACTTTTATATATAGAGATCTCTCCACAATATGGCTGCTTGTAGAGGGACATGTGACTAGACCTGTCCATCGGCTTCCTCCAATTGAAAAACCTCTTTCCCACGTGTACTGGAGGACGTCGCTGGACAGGTCTGGTCACATGCTTCTCCACCAGCAGCCATTTTATGGACAGCAGAGCAGAGCTGTTATCCATTCTCTATGGGAATGTCAAAGTGCAGCACTCCGCATTTTCTGGCAGCCCTATAGAGAATAAATGTACTCTTCGTTGAGCATCCACACTGCGGGGATAAAAGTGCACTGTTCTGCCGATTGGTGGGATTCCAGCAGTCAGACCACCCCAAAATATAAGTTATCATCTATCCTGTAGATGTGGGATACATTTTCTTCACAGGACAGGTCCTTTAATGACAGATATAGTGTAATGATATGAATGTCTGCAGTCTCGTGATACATCTGAAGGGTTTAAGAAAACCATAACCGGTTTGTACATGAATACAATGCTATAATCGCAAGGAGGCCATCATCTAAATTGCTGAGACTAAAACTTGTTTGTTTTCATAACATGAATAAGGGAGAAGAACAACTTGCTCTTCTGTCGAGTACGGTGAATGCGCAATAATGCAGTAAGACATCACTAAGTGGGGCAACGTGTGTAAACTGGTTTATCTGCTTTGAAAGTTTCACAACGTTTAAGAACATGAACTTTTTCACTTTCCTATGCAGATTTTAAGACTTACTGATCATAATATAAAACAGCTACTCAAGACAACCATACGTAAAATAAGAAATTGACAGTACAGTAGAATAGTTTGCTTTGGGTCTCGTTAATAACAAACTCACTAATGATAGACAAGCATTTGTCTGGTCGTTTACAGGTGCTTCTCACAAAATTAGAATATCATCAAAAAGTTAATTTATTTCAGTTCTTCAATGCAAAAAGTGAAAATCATATATTATATAGAGTCATTAGAAACAGAGTGATCTATTTCAAGTGTTTCTTTCTGTTAATGTTGATGATTATGGCTTACAGACAATGAAAACCCAAAAGTCATTATCTCAGTAAATTAGAATAATTAACAAAAAACACCTGCAAAGGCTTTCTAAGTGTTTAAAAGGTCCATTAGTCTGTTTCAGTAGGCTCTACAATCATGGGGAAGACTGCTGACTTGATGTCCAGAAGGCAGTCACTGACACAGTCCACAAGAAGGGTAAGCCACAAAAGGTCATTGCTAAAGAAGCTGGCTGTTCACTGAGTGCTGTATCCAAGCATATTAATGGAAAGTTGAGTGGAAGGAAAAAGTGTGGTAGAAATAGGTGCACAAGCAACCGGATAACCACAGCCTTGAAAGGATTGTTAAGAAAAGGCCATTCAAAAATTTGAGGGATACACAAGGAGTGGACTGCTGCTGGATTCATTGCTTCAAGAGCCGCCGCACACAGATGTATACAGGACATGGGCTACAAGTGTCGCATTCTTTGTGTCAAGCAACTCATGACCAATAGACAAGGCCAGAAGCGTCTTACCTGGGACAAGGAGAAAAAGGACTGGACTGTTGCTCAGTGGTTCATTTTGTTATTTTCAGATGAAAATAAATTTTGCATTTCATTTGGAAATCAAGGTCACAGAGTCTGGAGGAAGAGTGGAGAGGCCACAATCCAAGCTGCTTGAGGTCTTGTGTGAAGTTTCCACAATCAGTGATGGTTTTGGGGGGGCCATGTCATCTGCTGGTGTAGGTCCACTGTGTTTTATCAAGACCAAAGTCAGCGCAGCCATCTACCAGGAAATTTTAGAGCACTTCATACTTCCCTCTGCCGACAAGCTTTTTGGAGATGGAAATTTCATCAAGAGGAAGATGAGAGACACCAGACCCAACAATGCAGTCGAGCTGAGGCTGCTATCAAAGCACCTGGGCTTCCATAACACCTCAGCAGTGCCGCAGGCTGATCGCCTCCATGCCACGTCACATTGATGCAGTAATTGATGCAAAAGGGCCCCGACCAAGTATTGAGTGCATTTACTGAATATACATTTCAGTAGGCCAACATTTGGGATTTTAAAATAATTTTTCAAGCTGGTGTTATAACGTATTCTAATTTACTGAGATAATGACTTTCGGGTTTTCGGTGGCTGTAAGCCATAATCATCAACATTAACAGAAATAAACACTTGAAATAGATCACTCTGTAATGACTCTATATAATATATGAGTTTCACTTTTTGTTTTGAAGAACTGAAATAAATTAACTTTTTCATGATATTCTAATTTTGTGAGAAGCACCTGTATATTAGCGGCCAAAACATCAAACAATTTTCTGAAGATGTCTACCATAAAATTGTTAGAAACGTGGGAGAATTTTACTACAAGTTGCTCAAAAATGTCAATAGTATACGTTACAAAATAGCAAGTTGCAATACAAATGTCATGCACATGTTGCTTATTTTTTCCTTGCAGATCTAAAGCAGTTTCACATCTCCAGCAGGTCAATTCTTTCATGGTTTTTGGAGTGTTAATCACTCATTCTAATAAATGGGGAAAAAAAACTAATCCGAAAAATGCATAAAAATGTGTGAAAAACACCGCAATTTTATTTTCTTTTAAGCTGCTGTTTTCCTGCCAAGACACAAGATTTTGATGCCTAAATGTCTGCAGCAATTACTTCACGTGTGCAGATACCATGATGCCCTTGTTGTACTGCAGTTAGTCCAATGTTTTAAGTATTGTCTCTGTCCTTATTGCTAGGCTCTGACGTACTGACAACAGCCAAAAATCCCCCTGAAATGGCTCCTGGATTCCCTGCCTAGTCTCTGATGCAAAGCCTGATAATCCCCCTGATTGAACGCGCTACACAATGTGATGCCATAGCTGCACGGCATCAAGGCGTTGCCCACGTGTCTGCGCAGAACGTCATTAACCTCTTGCATGCTTCCGCAGTGAGTCAAATAGGCATTTTTTTCCCTTTTGAAATGAATTGCAAAGTGTTGGAACTCTCAGGTATCGGTGAATTTCAGGAAATTCGACTTTGTAATTAATCTTCCATTGATAGAGCCGCTCACCTCTAGTCAATTTCATTGAAAGTCACATCTTACTCCAGTGCACCCTTCATCAAGACCATCATACAAAATGCCACTCTGGACGAATCAGGGCCAATATATGAATATGTATGATAAATGTTTATTTCTGTTTACAAATATTAATTTCAGATTTTTTTTTTTAAAAATGAGACTTCGATTTTCAAATTCTATCCCATAGATTGTAGATGAGATGTTTTATATTCTGGCATTTTTCATGAGATATTTTTCTTTTCCATACTTAGAAGATTGAGCATAGTTGTAATACACAAGAAAGCTCTACTTTGTAATGCAGCATCTGATGTTAAAACCTCAGCTACTACATAGTTTTAGTAATTCCTCTCACGCCCTCATCACAGGGTCACAGCCAGTCATGTCATTGAAAAGGCAAACTTCAGTCACTTGCTTGGACTGGTTTGACATGTCACCTGATGTGTGCTGCGTGTCTGTAGATATAAACGGCGAGGGTGACTCAGTTTCTTAACTCATTGTTATGTTACATTCAAGTTTCCATTCCATGTAAGATGCTGCTGTCTGAAGATCCCGGGCAGTGATGATGTGTTGCTCGGCCTGCTTTAAACACTGTTACGGAGTTCTGGAGTGTTGTTATTGTTTTAGGGAAGGTGTATATGGGAATTGGCTGATATCTGAACAGAGCCCTATTTGGTAGCAGTCAGTAGAATGGGTAGGAAGTAGTTGAATACACATACAGATCAAAAGGCAGCACCTTTCCTCTACTATTGCTCAAGATATTAAGAAGGGGGCTGGAGGGGGCACAGCCTAAAGGAAGCCCCCCATGACTGCAATGGGCGGGTAAGTTTTTAAATTTGTTATGGCCGGGTAATAGTGATTGGCTGGGATGGGCCAGGGGAGGGGTTTGGGGTGGGGGGGCAGCCTGGTCAGGGAAAAAGTGCGGGAAAAGCCACACTTCACCAACGTAACTGAAGGAGAGAAGACCCTACCTTACAGACAGCAACCAGATGGAGACCGTGGAGCAGCTGATGGCCAGACTTCAGGAGGCAGCCCGGTCCAGGAGGGGAGGATGGCTTCAAACCCAGCTTTCCACCCTCCTCAGAGCAACAGACCTTCCAGGGACCAGCCGGCGAGGAAGAAGGACCAGACCCCCCGAAATGCTGTCACCGGAGGTGATGCAGCGCAGCAGGCGACGGCTGCGGAGCCCCTCCAGGGACCCTGCGGGCGGCGCAGGCACTGGGGTCGCTTCCCCTCCTAGCGCCCGTCCCGGCAGGAATCCGCCCAGCTGGCCTGTGGGCGCTTACAGCCGGAGAACGGAGGGCGCCCAGGAGCAGGAAGCGAGACCGGATGTGACGTCGTGGGCGGGAGACGAACCATCGTGGGGCCCAGCAGCATCCAGCCGGCCCGAGGGAGACGGAGCAGGCCGCGGCAGGTCTGCTTCCACACGGGGGGACGGCAGCGGGCGGCGACAGGAAGGACGGCGGCTGTTGGAGTGGCGGCAGGTACCCCTAGGGATGAGGACTGCTCCAGGGTGCCTGGCAGTCGGGGCGCCAGACGAAAGTGGCGCGATGGGCGGGCAGGGGCAGCGAGGGGACGCCCTGCCTGGCCCCACCACGGCAGGGAGAGCAGAGGGAGCAGCGGGCGGGAGGGGGCAGCGGGACGACACCCCACCTGGCCCCAGCACAGCGCGGACGGCGGAGAGAGCGGCGGGCGGGAGGAGGCAGTTGGAGACCGCCCGACCTGGCCCCAACACAGAAAGGAGGGTAGAGAGAGCGATGGGTACCCCCGACCGGATGTCCGGCAGTCGGCTGGAGTGTCATACGGACCGGTCAGCCTGGTCCGGGTCTAGAGACCGTCACAGATCCCGTTCAGGCGGGAGTTCGAGGGAGCGTCGGTATTCACATGCTCGGGTCCCCCCTGGTGACGAGGAGGCCAGGGGCGCGGGCCTTGAGCAGCCGAGTGTGCTTCGGGATGACGGAAGGCGTCAGGATTCTGGATATCCGGCTGGCGGGGACACAGCACCCGCGCAGCTTGGTGAGTATGGCTCTATGTCTTGTTTGTTGCCCGCAGGGGCTGTATTACAAGAGATTGGAGATAGGATGGGAGATGTTAGGGAGCAGGGGGGGCGTAGGGGTCCTACCGGGGCTGAGGTGCCCGGACTGAGGGATATTTTAGATACTATATCAAAAATATTGAGGAGAATGGAAGGGGGGGTAATTGGGGAGGCAGCTCCATCCCCGGCGGGGGCATGGTTAGCGGGGCGTGGTTCCGTCACTCAGTCAGTAGGTGAGGCGGTTCGCTCTGTGGAAGGTGACGAGGGAGTATCGGCGGGGGTATCTGTCTCGGTGCAGACGGAAACGGATAAGGGGGATAAGATAAACCTGGACGATAGGGCAAAGGGGGAGGTTTATGTGTGTTTTGAGGGGCCTCTGGGTGCCCATTTGAAAAAAGAAGTGAAAGAAAAGATTTGGAGTGACGAGTATGTTGAGATATTTTCCCTGCTTCCGTTAGAAAAATTTAATCTGGATAAGGGGAAAAAAGATGATAGTAAGAAAGAAGAGGGGGAAAAGAGGAGGTGGCGTCTGATTCCACAGACTTTTGTGAATTGGATGCAGGCATTCGCTATTTTGGCGAGTGTCATAGGTGAAAAGTCTCCGGATAATTGTTCTGGCTTGTTCTGTTATTTGGATGCTATTGGGGAGGCGCATCGTATATATGGGGGGCAGGCGTGGCTGCGATATGACGAGCAGTTTAGACAGAGGAAGGCGGTAAGGCCAGAGATAAAGTGGGACCAGAAAGATATCGGGCTGTGGTTGAAGGTGATGGCTCCAGTGAGGTATGGGCAGTCCTTTCACGGGAGCGGGGGCGGTAGTAGTCAGCCAGCAGGTCATGGAAGCGGTGGTCAGGCAACACAGGGAGGAAGAGAAAAGTCAGGGACGTGTTGGAAATTTAATGATGGGCAGTGCAAGTATGGGACCAACTGTAAGTTCAGGCATGCGTGCTCCCACTGTAACGGTGGCTCCCACGGGGCTTGAAAATGTTTTAAGAAGGGGAAGGGTAAGCCAAACGTGGGTGCCGGTCAAGGGGGAGAGCCCGGTGAGAGTTCAAAAGATGGCCCCCTTTCTAAATAGATACCCATCTAGGGCGGAGGCTAGTGTTCTTTGGCACGGTTTTCTTGAGGGTTTCAGGATTCCGGCTCCCGGCCATGTGGTTCCGCTTTCATTTAAAAATTTGCGGTCGGCAGTAATGCATGCGGAGGTGGTTGATGCAAAGTTAAATAAGGAAGTGGAATTGGGCAGGATGGCGGGACCGTTCCCCGCGGCTCCAGTGGCGGGTTTGGTTGTTTCCCCATTGGGGGTAGTGCCAAAGAAGGAGCCGAACAAGTTTCGTTTGATTCAACATTTGTCTTACCCAAAGGGCTTGTCAGTTAATGGCGGTATTGACCGAGAGTTGTGCTCAGTGGAGTATACCTCCTTTGATACGGCGGTGCATTGGGTGCGACGTTATGGGTCAGGGGCTTTGTTGGCAAAGACGGACATTGAGTCCGCGTTTCGGTTATTGCCGGTTCATGCAGAAAGCATTCCGCTGTTGGGTTGTTTTTGGGACGGGAATT
Source organism: Dendrobates tinctorius (assembly GCF_039654945.1). Lineage (NCBI taxonomy): Eukaryota > Metazoa > Chordata > Amphibia > Anura > Dendrobatidae > Dendrobates > Dendrobates tinctorius. The sequence goes on along the minus strand of NW_027361790.1, from coordinate 5,982,844 downwards.
TCTACCTTGATAGGTGTTTGCCGATGGGTTGTGCAATTTCGTGTTTGTTGTTCGAGATGTTTAGTACTTTTTTGGAGTGGGTGGTAAGGGATGTTGCGGGTGTGGAATCGATCATTCACTATCTGGATGACTTTCTTTTTATTGGTCCCCCGGATTCACCGTTGTGTAGGAATGCGTTGGCAGCCATGTTTTGGATGGCAGAGCATTTCGGGGTCCCGCTTGCATCAGAGAAGACGGAAGGGCCAAAAACCGTTATAAGTTTTTTGGGCATAATCATCGATTCGGAAAGGATGGAGTGTCGTTTGCCAGAGGACAAGTTGTCATTTTTTAAACAGGAGGTGGATAGGATTGTGAAGTTGCGTAAAGTGACCCTGAAGGAGTTGCAATCAGTGTTGGGGCGTTTGAATTTTGCCTGTAGGATCATGCCTATGGGCCGCATTTTTTCTCGTCGCTTGGCAGTTGCGACGGCAGGAGTAAAGGCTCCGCACCATTTTGTTCGTTTGAATAAAGAGCATAGGGCGGACTTGTTGGTTTGGCAGCGTTTTTTGCAGAATTACAATGGTCGGTCACTGATGCAGGAGGAGGCATTGAGCAATTTTGATTTTGAGATTTATACGGATGCAGTGGGTGGTTCTGGTTACGGCGCCTACTGCAAAAGAAAGTGGAGCGTGGGGCGTTGGCCTCAGGCATGGAAGTTGCTGGGCCATACAAAAAACTTGGCATTGTTGGAACTGTTTCCTATTGTGGTGGCGGTGTTCGTGTGGGGTCCTATGTTTGCAAACCGGAAAGTGCGTTTTCATTGCGACAACGCAGTGTAGTGGCGGTGATTAACAGCTTGTCGGCCTCTTCTCCCCCAGTGATCAGATTGGTTAGAGTTTTGGTTCTTCGCTGTTTGGAGTTGAATGCAGGGATTTCGGCAGTGCATGTGCTCGGTGTTACGAACTCAATAGCAGACTCTTTGTCTTGTTTTCAGTGGGGGCGTTTTCGAGAGTTGGCACCAGGAGCGGATGCCGCTGGCGTGGAATGCCCTTCTCAGCTGTGGAAGGTGATTTTGGAAGAGCGGGAAGACTAATCCGGGAATCGTTATCGCAGCAGACCTGGTCGGCATACGAATCCTCGTGGCGAGTATGGCAGCGTTGGATGGCAGAATGGGATGGGGTTGATAGTGAGGAGGATAGGATGTTGGCGGTATTGTTTTTGGTCGGGAAGGCGGCCGACAGCGGTTGGTCCGCCGCTAAGGTAAACAAATTTGTGTCGGGCTTGGCTTTCGGTTTCAAGTTACAGGGGATGACGGACGTGACAAAGAATTTTTTGGTAAGACAGGCGTTAAAAGGCTTTCGTAGGGGTAAGAAAGTTTGTGATAAACGAAGACCTATTTCGTTTAATACGTTGGAAAGCTTAGGCAGAGTCCTGGAGGGTATTTGTACTTCAGGATTCGAGTTGGTGCTGTTTAGGTTGGCTTTTTCTTTGGCCTTTTTTGGAGCAATGCGGATTGGTGAGGTGGTGTCATGCAGCAAGGTCTCACCTGGTGGGGTGCAGGCAGAAGATGTGGAATTTTGGTCAGGGGCATCGTTTTTTGGATCCGGCGTTCAAAAACTGATCAACTGGGTAGGGGCAGAAGGGTAGTTTTGGGGCGCATTGGTGGGGCACTAATGTGCCCAAGTAGTTGTTTGGAATCATATTGGAATGTGTGGGCAGGTAGGACAGGGCCTCTTTTGTGCCATGCGGATGGCACCTATTTGTCTCGCTTCCAGTTCATTGCAGTCTTGAAGAGGGGATTGTTGGAGTTGGGCCTTCCCCAGGACAGGTACGGGTCCCATTCTTTTAGGATTGGGGCGGCAACTGAAGCGGACAGTCTTGGTCTGGGGGCGGAGGCAATCAAAGGAATTGGCGGGTGGCAGTCGGATCGCTACTTACTGTATGTTCGACGTTAATAGGGGTTGTGGCTTTGTTCAGTAATTTGTTTTTCCATAATCTGTTATGTTTTCTCAGGTGGCGACCCCTTGCTTGCCTGGATATTTGGACATTCGTATGTGTATTGCGGTGCGCTGCGAGCTGATGCGAGGCCAGATGGTAGGCAGTTGGGTTTTAGGAGGAGACAGGTTCTGGTTCGGTGGTTGGGTTTTCGTGGTATGGTGTGGAGCAGGGTGTTCCCGGAATTTGCCAAGTCCGTCCGCCTGGACCGAACCCCCGACGTTGTCGTCATACATGCTGGAGGTAACGACTTGGGGGTCAGGCCTGTGAGGGACTTAATTAGGGACATACGTTCCGATTTTTTAAGATTGTGGGCATCTTTCCCGGAAGTGTTGACTGTATGGTCGGACGTTGTTCCGAGGAAAAAGTGGAGGCAGGCGAGGTCTTTAAAGGGCATTAACAGGGCAAGGGTCAAATTGAATCGGGCGGTGTCGGGATTTGTGTCTAGGAATGGGGGCATTAGTGTCAGGCACTTTGAGTTGGAGGCAGGTGTCGGTAATTTTTGGTTGGGTGATGGGGTTCATTTAAATTCTATCGGCATTGACTTGTGGGCATTGGCAATACAGGAGGGGATCGAGAGGGCCTTGGTGGTTTTGGGGCACTCACGAGCCTGAGGTGGTCAGGGCTGTTCGTGGTTGGCGGGGGGTGGGGTTCTTGGAGTTGACGGTGATTGGTCGGGGAAGGAGTTGGAAGTAATATTCCTGACAGTTTTAAAAAATGGTATGGGGGATCTGGCTTTTTGGTTATGGGCTCTGGACGGGGTTTTTACCTCGGGAGCTCTGGTGGTGAGTCTCCCGGAACGGGAGTTACGGTGCCCTTGAGCTGGGTTGGACGGCTGAGGGTAACATGGTGGTTTAGTTTTTGGTCTTGGGCCAAAAAGGTTTTATAGCCAGATCTTTTAGCTCCAAGAACCCTCCCCTCATATTATTTGCATTTAATATTTGGATGTTTATTGTTAATGTTTTATTGTTTGTTAATAAAATCGGCCGCTGTGGCCATAATTATCCAAAGAAAAAAATGGTAGTCTGTGTTATTTTAAGAATAGGGGATACTAGGAGTCGGGGAGGTTTTTTTTGGGAGAAGAGAGAAAAACTGGAGTCGCCATATGCGGTCATGCTAATGTCTCTGTCTCCTCACCAAGACACTGTGAATTAATGTTAAAGGGGTTTTCCAATTACATAAAAAGCGACACCACTGCAGGTCTCCGCTCACAGACAGAGATTGGAGAGGCTGTCACCTCATCATGTGGAATAGAAAACTGATAGCAGCTGATGAGTCTGCAGGTTTCAAGTTAGACAGATTGTATTGTTCAATGACTGTTTAGTATCAGATCCACCATGCAGCTAAAAATGAATATTACAAAGTCATATGTAGCGAAAAAAAAAGATAAACTGAAAAGATTAAATTTATAGAGGACTAGCTGAAGAGCCCAGCATTGCCCAGGCATAGTAAATAACTATGGTTAGCTATAACAAATTATAATGATTATATCTATATATATAAAGCTGAGTGTAGGGCTCCGCCCACTCTGCATAGCCACACTCACTATAATATCCCATATCGTCCCATCAGCCAGAACTACTGGACTACTACCCCTAATATCCTACATCATCCTGTTAGCCAGAGCTACCGCACTACAACCCCTAATATCCCACATCATCCCATCACCCAGAGCTACCGGACTACTACCTCTAATATCCCACGTCATCCCATCAGCTAGAGCTACTGGACTACTACCCCTAACATCCCACATCATTCCTTCAGCCAGAGCTACCAGACTACTACCTCTAATATCTCACATCATCCCTTCAGCCAGAGCAACTGGACTACTACCCCTAATATCCCACATCATCCTATCTGAGCCACCGGACTTCTACCACTAATATCCCACATCATCGCGTAAGCCAGAGCCACCGAACTACTACCCCTAATATCCCACATCATCCCGTCAGAGTCACCAGACTACTACCCGTAATATCCTACATCATCCCATGAGAGCCACCAGACTACCATCTCTAATAATATCCCACATCATCCCATCAGACCCATTGGATTACTACTCCAAATAACCTACATCATCCCGTCAGCCAGAGCCACCGGACTACTACCACTAATGTCCCACATCATCCCATCAGCCAGAGCTACCGAACTACTATCCCTAATATCCCACATCATCCCATCAGCCAGAGCCACCGGACTACTACCACTAATATCCCACATCATCCCGTCAGCCAGAGCCACCGGACTACTATCCCTAATATCCCACATCATCCCGACAGAGCCACCGGACTGCTACCCCTAATATCCCACATCATCCCGTCAGCCTGGGGTCAGAACCAGAGTGCTGAGTGGAATTGCCCTAACTTCCATACCAATGATCCCTTTTAGAGAGGCCTGGGGTCAGAACCAGAGTACTTAGTGGATTTTCCTCTGACTCCCATACCAATGATCCCTTTAATAGGAGACTGGGGTCAGAATCAGAGCACTGAGGAATTTGCCTTTACTTCCATACCGGAGAGCCCTTTAAAAGAGGCCTGAGGTCAGAACCAGATAGCAGAGTGGATTTGCCATCACTTCCATACTGGGATTCCTTTAAGAGGAGCCTGGGGTAAGAACCAGAGTGCAGAGTGGATTTGCCCTCACTTCCATACCAGGGATCCCTTTAAGAGGGGCCTGGGGTCAGAACCAGAGCGCTGAGTGGAATTGCCCTTACTTCCATTCCAATGATCCCTTTAAGAGAGCCTGGGGTCAGAACCAGAATGCTGAGAGGAATTGCCCTCACTTCCATACCGGGGATCCTTTTAAGAGTGCCTGGGGTCAGAACCACAGCGCTGAGTGGACTGGTCCTAACTTCCATACCAGAGATCCCTTTAAGAGAGGTCTGGCATCAGAACCAGAGCACTGAATGGATTTCCCCTCACTTCCATACCAGGGATCCCTTTAATAGAAGCCTGGGGTCAGAATGAGAGCACTGAGGGATTTGCCCAAAATTCCATATCGGAGATCCCTTTAAGAGGGAGGATGTGCCTATGGGATGGAGGATGTGTGATGAGTATATGGGCACAGGAGGGGTTGATTCATTTCTGTCATGTGCTCTCTGCTCCTTTCTGGGGGGCAGACAATGGCTGGGAACTTATGTTCCCAGGGATGTTAGATTTCTCCCTCCCGCTGAGGTGTTGTGGAGTGGGAAAACTGTTGCTCATAGCAACCAATCACAGCTCACCTTTTTAACAGCTCTGGTGAAATGAAAGATGCTTAGTGATTGGGTGGGGCTATGTGGAGTGGGAGTGGCTGATACACATAAATACACATATACATTCATTTATATATATATTTATATACAGTATATATATAGACAGATTTATTCTACTTTGATAAATGATACTTTAATAAAGGAATACAGTTAAATTCTTACTAACGCAGCAATTTCCTTTCTTCTGGAACCCAAACAAGTCAAGGACATAAGTCTATCAATCCCATCATACTTAGTAAGGTGGTCTACCTTCATTCTCCACCTGGATGTGATAGCCACCTCCATACATGGGCCAGGGGCCAGAGGAATGGTATTCATGATGCAGGTGCAGGTTCTAAAGATGAGATTCACGTTTTGCAAACAAATATGGTATATTGATCAGACCTTAGTCTCACACTTTAATTTTCTCACTATTCTAATTTACAATAGTTACTGTAGAGGAAAATGAGATTCATATTTAAGTCAGATTTTATTATTAGCCTTTTTTTGCCTTTAAATAAGGCAAAACAAAAATAAAGGGAACAGTAAAATACCACATCCTAGATATCACTGAATGAAATATTCTAGTTACAAATCTTTATTCATTACACAGTGGAATGCGTTGAGAACAAAAAAATATAAATGAACAATATAAATCAAAATTAATATCCCATGGAGGTCTGGATTTGGAATGATACTCAAAATCAAAGTGGAAAATCAAATTACAGGCTGATCCAACTTCAGTGGAAATGCCTCAAGTCAAGGAAATAATGCTCAGTAGTGTGTGTGGCCTCCACGTGCCTGTATGACCTCCCTACAATGTTTGGGCATGGTCCTGAAGAGGCGATGTATGTTCTCCTGAGGGGGATCTGCCTCACAAACATGGAATCATCAAGCCTGCCTCGCAAACATCAGTCAATTCCTGGACAGTCTGTGGTGCAACGTGGCATTGGTGGATGGAGCGAGATATGATGTCCCAGATGTGCTTGATTGGATTCACATCTGGGAACTGTCAGGCAAGTTCATTGCATCAATGCTTTCATCATGCAGGACCTGCTGACACACTTCAGCCACATGGGGCCTAGCATTGTCATGCATCAGAAGGAACCCAGGGCCCAGTGCACCTGCATATGGTCTAACAAAGGGTCAGAGGATCCTTGTACCTAGTCGCAGTCAGGCTACCTCTGGATAGCACATCGAGGGCTGTGCGTCCCCTCAAAGAAATGCCTCCACATACCATTACTGACCCACTGCCACACCAATCATGTTGGAGGATGTTGCAAGCAGCAAAACGCTCACCACTGTGTCTCCAGACTCAGTCATGTTTGTCACATGTGCTTAGTGTGAACTTGCTCTCATTCATGAAGAGCACAGGGCTCCAATGTCAAATCTGACAACCTTAGTGTTTTCTGGCAAATGCCAGTCACCCTGCAAAATGTTGAACTGTAAGCACAACACCCATTTGTGGATGTCGTGCCCTTAAACGACCTTGATGGAGTCGCTTTCTAACAGTTTTAGCAGACGCATGGATATTAGTAGCCTGCTGGAGGTCATTTTACAGGGTTCTGCCACTGCTCCTCCAGTTCCTCTTTGCACAAAGGAGGAGGTAGTAGTCCTACGGCTGGGCTGTTGCCCTCCTATGACCCTCTTTCATGTGTACTAGGCTGTCTCCTGGTATTTTCTCCATGCTCTGGACACTGTGCTGACAGACACAGCTACTCTTCTTGCCACAGATCACACTGATGTGCTATCCTGGATAAGCTGCATTATCTGAGCAACTTCTATGGGTGGCTACAGTAGACACCAGCTCATGCTACTGTACCTCTAGGTGTGAGAGCAATAACAAACTGCAAAAGTGACAAAAACAGCCAAAAAGGATGAGAACAGAGAAATGGTCTGTGGTCACAACCTGAGTCTTGAGTGAGACCGCACACATCTAGTAAGGACGTGACCAAATGTATGCAGATTGCATACTTGTGGTCATATGCCTGCCCACTGCCGGCATCAGAGGATCCTGACAGTGCTCACTCTGCTTGCTGTGTACGATGATCACGCTTAAGTTTTCGTGATATATCTAATGTTGACATACTTTGTCCAAAGCATTTCACTATTTGACACTATTCAGCGACAGAAAAATCCTTTAGGTTTCCCATATTGCTTGAAACCTGATGCCTGCTTAATAATGTGGAACATCCTTCTAAGTAGTTTTCCTTTAATAGGGTTCAGCTGGAAAACTAATTATCACAGGTGTTTGAGTGATATCAATGATCCAAAGACTCTGAGACATCTATGAGTTTTATTTGAAAAATCAAAAATTACTCTACATCTTTATGATACTTAAATGCAATTTGCATAATCATTTGGAATGTGTTATATGTATACAGGGCTGCCACTAGGAATTTCAGGGCCCCATACTGGCAAAATTTTCGGGGATCCCTTGAGACTCCACCCCAGCCCCGCTTCCACCTCTTGAACTATTTACAGTCTCACCACTCTCTCTTGGAAAAACTTCACTTCTCACCAATCACACATTATCAGTTCCCTTCACCAGATCACACATGTAACCAGTAGCTATTGTTTTGGCCAAAAGATTTTTTAAGCCGCCACCACGACAAGGTAGACTCTTTTGGCCAAGCTCTAATCTAACCTATTAAACATTTGTTAAAATATCCAATACAATTTAGGTATATTTGTATTTATTTTTCAATTTTTAAAATGAATAATAATATCACCTACAGGGGAAAAATACCACCACACCATGACCAGACACCATATTACCACCACTAAGTGACCTATAATACCACATACAAGGAACAAATACTGCCACACCATGACCAGACCATATATTACCACCACAATGACTAAATAATGTCACATAAAAGGGACAAATACCACCGCACCATGTCCGGACCACATATTACCACCACATGGTGACCAATAATACCACTTATAAGGAACAAATACCACCACACCATGACCAGACCTTATATTACCACTACATAGTGACTGAATATTACAATATTGATCAATAATAAAAAACAACACTAATATCACCATAAGTGCCATTATACACAGGAGATTTCTACTTAATATACAGTGTCTGTGTACAGGTAATACAGTGATAACTGGTGACATTGTACACAGGACCACTGTATATAGTATACAGTGTATAGTGTCAGTGTATAGGTAACACACTGACTACCCCTAATATCCCACATCATCCCGTCAGCCTGGGGTCAGAACCAGAGTGCTGAGTGGAATTGCCCTAACTTCCATACCAATGATCCCTTTTAGAGAGGCCTGGGGTCAGAACCAGAGTACTTAGTGGATTTTCCTCTGACTCCCATACCAATGATCCCTTTAATAGGAGACTGGGGTCAGAATCAGAGCACTGAGGAATTTGCCTTTACTTCCATACCGGAGAGCCCTTTAAAAGAGGCCTGAGGTCAGAACCAGATAGCAGAGTGGATTTGCCATCACTTCCATACTGGGATTCCTTTAAGAGGAGCCTGGGGTAAGAACCAGAGTGCAGAGTGGATTTGCCCTCACTTCCATACCAGGGATCCCTTTAAGAGGGGCCTGGGGTCAGAACCAGAGCGCTGAGTGGAATTGCCCTTACTTCCATTCCAATGATCCCTTTAAGAGAGCCTGGGGTCAGAACCAGAATGCTGAGAGGAATTGCCCTCACTTCCATACCGGGGATCCTTTTAAGAGTGCCTGGGGTCAGAACCACAGCGCTGAGTGGACTGGTCCTAACTTCCATACCAGAGATCCCTTTAAGAGAGGTCTGGCATCAGAACCAGAGCACTGAATGGATTTCCCCTCACTTCCATACCAGGGATCCCTTTAATAGAAGCCTGGGGTCAGAATGAGAGCACTGAGGGATTTGCCCAAAATTCCATATCGGAGATCCCTTTAAGAGGGAGGATGTGCCTATGGGATGGAGGATGTGTGATGAGTATATGGGCACAGGAGGGGTTGATTCATTTCTGTCATGTGCTCTCTGCTCCTTTCTGGGGGGCAGACAATGGCTGGGAACTTATGTTCCCAGGGATGTTAGATTTCTCCCTCCCGCTGAGGTGTTGTGGAGTGGGAAAACTGTTGCTCATAGCAACCAATCACAGCTCACCTTTTTAACAGCTCTGGTGAAATGAAAGATGCTTAGTGATTGGGTGGGGCTATGTGGAGTGGGAGTGGCTGATACACATAAATACACATATACATTCATTTATATATATATATTTATATACAGTATATATATAGACAGATTTATTCTACTTTGATAAATGATACTTTAATAAAGGAATACAGTTAAATTCTTACTAACGCAGCAATTTCCTTTCTTCTGGAACCCAAACAAGTCAAGGACATAAGTCTATCAATCCCATCATACTTAGTAAGGTGGTCTACCTTCATTCTCCACCTGGATGTGATAGCCACCTCCATACATGGGCCAGGGGCCAGAGGAATGGTATTCATGATGCAGGTGCAGGTTCTAAAGATGAGATTCACGTTTTGCAAACAAATATGGTATATTGATCAGACCTTAGTCTCACACTTTAATTTTCTCACTATTCTAATTTACAATAGTTACTGTAGAGGAAAATGAGATTCATATTTAAGTCAGATTTTATTATTAGCCTTTTTTTGCCTTTAAATAAGGCAAAACAAAAATAAAGGGAACAGTAAAATACCACATCCTAGATATCACTGAATGAAATATTCTAGTTACAAATCTTTATTCATTACACAGTGGAATGCGTTGAGAACAAAAAAATATAAATGAACAATATAAATCAAAATTAATATCGAATGGAGGTCTGGATTTGGAATGATACTCAAAATCAAAGTGGAAAATCAAATTACAGGCTGATCCAACTTCAGTGGAAATGCCTCAAGTCAAGGAAATAATGCTCAGTAGTGTGTGTGGCCTCCACGTGCCTGTATGACCTCCCTACAATGTTTGGGCATGGTCCTGAAGAGGCGATGTATGTTCTCCTGAGGGGGATCTGCCTCACAAACATGGAATCATCAAGCCTGCCTCGCAAACATCAGTCAATTCCTGGACAGTCTGTGGTGCAACGTGGCATTGGTGGATGGAGCGAGATATGATGTCCCAGATGTGCTTGATTGGATTCACATCTGGGAACTGTCAGGCAAGTTCATTGCATCAATGCTTTCATCATGCAGGACCTGCTGACACACTTCAGCCACATGGGGCCTAGCATTGTCATGCATCAGAAGGAACCCAGGGCCCAGTGCACCTGCATATGGTCTAACAAAGGGTCAGAGGATCCTTGTACCTAGTCGCAGTCAGGCTACCTCTGGATAGCACATCGAGGGCTGTGCGTCCCCTCAAAGAAATGCCTCCACATACCATTACTGACCCACTGCCACACCAATCATGTTGGAGGATGTTGCAAGCAGCAAAACGCTCACCACTGTGTCTCCAGACTCAGTCATGTTTGTCACATGTGCTTAGTGTGAACTTGCTCTCATTCATGAAGAGCACAGGGCTCCAATGTCAAATCTGACAACCTTAGTGTTTTCTGGCAAATGCCAGTCACCCTGCAAAATGTTGAACTGTAAGCACAACACCCATTTGTGGATGTCGTGCCCTTAAACGACCTTGATGGAGTCGCTTTCTAACAGTTTTAGCAGACGCATGGATATTAGTAGCCTGCTGGAGGTCATTTTACAGGGTTCTGCCACTGCTCCTCCAGTTCCTCTTTGCACAAAGGAGGAGGTAGTAGTCCTACGGCTGGGCTGTTGCCCTCCTATGACCCTCTTTCATGTGTACTAGGCTGTCTCCTGGTATTTTCTCCATGCTCTGGACACTGTGCTGACAGACACAGCTACTCTTCTTGCCACAGATCACACTGATGTGCTATCCTGGATAAGCTGCATTATCTGAGCAACTTCTATGGGTGGCTACAGTAGACACCAGCTCATGCTACTGTACCTCTAGGTGTGAGAGCAATAACAAACTGCAAAAGTGACAAAAACAGCCAAAAAGGATGAGAACAGAGAAATGGTCTGTGGTCACAACCTGAGTCTTGAGTGAGACCGCACACATCTAGTAAGGACGTGACCAAATGTATGCAGATTGCATACTTGTGGTCATATGCCTGCCCACTGCCGGCATCAGAGGATCCTGACAGTGCGCACTCTGCTTGCTGTGTACGATGATCACGCTTAAGTTTTCGTGATATATCTAATGTTGACATACTTTGTCCAAAGCATTTCACTATTTGACACTATTCAGCGACAGAAAAATCCTTTAGGTTTCCCATATTGCTTGAAACCTGATGCCTGCTTAATAATGTGGAACATCCTTCTAAGTAGTTTTCCTTTAATAGGGTTCAGCTGGAAAACTAATTATCACAGGTGTTTGAGTGATATCAATGATCCAAAGACTCTGAGACATCTATGAGTTTTATTTGAAAAATCAAAAATTACTCTACATCTTTATGATACTTAAATGCAATTTGCATAATCATTTGGAATGTGTTATATGTATACAGGGCTGCCACTAGGAATTTCAGGGCCCCATACTGGCAAAATTTTCGGGGATCCCTTGAGACTCCACCCCAGCCCCGCTTCCACCTCTTGAACTATTTACAGTCTCACCACTCTCTCTTGGAAAAACTTCACTTCTCACCAATCACACATTATCAGTTCCCTTCACCAGATCACACATGTAACCAGTAGCTATTGTTTTTGCCAAAAGATTTTTTAAGCCGCCACCACGACAAGGTAGACTCTTTTGGCCAAGCTCTAATCTAACCTATTAAACATTTGTTAAAATATCCAATACAATTTAGGTATATTTGTATTTATTTTTCAATTTTTAAAATGAATAATAATATCACCTACAGGGGAAAAATACCACCACACCATGACCAGACACCATATTACCACCACTAAGTGACCTATAATACCACATACAAGGAACAAATACTGCCACACCATGACCAGACCATATATTACCACCACAATGACTAAATAATGTCACATAAAAGGGACAAATACCACCGCACCATGTCCGGACCACATATTACCACCACATGGTGACCAATAATACCACTTATAAGGAACAAATACCACCACACCATGACCAGACCTTATATTACCACTACATAGTGACTGAATATTACAATATTGATCAATAATAAAAAACAACACTAATATCACCATAAGTGCCATTATACACAGGAGATTTCTACTTAATATACAGTGTCTGTTTACAGGTAATACAGTGATAACTGGTGACATTGTACACAGGACCACTGTATATAGTATACAGTGTATAGTGTCAGTGTATAGGTAACACACTGACTCACCAGTGACATCTCTAGGTGAAGTCTTTCATCTTCATCCAGCACAGACTGCCATCACTTTTTCCAGCCAGTGCTCGTCTCTGCAGGAAATAGCACAGTTATCTAGAGCACTACTTGCAGAACACATTACTTATTTTTTTCCAACTTCTACACTACACCACATGAAGAAGAAAAAGGCGACATAGTGTCACTTTGCACAGTAACAGGACCACCTCCCCCAAAACAGTATCCTCAAAAAATAAAATAAATACATAACTACAGTAATAATATCCCTTAATTAGCCCCTATGGTAATAATATCCCCCATCCTGACCCCCATGTGTCTCATTCCTGGCTCCAGCCCATTGTTCTCCCATCCTGGCCCCAAATGTTCTCCCATCCTGCCCTCATGAGTATCTTTTCTGCCCCATATGATATCCCCATCCTGCCCCATCTGTCCCATGGTCCTGCCTCATCTGTCTCCATCCTGCCCCATGATCCTGCACAATCTGTCTCCATCCTGCCCCATGGTCCTGCCCCATCTGTCTCCATCCTGCCCTTTGATTCTGCACCAACTGTGTCCATCCTTCCCCATGATCCTGCCTCGTCTGTCTCCATCTTGCCCCATGATCCTGCCTCATCTGTCTCCATACCGCACCATGTCTCCAATCCTGCCCCCTGTGTCTCCAATCCTTCCCCCTGTGTCTTTCATCCTGCCCCTTGTCTCCAATCCTGCCCCCGTGTCTCCAATCCTGCCCCCATGTCTTTCAACATGCCCCCATGTCTCCAATCCTGCCCCTGTGCCTCTCATCCTGCCCCCGTGATTCTCATCCTGCCGGCTTGTCTCTAATCCTGTCCTGTGTCTCCAATCCTGCCCACGTGTCTTTCATCCTGCCTCCATGTCTCCAATCCTGCCCCATGTCTCCAATCCTGTCCCCGTGTCACCAATCCTGCCCCATGGTCCTGCCCCATCTGCCTCCATCCTGCCCTTTGATCATGCACCATCTGTGTCCATCCTTCCCCATGATCCTGCGTCATGTGTCTCCATCTTGCCCCATGATCCTGCCTCATCTGTCTCCATACCTCACCATGTCTCCAATCCTGCCCCCTGTGTCTCCAATCATGCCCCCGGTGTCTTTCATCCTGCCCCTTGTCTCCAATCCTGCCCCGTGTCTCCAATCCTGCCCCCATGTCTTTCAACATGCCCCCGTGTCTCCAATCCTACCCCTGTGCCTCGCATCCTGCCCTTGTGTTTCTCATCCTGCCGGCTTGTCTCTAATCCTGCCCCGTGTCTCCAATCCTGTCCCCGTATCTTTCATCCTGCCTCCGTGTCTCCAATCCTGCCCCGCATCTCCAATCCTGTCCCTGTGTCACCAATCCTGCCCCCGTGTCTCCAATCATGCCCCCGTGTGTTTAATCCTGCCCTCATGTCTCCAATCCTGACCCCGTATCTCCAATCTTGCCCCGTGTCTGCAATTCTGCACCCATGTTTGCAATCCTTCCCCCTGTCACCATCCTGCTAGCTTGCCACTTTCAATAAAAATAAATTAAAGAAAAAACCTTTCTCCTTACCTTGCTACGCTCCTGCGGCGAGCGATCTTCCCTCCAGGCTGAAAGCGCGGACTCGCCGGCAAAAGACAATGACGTCAGACGCCGGCGATGTGCGCGCTGACGTCAGCTGCCAGCCTACTATTGGCTGGCAACTTTAACTATTGCCGTGCGGGCCCGGGCAATAGAATAACTAAACTTGCGTCTCGGACACAGGTTTAGTTACTTGATCGGCAGAATCCTGCCGCTGGGACAGTGGGGCCCGAAGTGCAAAATTGGCGGGGCCCAATGCGGGCCCCCTTTGCTGATCGGGCCCCATGCGCCAATCAGGGCAGTAATGCCCTGATGGCGACCCTGTATGTATATATCTTTAAATAGTAGAATAAAGCAATTTTCACATTTGCAAGAAAGGCTGACATATTCTTTAGCTCACTTTTCAGCTTGTTGCACAGAACCTATTGTACTGCTCAATGCATGATAGCAACAATTTAAATATTCTCTGTACTATATACATTATCTCTAAGGAGAGAATGCATATAACCTGTCCTCCTGAAAACTGTGTTAATATATGAACACTTTTCTGACCATTGAGGATGGATTTACATGTTGCAGAATTTAGCTCCATAGACAAACTCACAGCAAAATCTGTATATCTTAATTCTGCATTAAATCTTACATGTGAATTTGCATATAACTCTTAATGCTACATGTGAATGCACCCTAAGGGCTCATACTCATCTGCGAGAAAATGGACGCACGCAATCCAATAAAAAATTGGATTGCACTCTAACCAATGTTAATCTATGAGTCTCTACTCATCTGCGATTATTTTTTCTCAGATCGGACTGAAAAAAACATTGCAGCATTCTGCGTTTGTCCGATTTTTGCACATCCTTCTCCTTGAAATCCCAACATTTCATCTACCATTCACAGTAAAATCATAGTATGACCTGACAGAAAATAATATATACATAGAATAGATAGATATAAAGATGTCAGTGATATATATAATTATTACAGTGCGTTTGTTGCTTCCTGTACATGTTTATAATTAATAAATTAATAATCTCCTGAAAAAAATGGCGTGGGATGCCCTGACATTTTATTAGCCTGGGAAAGGGGTAATACTCATGTAGCTTCCCAGGCTATTAATATCAGCTCACAGCTGTATACTTAGCCTTTACTAGTTATTAAAATGGGGAACCCCGAAAAAAACGATATGGGTTCCAACCTATAACTAGTCAGACAAACAGCTGTCTAGTCAGGCAGCTGTGGACTGATATTAATATCCTAGGAAAGGGCCATATGGATATTGCCCCCCTCTCAGGCTAAAAACAACAGCTCTCAGCTGCCCCAGAAATGGCACATCCATAAGATGCACCAAATCTGGCATTTAGCCTCGCTCTTCCCATTTGCCCTGTGGTGGGGAGATAGGTTTGGGTTTGATATCACCTTTGAACTGTCAGGTGACATCAAGCTCAGGAGTTAGTAATGGAGATGCCCCCATTACTAACCCCATAGTCATATTGTAAATAAAAAACACCTTGAGTAAAGTCCTTTATTTGAAATAATGACAGACTCTTTTATTGAATTAAAAATAAAAAACGCTTATACTCCCCTAATTCCCAATCCATTGAAGCCTATGTCCCCTTGAAAAGAGTTAAGAAAAAATAAACAACCATATTCCTCAGCTCTCTGACGATAAAATAATAATCATTTGTCCATAGACGACTATAGCATTGCTACATCTACTTGGCATGCTGAATGTTGGTATGTTGAGAGCGTTTAGCATGCCAGGCAGCAGAGACAATGAGCTGTGTGTGCTTGCAAGCACATGCAGCTCAGTGTATCAGTAGCCTGACATGCTGAATTTCATGCCAATGGTCAGTATGCCAAGTAAATGTAGCATAGCTAGTCATCTATGGATGAAATGGATAATTATCCTCTTGTCGGAGAAGCGAGTAATATGGCTGTTTATTTTTTTAACTCTTTTGCAGGGGAAAGGAGCATAGGAGGATTATCTTCATGTCAGGGACAGTTGAGGGATATGGTTGTTTATTATTTTAATTCTTTTGAAGGGGACATTGGATTCAATGGACTGGGCATAAAGGTGAGTATAAGTTTGAATTTTTATTTTTAAATAAACAGACAAACAATTGTCAGTATATTTATTTCAAATAGAATCATAGAATCATAGAATCGTAGAGTTGGAAGGGACCTCCTGGGCCATCTGGTCCAACCCCCTGCTAAAAGCAGGATTCGCTAAATCATCCCAGTCAGATGTCTGTCCAGCCTCTGTTTGAAGACTACCATTGAAGGAGAACTCACCACTTCTCGTGGCAGCCTGTTCCACTCATTGATCACTCTAACTGTCAAAAAGTTTTTTCTAATATCTAATCTGTGTCTCCTCCCATTCAGTTTCATCCCATTGCTCCTAGTCTTTCCTTGTGCAAATGAGAATAAAGTTGAGCCTTCTACAATGTGACAGCCCTTTAGATATTTGTAGACAGCTATTAAGTCTCCTCTCAGTCTTCTCTTTTGCAAACTAAACATTCCCAAATCCTGCAACCTTTCCTCATAAGACAGGGTTTGCAGACCAGTCACCATTCTGGTCGCTCTTTTCTGAACTTGCTCCAGTTTGATGATGTCTTTTTTAAAATGTGGTGCCCAAAACTGGACACAATATTCCAGATGAGGTCTGACCAAAGAGGAGTAGAGGGAAATAATGACTTCACGTGATCTAGACTGTATGCTTCTGTTAATACATCCTAGAATTGCATTTGCCTTTTTTGCTGCTGCATCACACTGTTGACTCATATTCAGTCTGTGATCTATTAGTATACCCAAGTCTTTTTCACATGTCCTGTCACTTAGCTCTATTCCTCCCATTCTATATATGCTTTTTTCATTTTTATTGCCCAGATGTAGTACTTTGCATTTCTCCCTATTAAAAACCATTCTGTTAATTGCTGCCCACTTCTCCAGTTTATTTAAATCTTTTTGAATCCTCTCTCTCTCTTCTCTATTATTAGCTATCCCTCCTAGCTTTGTGTCATCAGCAAATTTAATCAGTTTACCCTCAATTCCTTCATCTAAATCGTTGATAAAGATGTTGAACAATACAGGGCCCAGGACAGAGCCCTGTGGCACCCCACTTGAGACATTCTTCCAACTGGATGTGCAGCCATTTACGGCCACCCTTTGGGTCCAATCACTAAGCCAGTTATGAATCCACCTAACAGTTGCCTTGTCCATTCCATACTTAGTCATTTTTTCAATAAGGATTGTATGAGAGACTTTGTCAAATGCTTTGCTGAAGTCAAGATATACTATATCTACAGCATTTCCTTGATCCACCCAATCAGTGATACCGTCATAGAAGGAAATTAAGTTAGTCTGACATGACTTATTAGTTACAAACCCATGCTGACTCTGTTTAATCACTTCATTCTTATCCAGGTATTGACATACATGTTGTTTAATAATTTGTTCAAAGATCTTTCCTGGTATAGAAGTCAGACTCACCGGCCTATAGTTGCCTGGGTCCACCTTCTTCCCCTTTTTGAAGATAGGAACAACATTTGCTCTTCTCCAGTCTTCTGGCACTTCTCCTGTTCTCCAAGAATTTTCAAAGATTATGGAGAGGGGTTCAAAAATTTCTTCTGCTATCTCCTTCAGTACTCTGGGGTGTAATTCATCTGGTCCTGGAGACTTGAATTCATTTAGGTTAGCTAAGTGTTTCCTCACTATCTTTCTGTTTATAGATATCCTGGATTCTTCTATTCCCTTAATAGGACAGTGAATAACAGTTGATGTTACATTTCCTTTCTGAGAGAAAACAGATGCAAAATAGGAATTTAAAAGTTCAGCCTTCTCAACATCCTGTCTTACCATTTCATCATTTTCATCCTGTAAAAATCCTATAGCATCTTTGACTTTTCTTTTACTTTTGACATATCCCCAAAATCCTTTATTATTGCATTTGACATCTCTTGCAAGCCTCAATTCATTTTCAGCTTTAGCTAATCTGATTTGTGCCCTGCAGGTTCTGCAGACAGCATTATATTCTTCTTTAGATATGCCTCCCTCTTTCCATTTTATAAACATTTTTTTCTTCCTTTTTAGCATGTGCTTAAGTTCTGTGTTCATCCATCCTGGTTTCCTTAAATGCTTCCTATTCTTCCCTCTTTTCGAAATTGTTAACAACTGTGCTTTGAGAATTTCATTTTTCAAGATTTCCCATCCTTCCTGGACATTTTTGTCTTTAAGGATATCCAGCCATTGGATCCCTCCAATTCTCTTTCTGAATCCCTTAAAATCTGCCTTTCTGAAATCTAACCTTGACGTCTGAGTCTTCACAGGTCTTCCGCCTCTAGTTATCCAAAATTCTAAAATAGCATGGTCGCTACCTCCTAGGGTCCCAGCCACTTTTACCTCCTCAACCATTTCCTCCCTGTTTATAAGGATTAGATCCAAGGTAGCAGTTCCCCTTGTTTTCTCCCTTACCTTTTGGAAGATAAAGTTGTCAGCAAGAGAGGATAAGAATTTCCTTGACCTGTTAGTTTTGCCTGAGAGAGATTCCCAACAAATGTCTGGATAGTTGAAATCTCCCATGACAACTATGTCATATTTTTTGGAGAACTTGGCCATTTGATGCATAAAGAGTTCATCCATATCTTCAGCTTGCACAGGCGGTCTGTAGTAAATGCCTACAATGGTGTCCTTTCCATTGTTCTGACCTTGTATTCTTACCCAAACAGTTTCCACAGAACTCCCAGTCTCTGAAGCTTCAATCTCTGTGCAGATATACGCGTTTCTAACATACAATGCGACACCTCCTCCTCGTTTATCAAGTCTGTTTCTTGCAAATAAGTTGTATCCTTCTAGTCTTGTATTCCAATCATGTGTATTGTCCCACCAAGTTTCAGTGATTCCAATGACATCATATTTCTTTTCCTGTGTTAGTAGTTCCAATTCTCCTTGTTTGTTGCCCATGCTTTGTGCATTAGTATAGAAACATTTTATTTTGTGATTGGTTTCTCTTTCTCCAATATTTTTATTAATTAGAATCTTTCGTCTTTGTTCTTCCTTTCCACTTCTGATAGCAGAGTTCTCAATAGCATTTGTCAGGTGTATGGCTTTTTCTGGTCTTTTGCTTCCCTTCCCATGTTGTTCTAGTTTAAAGCTCTCCTTACAAGTGTAGCAAGGCGACTTCCAAATACATGCTTTCCAGTCTTCGTAAGGTGCACCCCATCTCTAGCAAGTAGTCCATCGTATAAGTAGTTCACTCCGTGATCCAGAAATCCAAATTGTTGCTGACGGCACCATCGACGTAACCAGTTGTTCACTTGCAGAATCTTATTCCACCTCCTTGTTCCATGGCCATCCACTGGGAGGATGGAAGAGAAGACCACCTGCGCTCCCAGTTCTTTCACTTTCTTGCCTAAGTCTTCAAAGTCTCTGCAGATGGTTTCCAGGTCGTTTCTTGCGGTGTCATTTGTCCCCACATGTAGTAGCAGGAATGGGTAGTCATCTGTAGGTCTGAAGAGTCCTGATATCCTGTCAGACACATCTTTAATTTTTGCACCTGGAAGACAGCACATTTCTCTTGAAGTTATATCCGGTCTGCAGATAGCGGCCTCTGTTCCTCTCAACAGGGAATCCCCCATGACCACCACTCTCCGTTTCTTCTTCACAACATTTTTCTTTCTCCATCCAGGAGGACTCTGAAGGCGTACAAGGTTGCTGTTTGTTGGCAAAGTCTTATCCTGATGTATTTCTTCATCGTTTTCCTGCGTGAGAGCCTGGTACTGGTTTCTGACCAGTATGGGTGCTGACTGCCTCCTGGTCCTCCTGCTTCTCTGGGTCACATGTCTCCATTCCTCTGTTTCTTCAGGTGCACTTCGAATCTCTTCTCTTTCTGTAACATGAAGAGATAATTCTGCTCTATCCAAGAACTCTTCACCTTCCTTAATGATCTTCAACGTAGCTAACCTCTCTTCGAGATTTTGCAACTTTTCCTCCAACAGGGACACAAGCTTGCATTTGTGGCATGTGAAGTTTGGCTTTTCCACTGGTAAATCTGTGAACATGTAGCAAGAAATGCAGCTCACCAAATGGCTCCTGGCCTCTTCCATCTTGAGATTTCTTAAAAACGCTGAAAGATGAGCCAAAATTCGCGCGCCGGTTTTCCGATTTCCTCTTTTCAGCTGCAACGGCCAAAACCCAGTGATCGTTGAGCTCGCGGAGACTCTTCACTTATCCCAGAAGTCTCTGCAGATGGTTGAGCTCTTCACTTATCCCAGAAGTCTCTGCAGATCGTTGAGCTCGCGGAGACTCTTCACTTATCCCAGAAGGCACTGGGAATATGCAAATGATCTTCCCCTGGTCTTTTATTCACTATGTTTTTTATTTACAATATGACAATGGGGTTAGTATTGGGGGAGCCTTATAGACGCATAACCATTACTAACCTCTAGGCTTGAAGTCAGCTGTCAATACAAAGCTGACATCAACCCTAATACTATCACCCCACTTGACAATGCACCATGGCAAGCGGGAAGAGCGAGGCTAAGCCCAGAATTGGCACATCTTATGGAAAGGCCCTTTTCTGGGGCGGCTGAGAGCTCCTGTTTTTAGTCTGGGATGGGGCCACTATCCATGACCCTTTCCTAGCCTATTAATATCAGCTCACAGCTCTCTGCCTAGCCTTTGCTGGCTAAGACTTAAAGGAGGACCCTACATCTTTTTTTTGGTGGGGACCCCCATTTAAATAACCAGTAAAGGCTTACTAAACAGTTGTGAGCTGATATTAATGGCCTGGGAAGTTTCTTGTGTATCACCCCCTTCCCTGGCTACAAACATCAGCATATACATATACACATACACACACATATATATATATAAATATATATATATATATATATATATATATGTGTGTGTATTGAAGAGTATTTCCTTGGGAAGCTATGTTTAAAACTAATGTTAAAATCACACTTGCTGGTTTATAACATTTCGTGGGGTGCCACGCCATTTTTTTGTGCTAAGCTACACACACAAAGCACTGATTATAGATCGCACTCACATATTTATATCTATCTATGTTTCTCTTTCTATCTAGCTATCTATATATACATATTTACATTGAAGAATATTCCCTTGGAAAACTATATTTAAATGACATAGAAAATTACTCTATGTAAAATCTAATGCCAAAATCGCATTGTATACGGAACTCATTCACATTTAATTCGGATGTCAATTGGATACGAGGTTATAAATCTTCAGCTTGTAATCGCTTGAAAAACGCATACCACTTGCATGACGCCCGTCCGACTTTTCAGCAACAATATCAGACCAGTTTTTTTTTTACAGTGATGGGTATGGGCCCTAACTCCCAGTCTGGATCACAGAATATCCAAAAAGAAAGTACCGTATATCCCATTACAGTGGTAGTTCATAGCAAAATTTTCAAATATAAAAAGGTTTCCCATAATTTCTTTTTATGTAGATTTAAGAAATATACAGACAAATAAACAATTCCCTTAACATATGCTTATTAGGTACAACTCTTCAAGCAATGTTTTCATTTCATATTTAGGGCTAATACTAATCCGAGAACAAAAAAATAAAGTTCCCGAGTCTGGGTAACATTCTGTACTTTCATCCAGAAGGTTGTTCTGACTTGTCAGAGCCTCAGCAACAGGGCAGGTTGGTTAAGGACATAATAGTGATATGTAATTTTATTTTATACATGGATACATAATTTCCTAGGAAAAAAATCCATGGAGTTTAGAGTTGATTTTTCTTTTATATACTGAAAGTGTTCCGTATAAACCAGTCTTTCTTAAGGGTCTTTGATCTAGACTCCTTCACTATTTTGTGGACTTACAACTGCTGGGGGTCCTTCATGATAAGTAACCTTTTATATAATGAGTAGTAATGCAAATGCTACAATAAAAGATAAATAATCTGATGCCATCAGAGTTCAGGAGCACAAGAATACTAGGTAAGTGGGGGTTAACTCTCACATGGGTATCCTTAGGTCTAAGGGGTAACGCTTCTCATTGTGGAGAGTGACCGGCTCTGGGATACAAAGGTAAGTAGGATTATTCACCGTGCAATGCTCCTCTGAAAAATGTAATAGGCAAATTGCCTCTTCAAGGAGAAAGAGGACTTGAACCCTATAGCGCCACCTGTTGGAAGAAGCAATCCTACAATTCATTATCGTCCCTTTACCGGGTATTGAAATATGACTTAGGATAAAAGCCAAATAAGGATCACAATTTGCAGACACGGTGATTTGGGGTATTGCCCCTCCTCAGTACAAAGTATGAGATCTGATTTAGCTAGATGAGAGGCTCTGGACTGAGGTTTAAGAGGTAACGTTTCTCCTTTTAGAGAGTGACATACCGGCTCTGGCATGTCATGGTAAGGAAACTTATTCTCCATGTAATGCTCCTCTGGGAAATTTAATATGCAAATTGCCTCTTCAGAGAGGAATAGGACTTGAACTCTAGACACTATTATCTTATAAAAGAATGAAATGCACAATATGACACTATATATACACATGACAGCATGCTATGGACACCAGTACTTTGTGGGCAATGTGCGGCACAATATACACACGTGGTCAAAATTGTTGGTACCCCTCGTTTAATGACAAACAAAAACACAACAATCACAGAAATAACTTGAATCTGACAAAAGTAATAAATCAAAAATCTATGAAAATGAACAAATGGAAGTCAGACATTGCTTTTTAGCTATGCTTCCACAGAATTAAAAAAAAAAACTAAAACTCCTGAAATAGGTCTGGACAGAAATGATGGTACCCTTAGCTTAATATTTTGTTGCACAACTTTTTGAGGCAATCACTGCAATCAAATGATTCCTGTAACTGTCAATGAGACTTCTGCACCTCTCGACAGGTATTTTAGCCCACTCCTCAAGAGCAAACTGCTCCAGTTGTCGTGTTTAAAGCTTGCCTTTTCCAGACGGCATGTTTCAGCTCTTTACAAAGATACTCAATAGGATTTAGGTCAGGGCTCATAGAAGGCCACTTCAGAATAGTCCAGTATTTTCCTCTTAGCCATTCTTGGGTATTTTTAGCTATGTGTTTTGGGTCATTATCATGTTGCACGACCCATTACCTGTGACTACGACCAAGCTTTCTGACACTGAGCAGTACATTTCTCTCTAGAATCCTTTGATAGTTTTGAGATTTCATTGTACCCAGATTCTATACACCCTGTGCCAGATGCAGCAAAGCAGCCCCAGAACATAACAGAGCCTCCTCCATGTTTCACAGTAGGGATAGTGTTCTTCATTTTTCTGTCTGTGAACATAGAGCTGATATGCCTTGCCAAAAAGTTCCATTTTTGTCTCATCTGTCCATAGGACATTTTCCCAGAAGCTTTGTGGCTTGTCAACATGTAGTTTGGCAAATTCCAGTCTTGCTTTTTTATGATTTTTTTTCAACAATGGAGTCCTCCTTGGTCTTCTCCCATGAAGTCCACTTTGGCTTCTACAATGACGGATGGTGTGATCTGACACTGATGTTCCTTGAGCTTGAAGTTCACCTTTAATCTGTTTAGAAGGTTTTCTGAGCTCTTTTGTTAACATTCATATTATCTGTCTCTTTCATTTGTCATCAATTTTCCTCCTGCGGCCACGTCCAAGGAGGTTGGCTACAGTCCCATAGAGCTTAAATGTCTGAATAATATGTGCAACTGTAGTCACAGGAACATCAAGCTGCTTGGAGATGGCCTTATAACTTTTACCTTTAACATGTTTGTCTATAATTTTCTTTCTAATCTCCTGAGACAACTCTTTCCTTCGCTTCCTCTGGTCCATGTTGAGTGTGATACACACCATGTCACCAAACAGTACAGTGAGTATCTGTAACCCTCTATACAGGCCCACTCACTGATTCCAAAATTGTAGACACCTGTGATGCTAATTAGTGGACACACCACGATTTAATATGTCCCTTTTGTCACATTATTTTCAGGCGTACCATCATTTCTGTCCAGGCCTATTTCATGAGTTCTATTTTCTAAAAAATTCTGTGGAAACATGGTTGAAAAGCAATTTCTGACTTTCATTTGTTCATTTTCATAGATTTTTGATTTATTATTATTTTTGTCGGATTCAAGTTATTTCTGTCATCATTGTGGGTTTTTCTGTCATTAAATGAGGGGTACCAACAATTTTGACCATATCTGTATGTCAACCACTGAGTGGTGTATGTTCCATGTGGGCAGCGTATGGCACTATGTGAGTACTACTTGGCTCAACAAGGGCACAGTACTATAATGTATAAGAGTAGTTTGACTATATGTGGTTAGAGTATACTGATGAGGTCAGTATGTGGCTTTCCATGTATTCTGCATGACACTATTTTTGCAGAGCACATAACTCTGGGCAATGAAGTAAGCAATGTGTATCTGGGAAGTGTATGGCACTATTTATTCATTGACATTGTCGAAGTATCTTATATATAACTAGATGTGTATTTCCTGAAGGAAGTACAGATAGTGCTTTGAAATGGTGCCCGGGCTGCCCCTTCCTGACCTGTGACACAGTGTATGCGTCATGAAAGTCGGTGCCAATCCGACCCATGACTCGTACCCTGTATCATGACTTCAAAGCCCCCCTGCAGGTCGGTTGACCGGGGTCAATGAAAGGTCACCTCACCCGCAGATACAGGGGGCTTTGGAATTCACCACAAGGGGGCGTGGCTAAGATCACTCTGATTGGCTGTTAAAAGTGAAACAGCCAATCAGAGCGATAGTAATATTTCATCAATGAAAATTGATGAAATATTACAATCCAGCCATGGCCGATGCTGCTGTAGCATCGGACATGGCTGGAGACACCGATCCGACCCCCCCACAGGCGATCGCCCCCCCGCCACTGAATGACAGCGGCGATCTGCTGCCGCTGTCATCATCTGCCCCCCCTCCCATTCCCTCCGCTCCCCGCAAGCTTCCGATCCCCCCCTCACCCCCCTGGTACCTCCTGAGTCCCCCTGTCGCTCCCGGTGTCCCGCGGGTCCGGATCATGGGCGCCGCCATCTTGGAAAATGGCGGGCGCATGCGCAGTGCGCCCGCCCGAATCTGCCGGCTGCAGATTCCGTTCTTTCATTTTGATCACTCTCACAGTGATCAAAATGAAATAAAAAGTAAATAAACCCCCCCATTATCATCACCATAGGTAGGCACAACTAATAAAATAAAGAAAATATTTTTATTTTTATTTTTCCATTAGGGTTAGGGTTGGAGAGAGGGTTAGGGTTGGAAAGAGGGTTAGGGTTAGGGTTGGAAAGAGGGTTAGGGTTAGGATTGGAAAGAGGGTTATCGTTGGAATTAGGGTTAGGGTTGGAATTAGGGTTAGTGTTGGAATTAGGGTTAGGGTTAGAATTAGGGGTAGAATTAGGGTTAGGGTTGCAATTAGGGTTAGGGTTGGAATTAGGGTTAGGCTTGTGGTTAGGGTTATGGTTAGGGTTGGGATTAGGGTTAGGGGTGTGTTGGGGTTAGGGTTATGGTTAGGGTTGGGATTATTGTTAGGGATGTGTTGGGGTTAGGGCTGTGGTTAGGAGTGTGTTAGGGTTAGTGTTGAAGTTAGAATTGATGGGTTTCCACTGTTTAGGCACATCAGGGGGTCTCCAAACGCGACATGGTGCAACCGTTGATTCCAGCCAATTTTGCGTTCAAAAAGTCAAACGGTGCTCCCTCCCTTCCAAGCCCCGACGTGTGCCCAAACAGTGGTCTACCCCAACATATGGGGTATCAGCGTACTCAGGAAAAATTGCACAACAACTTTTGGGGACTAATTTCTTCTGTTACCCTTGGGAAAATAAAAAATTGGGGGCTTAAAAATTATTTTTGTGAAAAAAAAATTATTTTTTCATTTTCACGTCTGCATTATAAATGTCTGTGAAGCACTTGGGTGTTCAAAGTGCTCACAACACATCTAAATAAGTTCCTTGGAAGGTCTAGTTTCCAAAATGGGGTCACTTGTGGGGGGTTTCCACTGTTTAGGCACATCAGGGTCTCTGCAAACATAATGATGACCGTAGACTATTCCATCAAAGTCTGCATTTCAAAACGTCACTACTTCCATTCCGAGAAGTGATGTGTGCCCAAACAATGGTTCCTCCCCACATATGGGGTGCCAACGTACTCAGGATAAACTGGACAACGACTTTTGGGGTCCTATTTCTCCTGTTACCCTTGTGAAAATAATAAATTGAGGAAAAAAAATGATTTTTTTATTTTCATGGCTCTGCGTTATAATCTTCTGTGAAGCACTTGGGGGTTCAAGGTGCTCACCACACATCTAGGCAAGTTCCTTATGGGGTCTAGTTTCCAAAATGGGGTCATTTGTGGGGGGGTTTCCACAGTTTAGGTACATCAAGGGCTCTGCAAATGTAACATGATGCCCGCAGACCATTCCATCAAAGTCAGCATTTCAAAATGTCACTACTTCCCTGCTGAGCCCCAACGTGTGCCCAAACAGTGGTTCCCCCCACATATGGGCTACCAGCGTACTCAGGACAAACTGTACAACAACTTTGGGGGTACAATTTCTCCTGTAACTCTTGTGAAAATAAAAAATTGCGGACTAAAAAATATTTTATTAGGAAAAAAAAATATTTTTTATTTTCATGGCTCTGCGTTATAAACTTTTGTGAAGCACCTGGGGGTTCAAAGTTCTCACTATGCATCTAGATAAGTTCCTTAGGGGGTCTAGTTTCCAAAATGGGGTCATTTGTGGGTGAGCTCCAATGTTTAGGTACACAGGGGCTCTCAAAACGCGACATGGTGTCCGATAACGATTGGAGCTAATTTTCCATTCAAAAAGTCAAATGGTGCTCCTTCCCTTCCGGGCCCTGCCGTGCACCCAAACAGTGGTTTAAGACCACATATGAGGTATTGGTGTGCTCAGGAGAAATTGGCCATCAAATTTTAGGATCCATTTTATCCTGTTGCCCATGTGAAAATGAAAAAACTTAGGCTAAAAGATAATTTTTGTGAAAAAAAGTACTTTTTTTTACGGATCAATTTGTGAAGCACCTGGGGGTTCAAAGTGATCACTATGCATCTAGATAAGTTCCTTGGGGGGTCTAGTTTCCAAAATGGGGTCATTTGTGGGGAAGCTCCAGTGTTTAGGCACACAGGGACTCTCCAAACGCGACATGGCAAGCGCTAAATATTCCAGCATATTTTCCATTCAAAAAGTCAAATGTGCTCCTTCCCTTCTGAGCCCAGCCGTGCACCCAAACAATGATTTATGACCACACATGAGGTATCGGTGTACTCAGGAGAAATTGCCCAACAAATTTTAGGATCCATTTTATCCTGTTGCCCATGTGAAAATGAAAAAATGATGCTAAAAAAAAATTTGTGTTGGAAAAATTAAAATGTCCATTTTTACCTTCCACGTTGCTTTAGTTCCTGTGAAGCACCTGAAGGGTTAATAATCTTCTAGAATGTAGTTTTGAGTAGTTTGAGGGGTGCAGTTTTTAGAATTGTGTAACATTTGGGTATTTTCTGCCATATAGACCCTTCAAAGTGACTTCAAATGTGAGGTGGTCCCTAAAAAAAATGGTTTTGTAAATTTTGTTGTAAAAATGAGAAATCGCTTGTCAACTGTTAACCCTTATAACTTCCTAACAAAAAAAAAATTGTTTCCAAAATTGTGCTTATGTAAAGTAGACATGTGGGAAATCTTATGTAGTAACTATTTTGTGTCACATAACTCTCTGGTTTAACAGAATAACAATTCAAAATGTGAAAATTGCAAGATTTTCAAAATTTTCGCCAAATTTCTGATTTTTTCACACATAAACGCAAAAATTATCGACCTAAATTTACCACTAACATGAAGCCCAATATGTCACGAAAATACAATCTCAGAAACGCTGGGATGCGTTGAAGCATTCCAGACTTATTACCTCATAAAGGGACACTGGTCAGAATTGCAAAAAATGGCCACGTCATTAAGGTCAAAATAGGCTGGGTCATGAAGGGGTTAAGAGAGACTTGCCTGCTGCCCCTGCAAGACTTTCAACTCAGGATACGTTTCATCTGTGGGTGCCTCTCAGGGGCCACTTTGGCCTGTGGTGCCCCACAGGGTCTGATTTGGTGGATGGGGCCCCTCAGGATCCGATTCGGTGGCTTGGGCTCCTCAGGTCTTGAATTGGCAGACGGGATCCATCAGGGTCCGATTTTGTGGCCGGGGCCCTTCAGGGTCTGATTTTGTGGGTGGGGCCCTTTAGGGTCCAATTTTGTGGGCAGAGCCCCTCTGGGTCCAATTTGGTGGGCGGGGCCCCTCTGGGTCTGATTTGGTGGGCGGGGCCACTCAGGGTCCGGTTTGGTGGGGAGGGCCCCTCAGGGTCCGGTTTGGAAGGCGGGGCCACTCTGGGTCCGATTTGGTGGGCGGGGCCACTCTGGGACGGATTTGGTGGGCAGGGGCCACTCTGGGTCCGATTTGGTGGGCGGGGCCACTCTGGGTCCAATTTGGTGGGCAGGGCCTTTCAGAGTCCGATTTGGTGGGCATGGCCCCTCAGGGTCCTATTTGGTGGGTGGGGCCCCTCAGGGCCTGATTTGGTGGGCGGGGCCCCTCAGGGTCCGAATTGGTGGGCAGGGCCCCTCAGGGTCCGAATTGGTGGGCGGGGCCACTCTGGGTCCGATTTGGTGGGCGGGGCCCCTCAGGGTCCAATTTGGTGGGCGGGGCTACTCGGTCCAATTTGGAGGCCAGGGTGGCTCAGCCTCCTATTTGTAGGCCAGGGTCGATCAGCCTCCGGTTTGGAGGCCGTGGTGGCTCAGCCTCCGATTTGGAGGCCGGGATCAATCAGCCTCCGATTTGGAGCCTGGGGTCACTCAGCTTTCGATTTGGCACGTCGGCCCTTTAAGAGCCAGTTTGGCGCACTGGGCTTCTAAATCCACTTTGGCGCACATTCTATCTCAGGGGCATGCATCATGTGATGAATTTAGATTTGCATTTGTGCTTAAGAGAGAGTTGCCTGCTGCCCCTGCAAGACTTTCAACTCAGGATCCGTTTTAACTGTGGGTGCCTCTCAGGGGCCACTTTGGCCTGTGGGGCCCCTTATGGTTTGATTTGGTGGGCGGGGCCCCTCAGGGTCTGATTTGGTGGGTGGGGCCCCTCAGGGTCTGATTTGGTGGGCGGGACCCCTCAAGGTCCAATTTGGTGGGCGGGGCCACTCTGTGTTCGAAACGACACCTCACCGGAGTCTATGCGTGTAGTGGTTCGGGCCTCATTAATTGCGGAAAATTAACTGAATAATAATAATAATAAGAAGAAGCAGAAGAAGAATAAGTTAGCAGCGTTCGGATTACATGATTTTCAAAGCACTATAAATATGGCTGATACTAGAGTGAAGCCAATGTCTAAAGAAACACCCTGATGTCTCTTTTTCCAGTCTAAAATATGGGAAGTCTAAATAAATGTAATAAATGTTCCCATCATACTGAAAACAAATCTTATACAAATTATCATTTGTTTTCTGCAGCGTTCTTACAGGCCTGATGGGAAATCTCAGCAGATGCTTTTATCTTGCTGCTCACACTACAAACATTCAGTGACTGCAGCATATGTAAAACTTTCAGACCAGCTGCAGTCCACCCCTGAGTATATTGTCGAAAACAAGAGCCTTCATACAGAGATTTATTTATAACTATCTATCTATACAAAAAAGGCTTTAACGTGATCTTGAAAACTGATTTATGCTGCCCAAACCCAATGCCGGCATGTTGGTTGTGATCCTAGCAGCACGGAGGCTGTTCCTGATCAGTGGCTAGCACTGTTCCCTTGTGGATATGCAGTCCTGGGGTCATATCTAACCCATAACATGTGAAAGAAGTTTACATTTTCTCACCACACAGGTTTACTACCACATTCCACAGAAACAATTGTTAGGAATTTAGATTGTGAGTCTCAAAGGGGACAGTGATGACATTGTTTTTAAAGTAATATGTAGGTTTTAGGTAATAGAGCATAATAAATACAGTGGGTATGGAAAGTATTCAGACCCCTTTAAATTTTTCATTCTTTGTATCATTGCAGCCATTTGGTAAATTCAAAAAAGTTCATTTTTTTCTCATTAATGTACACTCTGCACCCCATCTTGACTGAAAAAAAAACAGAAATGTAGAAATTTTTGCAAATTTATTAAAAAAGTAAAACTGAAATATCACATGGTCATAAGTGTTCAGACGCTTTAATCAGACACTCATATTAAAGTCACATGCTGTCCATTTCCTTGTGAGTCCAGTTGTGTTTAATTAAACTGACAGGACTTTATTTGTAAAGGCACACACCTGTCTGTATAAGACCTCACAGCTCATAGTGCATGTCAGACCAAATGAGAATCATGAGGTCTAAGGAACTGGCCAAGGAGCTCAGAGACAGAATTGTGGCAAGGCACAGATCTGGCCAAGGATACAAAAGTATTTCTGCAGTACTCAAAGTTCCTAAGAGACTCCATAATCCTTAAATGGAAAAGTTTGGGACCACCAGAAGTCTTCCTAGACCTGGCCATCCAGCCAAACTGAGCAATGGTGGTAGAAGAGTCTTGGTGAGAGAGGTAAAGAAAACCCCAGGATCACTGTGGCTGAGCTCCACAGATGCAGTAGGGAGATGGGAGAGAGTTCTACAAAGTCAACTATCCCTCCAGCCCTCCACCAGTTGGGTGTTTATGGCAGAGTGGCCCGATGGAGGCCTTTCATCAGTGCCAGACATATGAAAGCCCGCATAGAGTTTGCTAAAAAAACACATGAAGGACTCCCAGACTATGACAAATAAGATTCTCTGGTCTGATGAGATGAAGATAGAACTTTTTGGTGATAATTCTAAGCGGTATGTGTGGAGAAAACCAGGCACTGCTCATCACCTGCCCAATACAATCCCAACAGTGAAACATGGTGGTGGCAGCATCATGCTATGGGGGGGGTGTTCAACTGCAGGGACAGGATGACTGGTTGCAATTGAAGGAAACATGAATGTGGAAAGTACATAGATATCCTGGATGAAAACCTCTTCCAGAGTGCTCTGGACCTCAGACTTGGCCGAAGGTTCACCTTCCAACAAGACATTGATTCTAAGCACACAGCTAAAATAACAAACGTTCACCATCCAACCTGACGGAACTGGAGAGGATCTGCAAGGAAGAATGGCAGAGGATCCCCAAATCCAGGTGTGAAAAACTTGTTGCATCATTCACAACAAGACTCATGGCTGTACTAGCTCAAAAGGGTGCTTCTACTCAATGCTGAGCAAAGGGTCTGAATACTTATGACCATGTGATATTTCAGTTTCTTTTTTTAATAAATTTGCAAAAATTTCTACATTTCTTTTTTTACAGTCAAGATGGGGTGCAGAGTGTACATTAATGAGGAAAAAATGAACATCTTTGAATTTACCAAATGGCTGCAATGAAACAAAGAGGGAAAAATTTAAAGGGGTCTGAATACTTTCCGTACCCACTGTATATAACTACTCTGAAATGCTGTTTTTCATAGAAAACATACGTTAAAGGGTCGGCTGGGCCCTAGGCTTCTAGGATAATTAGTCCAAAAGTCAGGACTCCAGGAGCTTCTCCTCACCCTGCTCCCATAGACCAACAAGTTTCACTTACTGTGTGTGTACAGGGAAAGTCATGTCCGTCTAAGAACGCATAGTGGATAAAAGCTATCAGGGACTAGCCATCCAGTTTGGTCTTGACAGGCTTTTCAAAGTATATTTTCTCTGAAAAGCAGCAATTTCAGGGTGACTTTAGCTATTGTCAACATTAGGAGAATGACTCGTGACATCTATTTTTACATATATGGATTTGGATATGTAATAAGTGTATAATGAAATGTTTATTGCCTTTAACTATCATTACAGTTATGGAATGTTTTCATAAACGTGACATTAGGAAAGGTTCATGTAAAAAGCTAAGGGCAAAATAGAGATGCATTAATTGATGAAAAATCAAATTAACATAGTAACATAGTTAGCAAGGCCGAAAAAAGACATTTGTCCATCCAGTTCAGCCTATATTAAATCAGAATAAATCCCCAGATCTACGTCCTTCTAAAGAACCTAATAACTGTAAAATACAATATTGTTATGCTCCGGGAAGACATCCAGGCCTCTCTTGAACCCCTCGAGTGAGTTCGCTATCACCAACTCCTCAGGCAAGGAATTTCAGATTCTCACTGTGTTATGGGCTGGCGGAACGCTCCAAATAATAAAGAAGGTATAAGGTGCGTTCGCAGCCCGGGGTCCACCATGCAGAGATGGTAACTGCTGCTCGGTAATGGCGGACGTTATATGGCGGTACAATAGAGGAACACATGAGTTTAACTACACCTAGTGTGTACAGAGGCAGATTCTGTTACCTCACAGAGCCGCCCGACCACCAAATACAAATGCCGTAGCCTGTTTATGCTCACAGAGCTCGGCAATGTGAGCACTGGTGTATAGACACAGAACTCTACCCCTGAGACACTGGGTTAGAGTCCCTCTAGTCACACTAGTGCTCTGCACCACAACCGCAATGCCTGAACAGACACCTATAGGATGCTGTGCCCTGTTAGAAGTCACAGGGTGCAACTGAACGTTGCTTACCGCACAGCGCAGCTCTGGCGGAAACCACTAACCTGCCTAAACTCAGGCCTGGAAAGTGCATAGGACATGCACGGCACCACACTAACGGATGCTGCAGTACCTGCGGTAGCGTGGTGCCTTAGGTAGATTGGCACACACAGGCACTAGCAGGTGTGAGGAGCTGCGAGCACTGCGGCGCTAGGCAGTGCCACACAACTCGGCGCTGACTCTGAACTCTAACCCTAATAACATGTGTATCAAAGGGAAGGATTTCATAATGAGTCATTCAGCGGTTCACAAGCATCCATCATCACACACATCTCTACCAAACACATTGTATACTAGCGCATGGCCAAGCAGCCATGTGAACCTTTTATAGCAGCGTCCCTCCGGGACCTTCCTGATGGTCCAATCCGAGCTGGAGAAGGACCTGAGCATGTGACCACCGATCTCCAATGAGAGATCGTTCCACGGGCATGCTCAGTAGACCGAAAGGAGGACTTAGTCCCTGGAGTAGCTCGCTGCTGACCAGCATGCGTTGCTATAGCTGGACCAGGGGTGGCAGCAGCAGCAGCAACCAAACCCACAGTGCTAGACTGAGCAAGACACTAGGAACAATGTCTTTGCTGAGCAGGCTCCTCTGCAGCTGGAGAGGAATGGGAGACTGCAGAAGCCAAGGGTCGGGATTCCTCCTGTGCAGAGGCAGGAACCCAGTGCCTAACACACTGCCCTAACAGTAAAGAATCCACTTCTATGCTGGTGGAAAAACCTTCTCTCCTCCAGATGCAGAAAGTGACCACAGGGTAAAATGTATAAATTGGTGCACTGCTAATACCTCAATGAATAAAGGGTGGAGGTGAAAACCAGTGGTCAATAACATGAGCCCAAAACAGAAGAGAAAAAAGCAAGACCACTCGTAGGGATGCACACTACCAATGTATAATAAGAAGAGTTGACTTGATTGATAACAACTTATGAAAAACATTAAAAAACACAGTGAAAACCGTATAGGCCCTGTGCACACTGTAGGTATTACAATAGTAGTAGCAATAACAGCTCTATGAGGAAAAAAGGAGCAAATATTAATCAAATACAATCATATAATTAGCAATTCATATGCAGGAGATTCCAAACAGACATAAATAGTCACTGAAGAAAGAGCTGCATAATAAACCCCCCATGGAAAAGTGGACCACTATGCCACATAAAGCTGCTTGTATTTGGTCCTTTTTTTCTCATAGAGCTGTTATTGCTACGACTATTGTAATGCCTATGGTGTGCACAGGGCCTATGTGGTTTTCACTGTGTGTTTTTTAATGTTTTTAATAAGTTGTTATCAATAAAGTCATCTCTTTTTATTATACATTGGTAGTGTGCATCCCTACTAGTGGTTTTGCTTTTTTCTCTTCTGTTTTGTGCCCCCTTGTGACCATCACATTCCTTGGTATAAACAGATTCTCGGAGAGATATTTGTATTGTCCTCTTATATATTTATACATGGTTATTAGGTCGTCCCTCAGTCGTCTTTTTTCTAGACTAAAAAATCCTAATTTTACTAATCTCTCTGGGTATTGAAGTTTCCTCATCCCCTTTATTAATTTTGTTGCCCTCCTTTGTACTCGCTCTAGTTCCATTATATCCTTCCTGAGCACCGGTGCCCAAAACTGTACACAGTACTTCATGTGCAGTCTAACCAGGGATTTGTACAGAAGCAGTATAATGCTCTCATTATGTGTATCCAGACCTCTTTTAATGTACCCCATAATCCTGTTTGCGTTGGCAGTCGCTGTTTGGCACTGGCTGTTCAAGGTAAGTTTATCATTAACTAGGATCTTCTTCTCCATGTCAGATTTACCCAGTGGTTTCCCTCTCAGTGTGTAATCTTGATATTGATTCCTTATTCCCATGTGTATAACCTTACATTTATCATTGTTTCGGCCCACGTTTCCAACTTATCCAGATCCATCTGTAGCAGAATACTATCTTCTCTTGTATTAACTGCTTTACATAGTTTTGGAGTAGAATTGTATGACATGCATGATGTAAAAGCATGTTCACACTGGCCATGAAAGCAAGCAAAACCAAAGGAAAAAAAAAATGTGTGTATATACCCTAATGAAAATAATGAAAATAAATAAGTGAAAAAGCAAGTGCATTAAATAACATGGGGTACTTGGTAAACACTGTTTTGATCAAAAAAGTATAAAGCTGTCCCACCACGGCAAGGTGTACCCATTTGAGACAGTAACTACACTAACGGTTAAAACCTACCTAGTGTGAATAGTTGCAGAGTCTCTGGGTCCCAAACGGACACCAAGCTTCAGAGGGACTATAAGTGAACTATACAGCTCAGTAGAAAGGAGGCCACACCCTATTTGTACTGAATGCAAAAATGCTGAAGAAGAACCAAAAAAACTGAACTGGAGTAGAATTGAATGACATGCATGATGTAAAAGCATGTTCACACTGGCCATGAAAGCAAACAAAACCAAAGGAAAAAAAACAATGTGTGTATACTGTATACCCTAATGAAAATAAATAAGTAAAAAAGCAAGTGCATTAAATAACATAGGGTACTTGTTTTAACTGTTAGTGTAGTTACTGTCTCAAATGGGTACACCTTGCCGTGGTGGGACAGCTTTATACTTTTTTGATCAAAACAGTGTTTACCAAGTACCCTATGTTATTTAATGCACTTGCTTTTTCACTTATTTATTTTCATTAGGGTATATACACACATTTTTTTTTTCCTTTTGTTTTGCTTGCTTTCATGGCCAGTGTGAACATGCTTTTACATCATGCATGTCATACAATTCTACTCCAAAACTATGTAAAGCAGTTAATACAAGAGAAGATAGTATTCTGCTACAGATGGATCTGGATAAGTTGGAAACGTGGGCCGAAACAATGATAAATGTAAGGTTATACACATGGGAATAAGGAATCAATATCAAGATTACACACTGAGAGGGAAACCACTGGGTAAATCTGACATGGAGAAGGAGATCCTAGTTAATGATAAACTTACCTGGAACAGACAGTGCCAAGCAGCGACTGCCAATGCAAACAGGATTATGGGGTACATTAAAAGAGGTCTGGATACACATAATGAGAGCATTATACTGCTTCTGTTTTGGACTGTTCTGTCTGGCTCTGACCTTTGGCGTGTTTCTGGCTGTGCTTTCGTCTCATCCTCTTGTTCCCGTGCTCCCGACTGGCTTTTTGACCTCTGGCCTGCTTCAGACCTTGCTCCTGCCTTCCCCTCTGACACTGCATTCCTGGCTGTTGCTGACTTAGCTTGTATGACCTCTCTATTGCCTCTTAGCGGTGTTTGCTCAGCTCTACAGGTCTTCGCTTGAGGTGAGCTCCTGTTACCTCCCTTCCTTGCCCTCTGGTGGTTGTCCCTGTACTGCACAACAATAAATATATTTAAAAGAAAATTCCGTGGGGGTCTTTTTTTTGATAACCAGCATAGCAAAACTGACAGCTGCAGACTGCAATCCTCATCTGTCAGCTTTATCTTGACTGGTTATCAAAGATAGATATTATTTTGACAACCAGCCATGCTAAAGAAGACAGCTGGGGGCTGGGACTCTCAGGCTGCTAAGGTGCTATAGATATTGCCCCTCCAGCCTA
Organism: Dendrobates tinctorius; assembly: GCF_039654945.1. Taxonomy (NCBI): domain Eukaryota; kingdom Metazoa; phylum Chordata; class Amphibia; order Anura; family Dendrobatidae; genus Dendrobates; species Dendrobates tinctorius. The sequence goes on along the minus strand of NW_027361790.1, from coordinate 5,946,515 downwards.
AAAATAACAGCCTGCAGCCACCCCAGAAAAGGCAGATCTATTAAATGCACCAATTCTGGCACTTTGCCTGGCTCTTCCCATGTGCCCTGTGGCAGTGGCAAATGGGGTTCATATTTGTAGGGTTGATGTCACTTTTGTATTTCCAGGTGACATCAAGCCCAACAGCTAATCCCATTGTCATATTGTCAGTAAAAAACACCCACAATAAAGTTCTTTATTTAAAATAAAAATACACACTGTTTTAAAAATGTATTTAAAAATAACAAACACAGTTATACTCACATATTGTCAATTCCATTGAAGCCCTGGTCTCCTGTAAAAAAACAAGAATAAAAAACAATAATATTCCTCACCTGTCCAACATACTGTCCCACATCATAATCCATGTCTGCGATAATTGGTTTTCAATGTGAAGCAAAAAAAGAAGAAATATGCAGCACTCACCGATGTAGCTGAAAAACTGTGAGTCTTTATTTCACATAATTTCCATCAAATGTGTGGACATGCAGGACGTGGAGGAATGCTAGGGGAGGGAGGTGCCGGACAACGGCCGTTTCGCGATTACTCTCTTCTAATGTGGTGATTTGTGTGCCCTAGTATGCCATTCATCTGTTTGCTCTTTGCTGGGATAATTGGTTTTCAACCTGGTCTGTGCCAAGATGTAACCATCCATACTGAAAACCACAGGAGAATGAGCTGCTGCGAGTGAAGCATCAGTGACTAGCAGTGACTTCATCAAGGTTACCATAGGTCACTGAGGCTACATTTCCAGCTCACTTCACTGTGAGCTGGCCAATAAATTGCAGTTACCTGAGTGAGACCACCACTAGCGCCATGAGAAAAAGTCTCACGGTGCAGCGCTGAGCTCAGTGAATTCACTACAGTTCACTATTAGAAATTTTTTTACGGTGAATGCCAGTGAATTCACTGAGCTCAGCGCTGCATCAGGAGACTTTTTCTTGCAGTGATCTCACTGAGGTCACCCCAGTTCATTGGCCAGCTCACAGCAAATTTATATTTCAGGCACAGGCTGTTGAATACTCCCATCAGCCATGCCTGCTCTCGCTGTTATCAGCAGCAGCAGATGTAGACTGATGGGAGCAGTACTCACATCAGATGAAGCCTCCTTGACTGGAGGTAAACTTTTTACCGCCAGTCACAACTGCTGGCGCACTGACCGACGATAATAATCTTACTGCCAATCAGAGCCGGCGGTGTTTCTCATAATGTCGAGCAAATCACAACGTGGGAAACACCTGATGTTCAGGGTGCCGAACCTTAACAGTAACATGGAATTCTTGGAGAAGTCCTTGTTCATGGTCCGAGCCTGAACAGTAGGTGTTCTGTACAGACCACAAGCTTTACTGTTCTAGTTCACCCATCACTAGTTATAATTCTGTGTTGAGGCCATATTGTCATTGCAAAGGCTATGTTTGTGTTCAAGAACTTGTTGTCAATGGGGAAAAAGCCTAATTTATACTGTTAAAATCCATTTTGGGGACATAAGTAATCTCA
>NW_027361790.1:4655000-4742500 GCF_039654945.1 Dendrobates tinctorius | reverse complement strand
AACAAAACACAATACTCACCTCTCCTCCTCGCTCCCACGCTGATCCCGGCTTCAGTGTCAGGAGCTGCCCCCTCTGCCAGACACACAGCGGGTGCGCGATGTAGTGACGTCATCGCGCACTGGCTGTGAGCCAGGAGCAGAGAGGACTGAGGGCGGCGCCGGCCCTGATGCAGAGCGGCTTACTGGGCTGGGGGCGGGGCCTCTGGGGGTGGAGACCTGAAATGATATGCACTGCTTCGCAGTGAATATTCATTTCTCTTTAGCAGCGGGGACAGGGGCTCCTGCCTCCTGACACCCGCTGCTGCTCCGCTGGCAGGGGCCCCCATAGCAGCTGCATGGTGTGCGACACACCACTGGCTGGGGGCCCCTGGAGCAGCGGGGGCCCTAGGCAACTGCTGGCCCTGTATGCCAGCAGGTGCCAGGGCCCACCAGATGCCAGGGCCCACCGGAGAATCCACCGGTTCCCCGGTGGGCCAGTCCGACGCTGCTCGCGTATAAGCCAAAAGGGGGACTTTCAGCCCCAAAAAATGGGCTGAAAATCTCGGCTTATACGTGAGTATATACGGTAATCTTATATAGTTTATAATATATGTGAATATACTTTGTAAATAATGTTGATTGACAGTGTCTTTTTTATAGAGTTATTCCCTAAATCGTAAGATGTCTGCTGAGACCATCAGCAATTCTGTAAGAGCAGGGATGTCATTTACGCACTTATTTGCCCCTGCAATAAAGTGTATGTAGGACAGACCTCACAAGAACTGAGGAAAAGAACCCAGAACCATATCTCCACTATTCATTTGGCCCCAGCAGACTTGAAAAAGGGTAAGACCCTACCCCAGTGGCTGCGCATTTCCTATTAGCACATAAGGGCAAAACATCAGGCATTAGGCTGTGTGCACACGTTCAGGTTTTTTCGCGTTTTTTTCACTTTTTTTTAGCCTTTTTCCCATGCAAAAATGCTTTAAAAACGCATACATTAAGCATCCTATTATTAGAATGCATTCCGCAATTTTTGCGCCCATGATGCGTTTTTCTCCGCAAAAAATGCATCGCAGAAAAAAACGCAGCATGTTAATTAATTTTGCGGAAAATCTGCAGATTTCATTGAATTAGGATGCTCCGGAAAAAACGTGAAAAATCCGCAAAAAAACCATGCAAAAAGCGTGATAAAAACGCGAAAAAAAATGCGGATTTCCTGAGAAGGAGTCTGTTTTTTCTCAGGAAAAATCTGCTTACATGGGCACATAGCCTTAAAGATGTGAGGTTACAGAAAATTATCTGCAACAGCAGGGGGGCAACAATCATAGATTTTTGCTACAGGCAGAATCTAGGTGGATTTTTCATCTGCAGTCTGTCTCTCTGACTGGGTTAAATGAGGAACTCTTGTTTACTGTTTTTTGGGGTTAATTTTTGGAATTGGAGTTTTTCTACTTTTAATACTTATTATTATTTCTCTCTTTTTTTTTTTTTTTTTTTTTAAAGGTACTGGGATTTGGTCTGTATTTTGCCAAAAGTGGTTCATGGACCTTAATGTTTACATCCCGATGTCTCTCCTCTTTGGAACTTTATGGAGATATGCATCCTTCTTTTACCCAGTATTTACTCCTCATTAACCCTATCCACTGAAGTCTGATGTTTCTATGCTTTTTGGAAAGACTGCAATTTATTCTGCCTTTGCCTCTATCTACATTGACATCTTTATATTTTTTGATTATGGTGCCCATATCCTTGGATATTTTTGTGAAAGAAGACCACATCCCTAGTGCCCAGTGATCTTTAGTCATTTATTTACTTGTTATTTTTCTTTTGATTGTTTTCAAATATACATAAAATCATTGACAAGGCAATCTAACATTTGTGGGTTTTCTCAATATGACAAAAAGATTTTTTTTGTCTAATTGCTATATGTACCTTGTGTGTTTTGGGGGCGTTCCTGGGGGAGGGGTTCATTCACATATGCCTGTATATTTATTTCCCCCTGTATTGTCCCTTAATGGGACTGGTCTTTACCACATGCGTGTGTTCCACATCATCTCTGGTGTTTTTTTGCTATCGGCATGGAGGATGAAAGATGTTGGGTTTTTTTTCTTTCTGGATTTCTCCCCACCTTGCCCGCCCCAGCTCTTCTCATTTGCGTATACGGCGCATGCGCACGACGCTACACCTAGCAACTATTTGCTTCTAGTACAGACCGGTCTGTTAAACTGCGCATGTGCGCTTTCGAATATTCCTATTCTTGGATCTCGCGATACATTGGTAATCTGTATGTTGGCGTCTGCTATTCCTGTTTGCAGGTCTCGCAAAATAGCGGCCATCTTTATACTGGCGTCTGCAACCTGGCCTCTACTCCCAATTGGGTGGTGACTTCTACACACCGGTTTTGGATTTAGGCATTAGTACTCTTGTATAAATTTGTATATGCTGGGGATTTTGACACACTTCCCCTGACGAAGCTGCCCTGTGCAGTGATACGCATGGGGCTCTCCCCATACCCCTGTTCCCTATTTTGTGGACCCTCAGCCCATTTCTACTTGCTCCTTGCCTTTATGCAAACCGGCTTGGTAAATATTATCAGAGCTTTGGCCTTTCATTTGGTCCTTAGCCTCTTTTGGTTAAGGGGCTCTTATATAGCAATCTTGTTTTCTGCTATAGGCATGGGTTATTCATCCCGGATTTGAGCATTTATGGCTTTCTAATATACAGGGGCTCACTGTTTACTGTTAAGCTATATTTGGACATTTGTATACGTGTATGCTTCCTTATGTTTTGATCCTATCATAATTATTGCCTGTTTATTGAATGTGATATATATACATGGTCTCATATACCAGTGCTATAGTGCAATAGTAGGTTGTATTATCATTACACATGTATATTGGGCCAAGGGTGTCATGATTTGATTTTGTATATGTTTTTAAATGGTTTTAAGATTTATTGTGTGTGTTGTTTCCCTAAAAAAAATTGTGATTTATATATTTGATATTCATTCAGGTGTGCAAACCATTTATTGCTTGGTCTTTTCTCTTTTTCAAATTTACAATTCTATGAATGGGGCTTTAGATCCCAGGAATCGGGTTATGCAAAGCTCTGTCTTTAATGATTTGGAGGTGCACAAGCTCTACCTCCACTCTGTTCAGATGTTAAGTACCGGTATATGCATTTCTGCAACCCAACATTGTCGGGATCACTGGTGCATCACTATGTGAAACGGGACCCTAAGTCAAATAGTGTTGGCTAAGCACCACTGTCTCCTCATTGTCTGCACTGTTGCATTCAAGCAACCAGCTTACAAATGCACTGGGCAGAATGACACAATACAAAAAAACATGAGTTGCTATGTACAATTGGAGAAATAATTATTTGATCCCTTGCTGATTTTGTAAGTTTGCCCACTGACAAAGACATGAGCAGTCTATAATTTTAAGGGTAGGTTAATTTGAGAGATAGAATATCTAAAATAAAATTCAGAAAATCACATTGTATAAATGATATAAATGTATTTGCATTTCGCAGTGAGAAATAAGTTTTTGATTCCTCTGTCAAACAAGACTTTATACATGGTGTCAAAACCCTTGTTGGGAAGCACAGCAGTCAGACTTTTTTGTAGTTGATGATGATGTTTGCGCACATGTCAGGAGGAATTTTGGTCCACTCCTCTTTGCAGATCATCTCTAAATCATTAAGATTTTGAGGATGTCGCTTGGCAACTCGGAGCTTCAACTCTCTCCATAAATTTTCTATGGGATTAAGGTCTGGAGACTGACTAGGCCACTCCATGATCTTAATGTGCTTCTTTTTGAGCCACTCATTTGTTCCCTTGGCTGCATATTTTTGATAATTGTCTTGCTGGAAAACCCAGCCACGACCAATTTTTAATGTCCTGGCGGAGGTAAGGAAGTTGTCACTGAGGATTTTACAGTACATGGCGGGCTCCATCCATTTTCCCATTGATGAGGTGAAGTAGTCCTGTGCCCTTAGCAGAGAAACACCCCCAAAACAATGTTTCCTCCTCCATGCTTGACAGTGGGGACGGTGTTCTTTGGGTCATAGGCAGCATTTGTCTTCCTCCAAACATGGCAAGTTCAGTTAATGCCAAAGTGCTCAATTTTTGTCTCATCTGACCACAGCACCTTTTCCCAATCACTCACAGAATCATCCAGGTGTTCATTGGCAAACTTCAGAAGAGCCTGCACATGTGCATTCTTGAGCAGGGGCACTGCAGGATTTTAAACCTTTACGGCATAATGTGTTACCAATGGATTTCTTGATGACTGTTGTCTCAGCTGCCTTGAGATCATTAACAAGTTCCTCCCATGTAGTGGCTGATCTCTCACCTTCCTCATGATCAAGGATACCCCACGAGGTGAGATTTTGCATGGTCCTCAGATCGATGTCGATTGACAGTCATTTTGTATTTCTTCCATTTTCTTACTATTGTACCAACAGTTGTCTCCTTCTCACCCAGTGTCTTGCATATGGTTTTGTAACCCATTCCAGCTTTGTGCAGGTCTATGATCTTGTCCCTGACATCCTTATAAAGCTCCTTGGTCTTGCCCATGTTGTAGAGGTTAAAGTCTGACTGATTAGTTGAGTCTTTTATAAAGGTGACTATGTAAGACAGCTGTCTTTAATACAGGTAATGAGTTGATTAGGAACGTCTAACTGATCTGTAGGAGCCAGAACTCTTAACCCCTTTACCCCCAAGGGTGGTTTGCATGTTAATGACCAGGCAAATTTTTACCATTCTGACCACTAATTTTATGAGGTAATAACTCTAGAATGCTTCCATGGATCCTGGTGATTCTGACATTGTTTTCTCGTGACATATTGTACTTCATGATAGTGGTAAAATTTCTTTGATGTGACTTGCGTTTATTTGTGAAAAAAAACGGAAATTTGTCAAATTTTGAACATTTTACAATTTTCCAAATTTGAATTTTCATGCCCTTAAATCACAGAAATATGTCACACAAAATACTTAAGTAACATTTCTTACATGTCTACTTTACATCCGCACAATTTTGGAACCAACATTTTATTTTGTTTGAAGTTATAAGGGTTAAAAGTTGACCAGCAATTTTTCATTTTTACAGCAAAATTTACAAAACTATTTCTAGGGACCACATCACATTTGATATATGATAGAAAATACCCAAAAGTGACACCATTCTAAAAACTGCACCCCTCAAGGTGCTCAAAACCTCATTGAAGTAGGTTATTAACCCTTCAGGTGCTTCACAGAAATGTTTGGAATGTTTAAAAAAATGAACATTTAACTTTTTTCATAAAAAATCTACTTCAGATCCAATTTGTTTTATTTTAACAAGGGTAACAGCAGAAATTGGACCCCAAAAGTTGTTGTACAACTTGTCCTGAGTATGCTGATACCCCATATATGCAGGTAAATCACTCTTTGTTCTGACGCCATGTCACATTTGGAGAGTCCCTGATGTGCCTAAACAGTGCAAACTCCCCACAAGTGACACATTTTGGAAAGTAGACCTTTTAAGGAACTTATCTAGATGTGTGGTGAGCACTTTGAACCCCCAGTTCTTCACAAAAGTTTATAATGAAGAGCCGTAAAAATAAAAAATTTTTTCGCAAAAATGATCTTTTCGCCCCCAATTTTTTATTTTCCCAAGGGTAACAGGAGGAACTGGACCACAAAAGTTGTTGTGCAATTTGTCCTGAGTATGCTGATACCTCATATGTGGGGGTAAACCACTGTGTGGGTGCATAGCAGAGCTCGGAAGGGAAGGAGTACCGTTTGACTTTTCAATGCAAAATTGGCTGGAATTCAGATCAGATGCCATGTCACATTTGGAGAGCCCCTGATGTGCCCAAATTCCCCTATTCTAACTCCAACCCTAATCCCAGCCCTAACCATAACCTTAACCACAAACCTATCCCTACCACACCCCTAACCCTAATTCTAATCCCAATCCTAATCCTAACTTTAGCCCCAACCATAACCCTAACTTTAGCTCTAACCCTAATGGGAAAATGCAAATAAATACATTTATTATTTTATTATTTTTCCCTAACTAAGGGGGTGATAAAGGGTGGTTTGATTTACTATTTATAGTAGGGTTTTATAGCGGGTTTTTATGTTTGGCAGCTGTCACACACTAAATGACGCTTTTCATTGCTAAAAATAGTTTTGAGAGCTACAATTTTTCATCGTTTATTTACGCGTATATGCAGCTTTTTGATCACGTGTTATTCCATTTTTTGTTCGGCGGTATGATGGTAAAGCATTGTTTTTTGCCTTGCTTTTTTTTCATGATGTTCACTAAAGGGGTTAATTAGTAGGACAGTTTAATAGGTTGGATTGTTTGTACATGGAAGATATTAAGTATGGGTGCTTTTATTGTTTAGATTTTATTTAAATATTTATTGATGGAATAAATATTGATTTTTTTATTATTATTATTTTATTAAGTATTTTTACAATTATTTTAAAAAATTTTTTATTTAATTCTTTACACTTTGTCCCACTATGGGACACTCTTTTTGTGTAAGCTGATCGCTTCTATAGCATGCATATCTGCAAGCTACAGAAGCTGTCAGCGCTGCAGCTTCTATGCACTAACCTGAGAGACTTCATGACATGCACTGAGTATGATAGGAAGTCTCTCAGTTCTGGAGACCTGGATGTCATCATGATGACATCGGGTCTCCATGGCAGCAATCGGGACCCCACGTCATGAGGCGGGGTCTCCGATCCAAAGGCAGAGGGGCTGTCAGAGCTGTCAGCCTCTCTGACTGCTCCCAGAATGCTGCGATCATGTTTGATCACAGTGTTTCGTGGGTTAAAGAGCCAGGAGTGGTCCTGTGAGAATCAGCTGGCACCCAGCCACGATCAGCTGCGCTCCCCCATGAGCGCGGCTGATCGCACATGACATACTATCCCATCCATGGGCATTAAGGTTCAGGGCGCATGGACGGGATAGTACATCAAATGTCACAAAGGGGTTAATGGTTGTTTGGGGATCAAATAATTATTTCTCACTGCAAAATGAAAATAAATTTATATCATTTATACAATGTGATTTTCTGGATTTTATTTTTGATATTCTATCTCACAATGTTAAAATTAACCTACCCTTAAAATTATAGACTGTTCATGTCTTTGTCAGTGGGCAAACATACACAATCAGCAAAGGATCAAATACTTATTTTCCCCCACTGTATGTGTTGTAATGCAATTAAGAGGTATACTGATGGGCAGTACTCAAGTTGCATAAGGAGCAGAATGCAATAATGCTAACAAATTAACACTGGCTGACTCAGCAGCACTCCATGTCTTCATCTTGGATCTTCCGAAAGTGAATTATTATTATTATTATTATTATTATTATTATTATTATTATTATTAAAGATGGCTTCAAGCAGCTCAAAAAATTATCTGCAGGTCTTGTGCTCTGATAGACTGTGTTCACACAGCCCTGGGTCGCTGCTGTTTTTTCTTACTGCCGAATACCGCTTTAAAAGCGTACCGACGGGATTAGAAAAAAAAAAGTGTCATTATAAATAAATTCCGAAATACCTTTAATTAGCAAATCATATCTGTTTTCCATAGGAAGATAACATCTGTAGTACAGTGCATCCAAATGGCCACCTTCTAGTTACACTGACATAAACCTGTCCCAGAATGTTTATTGCATAGGTGCTTGTGAGCATGTTCAGTAGGAAGCTCTGCTGATGTGACCTGAAAATAACTCATACCACGTCCGTCAGGCTTTCTCCAGGTCAGTGCAGTGATTCAGAATTCTGAAAGACATAGTCTACAGGCAGTTTCACACGTCCAGATAATTCCGGTACCGGAAAAACCGGTACTGGAGCTGTCGGTGTGCATAAGTATGCCATCCGTGTGACATCCGTGTGCTGTCCGTATGCTGTCCGTGTTTTCGAAAAATTATCATCAATGTTAACCCTTTGACTTTTAAAAACACACACGGATCGCACACGGACAGCATCCGTGTGCGGTACGTGTTTACACGGACCCATTGACTTGTATGGGTCTGTGTGATCCGTGCTGTTGCACAAAAACGGACATGTCAGCGTATTTTGCACACGGACACATGGTCCGTGAAAACACGCTGACATCTGCATAGACCCATTCATTCGAATGTGTCTACATGTGTCAGTGTCTCCGGTACGTGAGAAAACTGTCACTACACGTACCGGAGACACTGACGTGTGAAACTGCCCTACAGCAGTGAGAGCAGCCTCTTCTTACCTCAGCGTTCCTGGTATCTCCAGTATTAGATCAGAAAGACATGGCGGACAGCAGTGTGAGCAGCCTCTTCTTACCTCAGCACCCTTGGTATTTACAGTATTAGATCAGTCAGTGTGTGCAGTCTCTTCTTTCCTCAGCACCCCTAGTATCTCCAGTATTAGATCAGAAAGATATGGCAGACAGCAGTGTCAATAATCTCTTCTTACCTCGACACTCCTTCTATTTCCAGTATTAGATCAGTAATTTTACATCACCTCCTGTTTGTCCTACTTTAGACCAATTTTTTTGTTTGCACCAACAAATATCTGCAATGTGGTGCATCTTAAAGTGTCGAGATCCAAAGCACTTAAATAATGTGACACCTGACACATGCACCAGCCTTCTGGCTCAATGTGAACAAGAGACTGCTGCATTTTGATTAGTAAATCTGTCCCAATATGAATACTGATCTCTAACAGAATCCCATCTACTGACAATTTTCTAGCAAAATGTGTTTTCTGTCAAAAAACCCTTTAGTCACTCTTTAAGCTGTGTGTAATATTTTTGGAACTTTTCAAATCAATTTATTAGATTTCTCTTTATTCCTTTAAAAAGAATGCATGAGTGTGGCCTCCATATCCCTGCTTTTTCTCAGCCTATGTCGCTGGTTTCAGCTGTATTGATATCACAATGTACTCATTTTGGAGTACAGATGATGGCAGTGAAAGGATCTAAACCTGTCTCCTCCTCTGAGTGTTGTGATTTTCAGAACAATCTCCTACAGCAATTTATCCTCAGTAGAGATGAGCGACTTTGCCTTTTTCGGGTCGGGTCGAGTCGGGTTTCATGAAACCCGACTTTCTCAAAAGTCGGGTCGAATGCAATTGGCCGATTATCGTGAAAAGACGAAGGCCGACTGAAACACGAAACCCAAAGCAAGTCAATGGGGAAGAAAAGTCGGCAGTGAGTGGAGGACAGGAAACACACCTACAGTGCCCATTTTAATGCCAAAAACATCAATTCTTATTACTGAAGCTTGTCAACCTTAATTTACTTTATAATAATAGTTAGGCATTGAAAACTGGGGGTTATTTGGCTAAAGTTGTGGGGGGGTGGGGCTGGCTCCAGATTTTCATGGGCCCAGGGAGCACGTGCTGTGACCTTGGACCTGATGAGGCCGATGTGTTGGGAGTCCCTGGGAGAAGGGACGGAGTTTAGGCCACGCCCCTAGCAGTCACGTGCTTCAGGTCCTGCGGCTCTGAAGTACGCATCTACTCAGCTGCTGCCCGCTCCACAGGTATCTTTGAGCACTGTTCACTTTACTCAGGACACGCGCACTGGCTCAGTGAGCAAGTTCAGTGAGGTGTTCCTGACAGTTGTGTTGTACAGTGAAAAGCGCTACCAGCAGAAGCAGTTTTTTTTTTCTTCTTTCCTGCCTAACGCTCTCCCTTATTCTGAATCAGCAGCAGCAACCTCTCCCTATGCTAAGATTGGCAGAAGTAAGATGGCGGTTGGCGTGCACGCCCTTTTATAGCCCCTGTGACGCCACACAAAGCCAGCCAATCACTTGCATGCCCTTCTCAAAGATGGTGGTGACCGCTGCCCATGTCATCGCGTTGCCCACAGTGTGCGTCCTCCATCATTGGCTGAAAAAGGGCGCTGGAAGCATCATTTGAAACGTGATTTTGGCTCTCTGGTCGCCGACCTCATGGCCGACCTCACGCTATGGTCGGGTTTCGTTTCATGAAACCCGACTTTAGCGAAAGTCGGCGACTTATGAATTTGACCGACCCGTTTCGCTCAACTCTAATCCTCAGTATTAGTGAGACACAGGTGCTGAACGGACCCATCACTACCGTCATCTGTACTTCAGATGAGTATGTTCTGTCCTTAATGCAGCTAAAGGCAGGAAAATAGACGGTAGGAAAAACAGGGGTTTGAAAACCACCTACCTGCATTTTTCACAGGAATGAAGACAAATTCCCTAATAAAGTGATTTGCACATTTTCAAACCTTTCAGTGCTGGAGAAAATATATTAGAAAAAAATTCTACTATCTCTTTAAAATGGTGATATCAATTCCCTGCCGCTTGTTTGGCTCTGTTTCCAGTGACTCACCCGTCTCTGCAGTCTGCCCTCTAGTAATGGTAGTAATGATAGCTAGCGATCACTACTACCACTGTGACCAGAGGGGTACCGCAGGGGTCGGTGTTGGGACCTATTCTCTTCAACATATTTATTAATGATCTGGTAGAAGGTTTTACACAGTACCATATCGATATTTGCAGATGATACAAAACTATGTAACGCAGTCAATACAAGATGTAGGGTAGCGCTTAATGTTAGTGTTGAGGAACACTCACTTGGCTGCAATATTGATGCACACACCGGAACACTTTCACTTAAAACAGTCCAATGCAGTTTATTGTGCCATCATAAACCGCACCGTAAGCCATGTTATACTTCACAGGCTTACACATAGTCCATAACATTGCATAGTACACGGCTTGAATACGCTGTCACTAAACACACTGGACCTCTTTGTCCATGTTACCGTGGGTGACCACACGCCGTACACTTCATTAATGTCCATAGAATATCACAGGCACCAACAGTTATATCCCCATGTCCGGGGTTACCTCGCAGGAGCTCCGGCTCCAGATGCCGACTCTTTGTCAGTCCTCTCTTTCCCGGGGAAGCGGCCACACTGGGCTCACCAATCCGGACAGTGCCTTATTCACTAGGCCGCCCCACGGTTCCAGAACCACAGCCGGACAGTGGCTTCCCCAAACGCAGGCCTTCACAGATTTTGCTCACACACGTGGCCGATCCAGGTGCTGTTCAGGGATCCGACCCTACTCCTTGGGTCTCCCAACACACCGGCCTCACCAGGTCCAGGGCCTCAGCGGGTGCTATTCAGGACGTCCGTCCCCTCCTGAGACCGTCCAAAACTCACGCCTTACCGGGTGCTATTCAGGGATCCGTCCCTACTCCCAGGGGCTCCCAAAACACCGGCCTCACCAGGTCCAAGGTCGCAGCACGTGCTCCAGGGATCCGATTCTTCTCCCAGAATCTCCCAACACTGACCCTCCAGGACCTTGCACCCTGAACCATTCAGGTACACACTCTTTTCCCCATGTGACCAGACCTCAGGCACATTATATGGCACATAACCACACCCACAGGTGAGGTATGGATCACATGGTCATGACCTCACTACAGGTCCTATTCCACACACATACAGGCTTTACATTGGGCAATCAGACACATGCCCCTGGGTGGGTTTGTAGGTGACTGGTCCGGCCCATTTCAGCAAGCCACCTAGAAGCTTTCCCAATACACAGCAACAAACCCTCAGCAGTTTTATTTCCTGATCCACACACGTTTAAGCTTCCACCACAAGGCACCCACCCTTGTGATACATTTCGGCCATTTACAATCCTGCCACTCACCATTTCCCCATCACATTAAAGGAAACGCCTGCATGCATGTCCTGGAAAGCCCATACAGTGCCCCCTAGCTGTCACAGGGGTCACTGCATCACAAAGAGAAGATAGCATTCTGCTACAGATGGAACTGGATAGGTTGGAAACCTGGGCCAGAAGATGGCAGATGCGGTGTAAAGGTACTGTCACACTTAGCGATGCACCAGGGATCCCGACCAGCGATATGACGCGGTCAGGATCGCTGGTGCATCGCTAAGTGGTCGCTAGTGAGCTGCCACACAGGCAGATCTCACCAGCGACATAGCAGCGGTCGGGGGTCGTTACTTACCTGTCAGACGAGGCGATCCTGACATCCTCCTGCCCGCGTCCACGCGTCGCTCGTCGGCGCCACAGGAAGCCCAGCAGGAAGCTGATGACGAGAAATGGCCCAGGCCGTTTTCGCGCGATCAGCGACAGTCAGCGGGGGAGCTGGTCGGAGGTAAGTATCACACATAGCAGCGATATTGCTAGCGATATCACTATGTCACAAAAACCAGTGACGTTATAGCGATATTGCTAGCGATATCGCTTAGTGTGACAGGCCCTTAAGGCTGGAGTCACACTGCCATAATTCTCGTGCGAGAATCGCATCGTAAAACTTGCCCTAGATGGCACCTCTCCTGACCTGAGCTTGACAGCTGCATAGTAATCCATTATGCTGTCATGCTCAGGTCAGGAGAGGTGCCAGCCAGTCCGTGAAGTGCGGTGCGATGCGATTATCGCACGAGAAATATGGCAGTGTGACTCCAGCCTAACAATTATAAATGTAAGGTTATACACCATGGGAAGAAGAAATCAATATCACCATTACACACTGAATGGAAAACCACTGTGTAAATCTGACATGGAGACGGACTTGGGGATCCTAGTTAATGCTAAATTTACCTGGAGCAGCCAGTGCCAGGCAGCAGCTGCCAAGGCAAACAGGATCATGGGGTGCATTAAAAGAGGTCTGGATACACATGATGAGAGCATTATACTGCCTCTGTACAAATCCCTTGTTAGACCACACATGGAGCACTGTGTACAGTTTTGGGCACCAATGCTCAGGAAGGATATAATGGAACTAGAGCGAGTACAAAGGAGGGCAACACAATTAATAAAGGGGATGGGGGAACTACAATACCCAGAGAGATTAGCAAAATTAGGATTACTTAGTCTAGAAAAAAGATGTCTGAGGGGCAATCTAATAACCATGTATAAGTATATAAGGGGACAATACAAATATCTCTCAGAGAATCTGTTTATATCAAGGAAGGTGACGGTCACAATGGGGTATTCTCTGCGTCTGGAGGAGAGAAGGTTTTTCCACCAACATAGAAATGGATTCTTTACTATTAGGGCAGTGAGAATCTGGAATTCCTTGCCTGAGGAGGTGGTGATGGCGAACTCAGTCGAGGAGTTCAAGAGAGGTCTGGATGTCTTCCTGGAGCTTAACAATATTGTATCTTACAGTTATGAGGTTCTTTAGAGGGACGTAGATCTAGGGATTTATTCTGACGGAATATAGGCTGGACTGGATGGACAAATGTCTTTTTTCGGCCTTGCTAACTGTGTTACTGTTACTAGCCTGACCTCAGTGGTGTTTGCTATTTTATGCAGTACTGATGGCACTTTATGTACATGATATACATTTTTATCCTGTGGGTACCTGTATTTGACACATTTCTTGCTGATTATATGTCCGTATTAATAAATGCGGCATTGATTCCAATGTAACAATAATACAGTAAATATTTTGCATTCTTATTCAGTAAATTAAGCTCAAAGTTTTTGTATCAATTGTATCTATGTTGAGATATTAATAAGTTCACAATCGCCATATTTCGGTAGGAACTGCCTGCCATTCCACTAAACTTCACTGAATAAACTTGTACAGTATCCAGTAAAATGTTCCCAGGCTTTAGTTGAAAGGGTAGGTCATAAGATTGTGTGAGAAGATTCAGGCTTTACGTTATTACATTTATGCAAATGTAAAAAAAAAATTATATTTACAATAGCTGCAAGGCAATATATTTTTCTAGTCTTGATCTTATTAATATTTTATTATCTGAATGGCTTTGATGTGTTGATACACAGAGAACATTCTAAATGTGACCCTTTAATACTTGGTTTATGACCTCACAGCGCACCCTCTACACGCTGACTCTTCCTTTTTTCTACATGGCTTGACAGCATCCCATTCCACGACTTATGTTTTTGATTTTTGCTTGTACATACATTTACCTTTTACTTTTTTGTGAAGGGTGGTCTTAACTCAAGGGGGCACTACCATTTTCTATGGGGATCTATGGTCTATTCATCAAATTTTATATGTCAGAATTATGCTGTAAAAATCTTGGGAAAAAGGTGCAAAATTTTGGCACAACGTGAAGCTGCGGTGAAATTCCCCCGCTGTTCAAATTCATGACGTGCAGCGGCATTCCTTACACCACCCATCTTACTCTGGTCCCAGACTACAGTAAGATTTGAGGTGAGATGCATGATACTTGCATGTGCTTCTTAATGAATCTGACTCCAACATGCTCCTCATCAAGGCTGGCATGAAAAATGCTGATATTAATGAACTGGCCTACGCTTCTGTAAATCGCTAATGTATGTGCTCAGACAAGAGCGTAGAGCTTCTGTCTTTTGAGCTGCATGATTGTAAGCAGTATCTAGAGTGAATATTGGGTGTGTCTGGGACTGCAGGACATTTAAAGGGATATACTAAAGTTTGACGCTTATCTTCTATTCATTGGATAGGGGATAATTTCCTGACCGTTGAGGTCCAATCACTGGGACCCGATCAGTTTCCGAGAACCATGGAAGAATCCCATATGAATGGATCAGTGGTCGATCACTACACATTGTAGCTCTATTCAATCATGTGGGAATGCTGACCAGGCTTATTAAGAATGAATGGAGAAGCAGAGCACATGACAACCAGCTCTCCATCTACATGAGGCTCTTCAGTGCTCCATTTCTTAGAATCAGTGTGAGCCTCAGTGGTCGAACCCTAGTGATTGGTAAGTTATCTGCCATCCCATGGATAAGGAATACATTTTAAACATTTAAACTTGAGTAACCTTTAAAAGGTCTACAAAATATAAAATGACCCCAAAGTTTAGTTACACTTTAATTTAGCCTTTGGTCCAAGAACTAATATGATTTTGTAACGAATGGAAGCGGAGGCACAGATGGTGAAGTGCACATTCGTTTATTGCTATTTTGGTGGAACCACTGGACCACGGTCTGGAGGGCTCTGAAGGGGGCGTGACTATGCAAACCCCTGACACCTGTAGTAAGACCCCTCAAATAGGATCAGAGTGGAATGTCAGAGGGACACAGGTGCTACATCCAATTAGACCCCGGACACGTGGAAGCTGGCCCAGCAAAACAGGTGCTCAGATAGGGATGACAGAGTTGAACATGACAGGCGGGATGCGGCTGGCCGGGACGGAGCTGGCAGGCAGCACTAACGTCATGTAGATAACGGTGAGACAGACGTCTAAACCAGATGGAGCTTGTACAGGAAGTACTGGTGCCGTCCTGAGGATGGAGTAGCAAGCCACAGATAGTCTGGGAAGGCAAACAGTATTAGCTGGGTACTGGCAAGACACAGGCTAAGCACAACAGATCACAGGAACGTCAGATCACAGAACTGGAAACTAGCAACAGGAAACACTTGTTGCTCTGGCGCCCTGTCTATGGAAGAGGGGCCAGAAATAACACACACAAGAATATCACTGGTTAACAACATTTTTGAAAAATGCATGCTGTCTCTTTAAGAGATCGGGAGTGCGCGCGACCTAAGCCTCATACCCAGGGATGTGCTGGCCGCGCACCAGAAAGCAGGAGCAGGGGAGAGAGCCGAAGCAGGGAGCAGACTGAGAGCGGGGACCCCGACGGGGCCAGCAGAGGTACGGGCATCACAGCAATGGGACGGGGACCCCGGCGAGGACCCCACGTGGGCACAGGTGTTACAGTATCCCCCTCCTTACGTCTCCTCTTTTTCAAGCCTGCATTAAATCTCTCCAATAGGAGAGGAGCCTGGATGTTTTCTTTGGGCTCCCAAGACCTCTCCTCAGAACCAAAGCCCTTCCAATCCACCAAGAAGTAGGTCTTACCCCTTACTCTCTTTGTGGCCAAGATATCTTTTACCTCAAAGACATCCTCCTCACTGACAGGATCAGGAGTGGTACCCGGGTCCTTAAAGAAGGAGCTCAGAAGTTCAGGTTTGAGGAGGGAAACATGGAAAGAATTAGGCACACGTAATGAAGCAGGCAATTTAAATTTATACGAGACTGAGTTCATTTGTTTCAAAACTTCAAAGGGACTGATGAAGCGGGGACCCACTTTGTAGGAGGGCATCTTCAAATTGATGTACTTGGAGAAGAGCCACACCTTATCTCCAGGCCTGAATGTTTGGCGCATCCAGGCTTCTTTTGTCCACATGTCTCTTCATACGTTGTGAGACTTTTTCCAGGGTGGACTTGGTATCACTCCATACTTTAGAGAATTCCTCTGCAAAGGTGTCAGCTGCAGGGATGCGCAGCCTGAGGGCCCAGAGATGGGAAGAGGGATTCCAGGTTGCAGTCCAAACACAATCTGGAAGGGAGACCTTCCTGAGGATTCACTTACTTGATTATTATACTAAAACTCGGCCCAGCGCAGTAACTTGATCAGTCATCATGATTCGCATTGGTGAAGTGACGCAGAAAACCGGACAAGACTTGATTGGTCCTCTCCACTTACCCATTGGATTGAGGATTGTAAGCAGACGAAAAATCCAGTTATACCTTCATTAGTTTAGAGACCGCTCTCCAGAACTTCAAAGTGAACTGAACGCCCCTTTCGGACACAATGTGGAGAGGAAACCCATGGAGATGGAAGATGTGCTGTATGAAATAGTCAGCAAGCTCCAGAGCAGATGGAAGACCAAACAGAGGAAAGAAGTGAGCCGTCTTCGAAAAGCGATCTACCATGACCCAGACAATGGAGCAACCAGAAGAGATGGGAAGATCCGTAATAAAGTCCATCGCGATGTGCTGCCAGGGAGCGGAAGGGATAGGAAGTGTCAGAAGCTGCCAAGACAGCAAGCGTCTTACGGTCTTGCTAGGGGCACACGACGGACAGACTGCAACATACTGCAGGATATCTTTGCCCATGGTAGGTCACCAGTAGTAACGGGAGATACAGTAAGTTGCAAAGTCTTTTTCTGACCGGCATGCCCGCCCACCTTGGAGGAGTGACCCCACCGAAGGACACAATTTTTTTCAGAAGGGGGCACAAGAGTTTTTCCTGGGGCAAGCCGAGAGAGATTGGCAGAGGCTACTGGCACTAACCTGGATGGTTCAATGATATGTTGCTGTTCCTCCTCTAAATCAGGAGGCAGGAAAGCTCTGGAAAGTGCATCAGCCTTGACATTCTTGTCAGTTGGATGAAAATGAAGAACAAAATTAAATCGAGCAAAAAACAAGGCCCACCTGGCTTGATGGGGATTCAGTCTCTGTGCTGACTGGAGATAGGCTAGGTTTTTGTGGTTGGTGAATATGACAACCTGATGAACTGCTCCTTGGAGGAGGTGTCGCCATTCTTGTTGAGCCAACTTGATTGCTAGCAGTTCCTGATCTCCAACAGAATAGTTCCTCTCTGAAGTGGAAAAAACCTTTGAGAAAAAACCACAAGAGACCATACGACTGGTAGAGGACTGCTACTGTCAGAGTCCGGTCGATGGAGAACGGGCGTGGAATAGATGGCTTTTTTCAAAGAAACAAAGGCCTCTTCCGCTTCTGGAGTCCAATCCTTGGGATTAACACCTTTTTGAGTCAGAGCCGAGATGGGAGCCACTCGAGTAGAAAAGTGTGGAATAAATTAGCTATAATAGTTGGCGAATCCCAGGAACCATTGTATCGCTTTCAGCCCGGATGGGCGAGGCCACTTGAGGCTAGCGGATAATTTCTCCGGATCCATCTTTAGACCTGTAGACGAGACTATGTAACAAAGAAAGGACAGAGAGGATTGCTCAAAGACACATTTCTCAAACTTAGTGTACAGTCTATTGTCTCTGAGTCTTTGTAGAACCTGGTGCACGTGTTTCTGATGAGTAGCTAAGTCTGAGGAGAAAATCAAAATGTCATCCAAGTAAACAACAACACATGAATAGAGGAGATCCCTAAAAATGTTGTTTACAAACTCCTAGAAGACCACAGGTGCATTACTTAGGCCAAAAGGTATTGCTAGGTATTCGTAGTGTCCATCTCAAGTGTTGAAGGCTGTTTACCATTCGTCTCCCTGACGTATACGAATCAGGTTCTAGGCCCCTCTGAGATCTAGTTTGGTGAAGATCTTGGCCCCTCAGAGACGATCAAACAGCTCTGAAATAAGCGGTAACGGATATTTATTTTTTACCGTGATCTGATTTAACCCCCTGTAATCGATACAGGGACAAAGGGATCAGTCCTTTTTCTTAACGAAGAAGAATCTTGCCCCCGCCGGGGAAGATGATTTCTGGATAAATTCTCTAGTCAGGTTCTCCTGGATGTGGTCCGACATGGCCTGGATCTCTGCATCTGAAAGAGGATAGATTCGCCCCAGAGGTGGAGTTGTTCTGGGAAGCAGATAAATTGGACAATCGTATGACCTGTGTGGAGGTAGTCTCTCTGCTTCCTTTTTCCCGAAGACATCAGAGAAGACCCAGTAAGAGGATGGTAAACTCGGTAGGGCAGCTGGCTCAACTGGAGGAGGAACAGGACGAATGGGAGTGATGCAATGATCAGAGCAGAAATCTCCCAAGCGCAGGACTTCTCCAGTCCTCCAATTCAAACAGGTTCATGTGTTCGAAACAAGGGCAAACCTAGAAGAAAGGAATGAGACAAACCAGGCAAAACATGAAAACAGATTCATTCAGAATGCGTTAGACCTACCCGAAGTTCCACTGGCTCAATCTGGAACCGAACAGGCTCGGTCAGAGGTTTGCCATCTACGAAAGTCAGTAGCAGCGGATTTGGAAGGTGCTGGACTGGAATCTGGTAACGATCCACAACCGCTTGCTGGATGAGGTTCACAGTGGCTCCAGAATCCAAGTGACAAAGTTCCGAGAATTTAACTGTGCTGAAGGATACGGAAACAGTCATTTGCAGAGATGGAGAGTAATGATCTATACCCAGGGAAGCCTCTCCTACCGACCCTAGGCACTGGAGTTTCCCGACCTCTCTTAACAGAAGCACATCCGATGCACAGTAGAAACATCTCCCCTCCAAGCGGCATGCCTCCTGGCACTGCCTGGCCAAGCTGACTTGATCCACTTGCATTGGTTCAGGAAGAGAGACTGGAGATGGGGAAGCAGGTGGTTTCTGGAGACTAAGATCTATACGATAAGGTCTCTTCTCCCGCTTGGATTCCCTGGAACGTTCTTGAAACTGAAGATCAATCCGAGTTGCTAAAGATATCTGGTCATTCAAATTTGCAGGAGTATCCCGGCCCGCCAGCTCGTCCATTATTCTCCCGGACAAATCTTCCAAAAGGTAGCCACTAGAGTTGAGCGACTTTTGGTTTTTTAGGGTCGCGTTTCGTTTCGTGAAACCCGACTTTTCCAAAAGTCGGGTCGAGCAAGATCGTCCGATTATAGGGAAAAGTCGGGGTCGTCCCGAAACACGAAACCCAATGTAAGTCAATGGGGAATAAAAGTCGGCAGTGAGAGGAGGACAGGAAACACACCTACAGTGCCCATTTGAATGCCAAAAGCATCAATTCTTCTTACTTAAGCTTGTCAACCTTAATTAACTTCATAATATAAGTTACGCACTGAAAAATGGGGGTTATTTGGCTAAAGTTGTGGGGGGGGAGGGCTGGCTGCAGGTTTTCATATGCCCTGGGCGAAAGAGCGCCCCTTTAACACATACCACAACTCATCATGCTCCGATACGGCAGATAAATAGCGGTATAGTACAATGAAAAATACCTCACTTTTTACATCTCATGACGAGGCCCATCTATTTCTCCATACAGAATCATTGGTCCCATATAATGTTTGAAACAGTATATGATGAGCTCCACATAATGCTACAGTATATGTTGGTCCCCATGGATGAAGCTCCACTGTCTTATGGGCCCAAATAATGCTCCAAACATAATGGGCCCCATTTCTAATGCTCTAGTGTATAATGGGCCCTGTAAATGCTGCTCCAGTGTCTGATGTCCACCTTTGGAATGTTCCAGTGTATGGTGGGCCCCATCTATCATTCTCCAGAGTATAGTGCTCCCCAAAAATTGCTGTCCCAACATTGAAAACAATCAAATAAGTCTCCTCGCTAGGGAATCCCTGTACTTGTCTGGACAGGTGCTGTAGCTTGCTTAACAGCTCGCCAGCCGTTCTCACGCCCAGTATGGATTGCACGTGATTGCACAAAGGTTAGAAAGGGTACCGTATCCCTGGATAACATGTATGGATAGCGTACACATTCAAAATATATGTCTCAGGAGGCAGGCTCAGACGGTGTCAGGCCCAGTATGGATTGCACGTGATTGCACAAAGGTTAGAAAGGGTACTGTATCCCTGGATAACATGTATGGATAGCGTACACATTCAAAATATATGTCTCAGGAGGCAGGCTCAGACGGTGTCAGGCACAGTATGGATTGCACGTGATTGCACAAAGGTTAGAAAGGGTACCGTATCCCCGGATAACATGTATGGATAGCGTACACATTCAAAATATATGTCTCAGGAGGCAGGCTCAGACGGTGTTAGGCCCAGTATGGATTGCACGTGATTGCACAAAGGTTAGAAAGGGTACCGTATCCCCGGATAACATGTATGGATAGCGTACACATTCAAAATATATGTCTCAGGAGGCAGGCTCAGACGGTGTTAGGCCCAGTATGGATTGCACGTGATTGCACAAAGGTTAGAAAGGGTACCGTATCCCCGGATAACATGTATGGATAGCGTACACATTCAAAATATATGTCTCAGGAGGCAGGCTCAGACGGTGTCAGGCCCAGTATGGATTGCACGTGATTGCACAAAGGTTAGAAAGGGTACCGTATCCCTGGATAACATGTATGGATAGCGTACACATTCAAAATATATGTCTCAGGAGGCAGGCTCAGACGGTGTCAGGCCCAGTATGGATTGCACGTGATTGCACAAAGGTTAGAAAGGGTACCGTATCCCTGGATAACATGTATGGATAGCGTACACATTCAAAATATATGTCTCAGGAGGCAGGCTCAGACGGTGTCAGGCACAGTATGGATTGCACGTGATTGCACAAAGGTTAGAAAGGGTACCGTATCCCCGGATAACATGTATGGATAGCGTACACATTCAAAATATATGTCTCAGGAGGCAGGCTCAGACGGTGTTAGGCCCAGTATGGATTGCACGTGATTGCACAAAGGTTAGAAAGGGTACCGTATCCCCGGATAACATGTATGGATAGCGTACACATTCAAAATATATGTCTCAGGAGGCAGGCTCAGACGGTGTTAGGCCCAGTATGGATTGCACGTGATTGCACAAAGGTTAGAAAGGGTACCGTATCCCCGGATAACATGTATGGATAGCGTACACATTCAAAATATATGTCTCAGGAGGCAGGCTCAGACGGTGTTAGGCCCAGTATGGATTGCACGTGATTGCACAAAGGTTAGAAAGGGTACCGTATCCCCGGATAACATGTATGGATAGCGTACACATTCAAAATATATGTCTCAGGAGGCAGGCTCAGACGGTGTTAGGCCCAGTATGGATTGCACGTGATTGCACAAAGGTTAGAAAGGGTACCGTATCCCCGGATAACATGTATGGATAGCGTACACATTCAAAATATATGTCTCAGGAGGCAGGCTCAGACGGTGTTAGGCCCAGTATGGATTGCACGTGATTGCACAAAGGTTAGAAAGGGTACCGTATCCCCGGATAACATGTATGGATAGCGTACACATTCAAAATATATGTCTCAGGAGGCAGGCTCAGACGGTGTTAGGCCCAGTATGGATTGCACGTGATTGCACAAAGGTTAGAAAGGGTACCGTATCCCCGGATAACATGTATGGATAGCGTACACATTCAAAATATATGTCTCAGGAGGCAGGCTCAGACGGTGTTAGGCCCAGTATGGATTGCACGTGATTGCACAAAGGTTAGAAAGGGTATCGTATCCCCGGATAACATGTATGGATAGCGTACACATTCAAAATATATGTCTCAGGAGGCAGGCTCAGACGGTGTCAGGCACAGTATGGATTTGACGGCCCAGATTACACAGCGGAGGAGCAGGGTGAGGTAAAGATTGCAAATGCTGGGGCCCTGCCCAAGCAAGGGGGGCCCACTCGTGGGCGTCGGTACTGGCACTGGGCCCCTCATAGTACAGCGGTGTGTCTGACGGCGGGTGTGCACCACCACCGTCAGAGACACTTGATTGCACTATGAGGGACCCTGTGCCAGTGCCCGCGCCCAAGAGTCGGCCTGCCCACCTGTCCAGGGCAACGGCACTCGCACGGTGTCGTGCGCTAGGTGGTGACCCCGGCCATGGGGGGGGAGGCAGCACAGTTAGGGAGTTTTAGAAAGTGGCATATGTTGATGTTGGACATTCAGCTGATGCAAAAGGCGAAATAGGTGAAGTACCAGGAAGAGGTGGACCAAAGCAAGCCATTTTTCTGTCACCCTATGTGTCATCAGGGGAAGGTGGGACAAAATCCTTGGAAACCCATGCGTGGTTCATTTTAATGAAGGTTAGATCATCCACATTTTGGGTTGACAGACGGGTCCTTTTTTCTGTCAGCATTGATCCAGCTGCACTGAAGACTCTTTCCGATAGCACACTTGCAGCTGGGCAAGCGAGCTCCTGTAAGGCATATTGGGCCAATTCAGGCCAGGTGTCCAGTTTAGCGGCCCAATAGTCAAAGGGGAATGACCTGTGTGGGAGAACATCGATATGGGAGGAAAAGTAGTTTGTAACCATAGTTGACAACTGCTGTCTCCTGTCACTTTCCATCGATGCAGTATTACCAGTTGTGTGAGCGGTATTTGAAAAATCAGTCCACAACATTGTCATGAAACCCCTGTCTCCAACGCCACTTCTGCTGTGTGCACCACGAACACCTCTGCCAAGCTGCCCCCGGCCCGTACGGCTCGTGTGAGAACCATCACCGCTGCTGTGTGCTGGGAATGCCTCAAGCAACCGATTTACCAGAGTTGCTTGTTTATTAGCCAATATTAGGTCAAGGTTCTCCTGTGGCATGATGTTTTGTAATTTGCCTTTATAGCGTGGATCCAGGATGCTGGCCAACCAGTAGTCGTCATCGTTCATCATTTTGGCAATGCGGGGGTCCCTTTTTAGGATCCGCAAGGCATAATCTGACATGTGGGCCAATGTTCCCGGTGTCAATGATGCACTGCGAGTGCTGGGTGGAGGAGCACTTTCTGGCAAATCCACATCCCTCCAGTCACGCGCAAACCCTGTACCAGACCTTGCCACGCCAACATTTTCACTTGCCCCACGAGATGCATCCTCCTCCCCTAAGTAATCATCCCCATCATCCTCCTCCTCCTCCTCTTCTTCCTCCACCTCGTCCAGGAGAGGTCCCTGAGCAGACAATGGCTGAATGTCATCAAGGATTCCCTCCTCCTCTTCCTCCTCATCAACATTGGCTGCAGACGCCTGCTCCTTAAGGTGCGTCAAAGTTTGCATGAGCAGACGCATAAGTGGGATGCTCATGCTTAGGATGGCGTCGTCTGCGCTTACCAGCCGTGTGCATTCCTCAAAACACTGAAGAACTTTACAAAGGTCTTTCAGCTTCGACCACTGCACGCCTGTCAACTCCATGTCTGCTCTCAAAGTGCCTGGCCGTGTATCCTCCCACAAATGCATTATGGCCTGCCTCTGCTCGCACAGCCGCTCCACCATGTGCAGGGTGGAGTTCCACCTTGTTGCAATGTCGATAATGAGGCGGTGGTTGGGAAGGTGGAGCAATCGCTGCAGCTTCTGCATACGAACGGAGTGTACAGGCGACCGGCGGATGTGCGCGCACAGTCTTCGCACCTTCTGGAGCAGGGCTGTTAACTCCGGATAATTTTTGAGGAAGCACTGCACCACCAGGTTCATGGTGTGAGCCAAGCAAGGTATGTGGCTGAGTTTTGAAAGGGCTATGGCTGCCACAAAATTACGCCCGTTATCACTAACTACCTTGCCTGCCTCAAGATGTACACTGCCCAGCCATGACTCAGTTTGTCGCTTCAAGTACTCGGCCAGCACCTCGGCGGTGTGTCTGTCGCCCAAACACATCATCTGCAACACAGCCTGCTGACGCTTTCCACTAGCTGCTCGATAGGGGGACACATCGTGTGCAACAGTGGCAGCTGCAGATGGAGTGCTCGTACGACTGCGCTCTGTGGACGAGCTTTCGCTTCTGGAGGAGGAGGAGGAGGAGGAGGGTTGAACGCCTACAGCCAACTGTTTCCTATACCGTGGGCTAGGCAGCACTGTCCCACCACCGCTGTCCCCTGTGGACCCTGCATCCACCACATTAACCCAGTGCGCAGTGATGGACACGTAACGGCCCTGGCCATGCCGACTGGACCATGCATCAGTTGTGAGGTGCACCTTTCCGCTCACTGACTGCTTGAGTGCATGGACAATGCGGTCTTTCACATGATGGTGGAGGGCTGGGATGGCTTTGCGAGAGAAGAAGTGGCGACTGGGTAGGTCATAGCGTGGTACTGCATAGGCCATGAGTTCGCGGAAAGCTGTGCTTTCCACCAACCGAAAGGGCATCATCTCAAACGAGATTAGTTTGGCAATGTGGGCGTTCAAACCCAGTGTACGCGGATGAGAGACTGAGTACTTTCTTGACCTACTCATAGTGTCTGGGAGGGTGAGCTGGACTTGCGAGCTGCATATGGTGGAAGTAGCGGTGGACAGGGCGGACTGAGAGAGGGTTGATGATGGTGATGGAGTTGGTGTTCTTTCTGATGGCCTAGAATCAGTCTTTCGTTGATATAACAGTGGGATTCCCTGACTGCTGTGGCCTTGCAACGACACCTCAACATTTGCTGCTGTGCTAACCGGTGGGCTTACAGTGGGGGAAACAATGTAGCGTTGCTGACTACCTTCGTTGTGATCAGTTGCACATGTGGCACTTGAGGTTTGGTGTTGTGTCCACGCTTGCAAGTGCATGCTGGTTAAATGTCTAAGCATGCAACTGGTATTCAAATTTTTCAGATTTTTCCCTAGGCTAAAGGTCTTTGCGCACTTCTTACAGATAACCTTGGCCTGATCATGAGGATTTTGTTCAAAAAAGTGCCACACTGCACTCTTCCTACTTTGGCAGACATTTTGCGGCCTAGCACGCTGTGATCTTTTGACCCTCTGGACAAGCTGTCCAGCAACTCTTTTGATGTTTGGAACCTGTCTTTGGAGTGCTCCGGGCCTGCCAGATAACAGCTGTTGCGATGTCGATGTCTGCTGTGGATGCTCCTCATCTGAGCTATTGGAAGCAGCACCCTCTTCCCCCAATGGATGCCAATCTGGGTCAACAACTGGGTCATCCATCACCTCCTCTTCTATGTCATGTGCACCTTTCTCTGTGTCACCGTGTATGGTGGTATAGTGTGCGGGAAGGGGCACCTGAGTCTCATCAGGGTCAAAATCTGGCTCTGTACACTGCGAGGACAATGTAGTGCTCTGAGTGAATGTACCAGCAGAATCATCCATCAGCGGCTGTGCATCAGTGCACTCCATGTCAGATTCATCTTGGCCTGGGTAATTCACCATTTGACTTGATAATCCAGGCATGGTATGTGAAAACAGCTCCATGGAGTAATCAGTAGTATGGCCTGCGTCATCCTTCAATCTTGGTTGGGGTGAAGGACACAAGGAAAGGTGTGGTTCATGAACATGACATGAGCCTCCAATGACGACTCAGTGCTTTTACTTTTTACAACTGAAGAAGAGGAGGCGATAGAGCTGGAGGCTGAGTCAGCAATGTAAGACAAAACTTTTTCCTGATGCTCTGCCTTTAAAAGCGGTTTGCCAACTCCTAGAAAACTAAGCGTTCGAGGCCTTATGTAGACAGACGATGACGCAGGGTCAGCACCTCCTGCATTCGGTCCTATTTTGCTCTTGCCACTACCATCAGATCCACCACCAACACCATCATTACCAGTTGCCAACCCCCGCCCAATTCCACGGCCTCTTCCACCAGCCTTCCTCATTTTTGGTAGAAATGTAGACAAAATCCAACAAACTATATAGTAATGTAAAACAAGGTACAAGGTGTCTATAGGACAGGGGAGATTTAGAATTTCTGCACACACTTGTGGACAGTGGACACTTTTGGATTGTGTGAGGCCCACTGATATCTGAGCGCTATGTGACACGCTCGATGGCACAGCTGCCTGTGACCAAAGTGACGAGAGGATAATGGAGATTTTGAATCTCTGCGCACACTTTTGGACACTGGACACTTGTGGATTGTGTGAGGCCCACTGATATCTGAGCGCTATGTGACACGCTCGATGGCACAGCTGCCTGTGACCAAAGTGACGAGAGGATAATGGAGATTTTGAATCTCTGCGCACACTTTTGGACACTGGACACTTGTGGATTGTGTGAGGCCCACTGATATCTGAGCGCTATGTGACACGCTCGATGGCACAGCTGCCTGTGACCAAAGTGACGAGAGGATAATGGAGATTTTGAATCTCTGCGCACACTTTTGGACACTGGACACTTGTGGATTGTGTGAGGCCCACTGATATCTGAGCGCTATGTGACACGCTCGATGGCACAGCTGCCTGTGACCAAAGTGACGAGAGGATAATGGAGATTTTGAATCTCTGCGCACACTTTTGGACACTGGACACTTGTGGATTGTGTGAGGCCCACTGATATCTGAGCGCTATGTGACATGCTCGATGGCACAGCTGCCTGTGACCAAAGTGACGAGAGGATAATGGAGATTTTGAATCTCTGCGCACACTTTTGGACACTGGACACTTGTGGATTGTGTGAGGCCCACTGATATCTGAGCGCTATGTGACACGCTCGATGGCACAGCTGCCTGTGACCAAAGTGACGAGAGGATAATGGAGATTTTGAATCTCTGCGCACACTTTTGGACACTGGACACTTGTGGATTGTGTGAGGCCCACTGATATCTGAGCGCTATGTGACAGGCTCGATGGCACAGCTGCCTGTGACCAAAGTGACGAGAGGATAATGGAGATTTTGAATCTCTGCGCACACTTTTGGACACTGGACACTTGTGGATTGTGTGAGGCCCACTGATATCTGAGCGCTATGTGACACGCTCGATGGCACAGCTGCCTGTGACCAAAGTGACGAGAGGATAATGGAGATTTTGAATCTCTGCGCACACTTTTGGACACTGGACACTTGTGGATTGTGTGAGGCCCACTGATATCTGAGCGCTATGTGACACGCTCGATGGCACAGCTGTGACAAAAGTGACTAGAGGATAAGGGAGATTGGATTGCTTTTAAAAAAGCAGTTTGCAGAGCAGTGGGTAAACAGCAATGCCAGCGTGTCAGGAAGCCTTAAAAGGCAGCCCAACAACCAACACCACTGATACACCACTATATAGCCTCCCCTTGCACTGCACACACAGTGACTTGTGTGTTGTGCAGGCCAAATCGCTAGCAGCAGAAGCAGTTTTTTTGTCTTCTTCCCTGCCTAACGCTCTCCCTACAGAATCAGCAGCAACCTCTCCCTATACTAAGATCGGCAGAAGTAAGATGGCGGTCGGCGTGCACGCCCTTTTATACCCCCTGTGACACCCACCAAAGCAAGCCAATCACTTGCATGCCCTTCTGAAAGATGGTGGTGACCCGTGCCTAGGTCATCACGTTGCCCACAGTGTCCGTGGATCCTGATTGGCTGAAAAAGAGCGCAAAACAAACTTTTGAAACGCGACTTTGGCGCGTAAGTCGCCGACCTCGTGGCCGACCTCATCCTAGGGTCGGGTTTCATTTCATGAAACCCGACTTTGCCAAAAGTCGGCGACTTTTGAATTTTTTCGACCCGTTTCGCTCAACTCTAGCAGCCACCAAGGCCTCGTCATTCCAGGATAACTCTGAGGAAAGGATCCGGAAACGAACTGCATACCAAGCCACAATGAGATATTCCTGATGAAGATGAAGAAGCAAAGAAGCTGTTGAGGAAGAACGGCCAGGCTCGTCAAAGGCCCTATGGAACGCCTCTAGAAAAGACTGGAGGTTATTAACCAGAGGATCCCCTCTCTCAACGGATTTAGCGAGGCGAGGACCTCTCCAGCAAGGTGTGACCTAATGAAGCCCACCTTGGCCCATTCAGAAATGAACATATGCCCCAGGAGTTCAAAATGCATCATGCATTGATTAACGAACCCCCAACATTAAACCGAGGTGGATCTGCCAGACGAAGTAATAAACAGCAGGTACTGAGGATGTCACCACGGATCCAAGACAGACCAAGAGTTAAAGGTTTATTTACAAGGATTTTCTCTCCACGCAGGGAGGAGCAGTAGGGGGTTAAAGTTGACAGTATAAAACAGTAGAACAGCTGGCCCATTGAAACAGGCGCTCAAACAGGGATGACAGAGTCGAACACGACAAGCGGAATGCGGCTGGCCGTTACGGAGCTGGCAGGCAGTATTGACATTGTAGGTAACGGTGAGACGGACATCTAAACTGGATGGAACTTGCACAGGAAGTACTTGTGTCATCCTGAGGATGGAGTAGCAAGCCACAGATAGTCTGACAAGACAAACAGTATTAGCTGGGTACTGGCAAGACACAGGCTAAGCACAACAGATCACAGGAATGTCAGATCACAGAACCAGAAACTAGCAACAGGAAACACCTGTTGCTCCAGCACCCTCTCTATGGCAGAGGGGCCAGAAATAACACACACAAGAATATCATTGGTTAATATCATTTTTTAAAAATGCGCAATATCTCTTTAAGAGACCGGGAGCACGCGCCTGCACGACCTAAGCATCATACCCGAGGATGTGCTGGCCGCACGCCATGAAGCAGGAGCAGGGGAGAGAGCTGAGGAAGTGCGGCAGGGAGAAGATTGAGAGTGGGGGCCAGTGGAGGTACAGGTGTCACAGCGGGGGGGAAAGGGACCTGTGCGGGCACAGGTGTTACAGATTTCTGTTGCTTACCAGCAAAGTACAGGATTATAGGATGTATATAGATGCCGTTTTATTTATTGTAGGGGTTTCACTCACTTGGGTGCGATGGGAGGAAAACAGGAGAGACTGCTTTATTTGTTTGATTGTATATGAGTTGGTGACTCTAGGTAAGCACCTGTTCAGACCTAGTTTATGTTTGGATGTGACAGTCAGTTTTTTGATATTTGTATTCATTAGCCTTCTAACTGAGCACTCCACTCCTTAGCCTCAGGCGTTTTTAACCACAGTAGGACCCTATTTCTCCACAGAGATAGAGATTTCAGTCCAAGAGAGGATTCACATTAGGTTCCCATACATATGAAGACTTTAGTCTAAGAGAGGATTGGCATTAGGTTAGGTCCTAGAAATGAGAATCGCCTTAATGTGGCTTCCAGGTACACATGAACTGGCCAATTTATGCTCTACTAGTTGGAGGCCCGATGCTATGATCTACCTACACTGAGAACCAGGGCTGAAGTTGTGAGAAAGATGTCAATCCATTGGGCCTCTACACCTGCCTGTAAATACCGTAAATCACCAAGTTTGGTTGTTTCTGTGAACCTCATGTCTCCTGGATTGATTGCTGCCCTGGATCCAGAAGAGAGATTCCGGGAGTTAGAAGCGTCCTGTGGCCCTGAAGTAAGTGTGATGCACCCCCCACACAGCTGTACACACAGCAGTACACTGGGACTGGGACATGAGTTGTCTGTAAGCCAAAGCAAGTGTGAACAGAAGCTCGCCCATGACTACCTCGATTGGTAAAATTACAATATATTTGAGACATATCTTACTATTTTTCAATGTATTTGCTTGATATAGTAATACTAGATGGAGGCCCAATGCTATCGCATCGGGAGGGCGGTAATGTCATGATGGGAGCAGGCTTTGCAGCGTTGAGAATCTTTTCCCCCATGTGCTCACCCACCTATCCACTCTCTCTTTCCCCATGTGCTAACTTCTCCTGTCTGTGCTCTCTTCTTTGACCTGTCTACCCCAGTGCTATCCCCCTTGTCTGCTGTCTCTCTCCTTCCTGTGCTGTGTTATCTCCTCATGTGCTGTCCCGTTTGAGCTGTCTCTCCCCTGTACTCTTTCTCTCTCACCCCGTGTGCTTTCTTTCTCTCACATCTGCTGTCACTAAACAGCCAGTGCACAGCATGTCAGGAGGAATTTCTATTCAAAGGGGTTTTCCCATGAACGAAAGGTAATTTTAAAAATTGTCTGTGTCTGACCGTGTACAGAACATACCACAGCTCCTGGGCAGGGGAGGAAGCAAAAGACCATACTGACATTACAGCAGGAGATCGCAGAGGATACATTTTGTGAGGTAAAATATTGTTTAAAAATAGTCAGTGAAATATTTTACCTCACAAAATGAATCTTCTGTGATCCCCTGCTGTAATGTCAGTATTGCCTTTTGCTTCCTCCCCTGTCCAGGAGATGTGGTATGCTCCATACACGGTCAGACACAGACACTTTTTAAAATGAACTTTCGTTCGTGGGAAAACCCCCTTTAATGTGACCGGCTTCCTCTGCCTGTAGACACGTTGCGCATCTGCCGCCGGGATCAGCCAAATGATTCACTGCACCTGGGTGGAATTTGTGCCGGCGCAGTAAATCAGACCGCTGCCATCTTTGTGCAGACAGATAGCGGTGGTCACATTAACCCCTTCCTGACATCTGACGTACTATCCCGTCCATGGGACCCGGGCCCCTATGCCCATGGACAGGATAGTACGTCATAGTGATCAGTGGCGCTCAAGTGGTGAGCGCCGCTGATCGCGGCCGGGTGTCAGCTGATTATCAAAGCTGACACCCTGCACTATGTGTCAGGGGTGGTCACAAACCGCCAACGACACTTTAACCCCTGGCACATTGCGTTCAAACACGATCGCAGTGTACTGGGGGTTTAGGGAAGCATCGGCAGGGAGATGGCTCCCTCTGTGCTTCCCTGAGACCTCCGCAGCAGTGCAATGTGCAGCGCTGCTGCGGGGCCTCCTTCCCTGCAGGTCCCCGGATCCAAAATGGCAGTGGGGACCTTTGGGGGCCTGCAGGGAGGCGGCTTCCTCATGCCAGCAAAGCGCCGGCATGAGGAAGCCTGCAGCACTGCCTGTGACAGATCGCTGATCTGTCACAGTGATCTGTGATGTGACAGATCAGTGATCTGTACATGACAGTTATGTCCCCCCTGGGACATTGTAATAAAGTTAAAAAAAAGTGTAAAAATAATTTATAAAAAAATCGCTAAGTAAATTAAAAAAAAAAAAATGTTCACTAATTCATTTTTTGGAAATAAAAAAGCCCAAAACAATAAAAGGATACATATTTAGTATCACCGCGTCCGTAACAACCCACCCTATAAAACTGTCCCATTAGTTAACCCCTTTATTGAACCCCTTAAAAAATAAAAATAAAAAACAAAGCACAAAATAATGCTTTATTATCATACCACCAAACAAAAAGTGCAATAACGCGCAATCAAATAGACAAATATCAATAACCATGATACCGCTGAAAATGTAATCTTGTCCCGCAAAAAACGAACCACCATACAGCATCATCAGTGAAAAAATAAAAAAGTTATAGCTCGCAGAATAATGCGATGCAAAAATAATTATTTTTTATATAAAATTGTTTTTATTGCATAAAAGCGCCAAAACATAAAAAAAGACATAAATGAGGTATCGCTGTAATCATACTGACCTGAAGAATAAAACCACTTTATAAATTTTACCGCACGCGGAACGGTGTAAACGCACCCCCCAAAAGAAATTCTTGAAATGCTGGTTTTTGTTCATTCTGCGTCCCAAAATTCGGAATAAAAAGCGATCAAAAAAGTCACGTGCCCGAAAATGGTACCAATAAAAACGTCAACTCGTCCTGTAAAAAATAAGACCTCACATGAATCGGTGGGTCAAAATATGGAAAAATTATAGTCTCAAAATGTGGTGATGCAAAAACTATTTTTACAAGAAAAAGCGACTTTTAGCGTTCGACAGCTGCCAAGCATAAAAACCCGCCATAAATAGTAAATCAAACCCCTCTTTATCACCCCCTTAGTTAGGGAAAAATAATAAAATTAAAAAAATGTATTTATTTCCATTTTCCCATTAGGGTTAGGGGTGTGTTGGGGTTAGGGTTGGAGTTATAACTGAGGGGTTTCCACTGTTTGGGTATATCAGGTGCTCTCCAAACGCAACATGGCGTTTGATCTCAAATCCAGCCAATTCTGCATTGAAAAAGTCAAACTGTGCTCCTTCCCTTCCAAGCTCTGCTATGCGCCCAAACAGTGTTTTATCCCCACATATGGGGTATCAGCCTACTCAGGAGAAATTGCTAAACAACTTTTGGGGTACAATTTCTCTTGTTACCCTTGGGAAAATAAAAAAATTGGGGACTAAAAGATAATGTTTGTGGAGAAAAATATGATTTTTTTATTTTCGCGCCCGAGCGTTATAAACTTCTGTGAAGCACTTGGGGGTTCAAAGTGCTCACCACACATCTAGATAAGTTCCTTAATGAGTCTAGTTTCCAAAATGGGGTCACTTGTTGGGGGTTTTCACTGTTTAGGTACATCAGGGGCTCTCCAAAGGCAACATGACACCCACAGACCATTCCATCAAAGTCTGCATTCCAAAACTTCACTACTTTCCTTCCGAGCCCCGATGTGTGCCCATACGGTAGTTTTCTCCCACATATGGGGTATCAGCGTACTCAGGACAAATTGGACAACAACTTTTGAGGTCCAATTTCTCTTGTTACCCTTGGGAAAATAAAAAAATTGGGGACTAAAAGATCATGCTTGTGGAAAAAAATATGATTTTTTTATTTTCACAACCGGGCGTTATAAACTTCTGTGAAGCCCTTGAGGGTTCAAAATGCTCACCACACATCTAGATAAGTTCTTTGGGGGATCTAGTTTCCAAAATGTTGTCAGTTGTGGGGGGTTTCCACTGTGTAGGCACATCAGGGGCTTTCCAAACGCAGCATGGCGTCCAATCCCAGTTCCAGCCAAAAAAGTCAAATGGCGCTGCTTCCCTTCCGAGCTCTGCCATGCGCCCAAATAGTGGTAGTGGTTTACTCCCACATGTGGGGTATCAGCGTACTCAGGACAAATTGCACAATAACTTTTAGGGTCCTGTTACCCTGGGGAAAATAAAAATTGGGGGTGAAAAGATCATTTTTGTGGAAAAAATGTGATTTTTTTTAATTGTACGGCTGTACGTTATAAACTTTTGTGAAGCCCTTGTGGGTTCAAAGTTCTCATCACATATCTAGATAAGTTCCTTGGGGGGGTCTAGTTTCCAAAATGGGGTCACTTGTGGTGGGTTTCCACTGTTTAGGCACATCAGGGGCTTTCCAAACGTGACATGGCGTCCGATCTGAATTCCAGCCAATTTTGCAATGAAAAAGTCAAACGGCGCTCCTTCCCTTCTGAGCTCTGCCATGCACCGAAACAGTGGTTCTTCCCCACATATCAGGTGTCAGCGTACTCAGGACAAATTGCACAATAACTTTTGCTGTCCAATTTCTCCTGTTATCCTTGGTAAAATAAAAAAAATTGGACCTGAAGTAATTATTTTGTGAAAAAATTTTCTTTTTTTTTTTTAAACATTCAAAAAATTCCTGTGAAGCACCTGAGGGGTTAATAAACTTCTTGAATGTGGTTTTGAGCACCTTGAGGGTTGCAGTTTTTAGAATGGTGTCACTTTTGGGTATTTTCTATCATATAGAACCTTCAAAGTGACTTCAAATGTGATGTGGTCCGTAAAAATAAAATGGTATTGTAAAAATGAGAAATCGCTGGTCAACTTTTAACCCTTATAACTTCCTAACAAAAAAATTTGGTTCCAAAATTGTGCTGATGTAAAGTAAACATATGTGAAATGTTACTTATTAAGTTTTTTGTGTGCCATATCTCTGTGATTTAAGGGCATAAAAATTAAAATTTGGAAAATTACGAAATTTTCAAAATTTTTGCCAAATTTCCGTTTTTTTCACAAATAAACGCAAGTTATTTGAATTAAATTTTACCACTAACATGAAGTACAATATGGCATGAGAAAACATTATCAGAATCACCAGGATCCATTGAAGCGTTTCAGAGTTATTACCTCATAAAGGGACAGTGGTCAGAATTGTAAAAATTGGCCCTGTCATGAACGTGCAAACCACCCTTGGGGGTGAAGGGGTTAAAACTGCACATGCGCTCCTCCTGTGTGTGTGTTTGGTGCGATGGTGTTCCGCTGGTGGTACCGCGCAAGAGGCTGGTACCACCATCAGTTTCCATATTGAGACACCCTTCACTTGGGTGTTCCAATATGGCGGTCAGTGAACTTCTGCCACTTGGAATTCTGGGATCCGAACACATCTGGATGGAACAGGATGTGAAGACATTACAAGGTAATTATATATTAGAAGCATTCTCAATTTTTCATATTTCTAGTGCAGTAATGCAATTTAATTTTCATATTTGCATGCTATGGCGCTACAGAGTGCTGCTTCATTTGTTTGATTGTATATGAGTTGGTGATTCTAGGTAAGCACCTGTTCAGACCTAGTTTATATTTGGATGTGACAGTCAGTTTTTTGACATTTGGGAGGAAAACAGGAGGCTTGTGCCTTTAAAAGTTCATGGGTTTATTGCTTCATAAACTCAGACGCAAAAACAGAAAACAAACAGCCTTTAGATCAGGCAAACAAAACACAAAATGTCCATAGCAGGGCTCTGCACCGCAAGGCCTGAGGGCACACAGGCTTGAGTAGTATCCAGTACCCCGGCCTTGTCTGGAGCCAAACACACACAGGAGGCCTTCTCCCTCACAACACACAGACCATGTGCCAAACAGCCTCCATTATATAGGCTGTTAATCACACCCAGATGTGAGGTATGTGGGTAGCCAGACTCGCCCATCTCTCATACAGTAGTTACCCACAACAAATGAACCTCTTAGTGCTTTCATGCACTAGAGAAAATACTCTGGGTTACATCACAGAGACAAGCCATCTCTGCGACACATACTTCCCATTGACTACGCGACCATTAGCCACACTACAGTGTGTTCAGTATATGTTTGTAAACAGAATGTACATGTGTACAGTATGTGTGTGCATGATATGTGTGTGCATGATATGTGTATGTATGTGTACAGTACATGTGTCACTGGTTTACATCGACAGAGAGGAGACAGTAGACTGCAGTGTCAGATTTCTCCTATTCCTGCGCTGATTAGAAGCACTTCAACTTCATATTAAATGGTGTAAAAAATTTTAGCAGGGCAGGGGTTAATAAGCTCAGTTGAGAGCTCCTGGAAGCTTTCCTGCATTAAGGCTCTCAGCTGTGCAGTTAGCACTTATTGCCAGAACTAGCTTTTGCTGCATAGTTGAAAGTTGTTGGTGGTTGTTATTGGAGAAGGTGTTTGAAGTATTTAGCTGTGACTGTTGCTAGGTTTTGAGTGTGTGATAATTCCCTTTCCTCTCCTACTTTGGTTTAAGCCCATCCTCCACTCCCCGATGCATTCCTCTGTTATGTGTGTGTGTATATTTGTATGTTTGGTATTTTTCGTTATCCCTGTCTGTATTACCTTATTAGTCTGGTTGGTTTATTATGGTACACTACTACTCCACTCTTCCCTTTGTGGGTGAAGGGTACAGACTGAGGGCGTATTCAGGAGTTAAGGCAAAAAACGTGGCCCCTGGTGTCTTCACCATCAGAAGTAATCCAGAGAACAGGGCTAGCTAGGGCGCCCCTTACGTTAGGGACAGGGAAGAAGCCCCTAGTCCTGGGACACATGACAACAGAGATGTGACAACATGTGTATGTGTGTGTACAGGATACCTGTGCTTGTATGTACAGTACATGTAGAATCATAGAATGGTAGAGTTGGAAGGGACCTCCTGGGTCATCTGGCCCAACCCCCTGCTCAAAGCAGGATTCACTAAATCATCCCAGACAGATGTCTGTCCAGCCTCTGTTTGAAGACTTCAATGAAAGGAGAACTCACCACCTCTCATGGCAACCTGTTCCACTCATTGATCACCCTAACTGTCAAAAAGATTTTTCTAATATCTAATCTGTGTCTCCTCCCATTCATTTTCATCCCATTGCTTCTAGTTTTTCCTTGTGCAAATGAGAATAAAAATGATCCTTCTACAATGTGACAGCCCTTGAGATATTTGTAGACAGCTATTAAGTCTCCTCTCAGTCTTTTTTGCAAGAAACATTCCCAAATCCTGAAACAGTTCCTCATAGGACATGGTTTGTAGACCGGTCACCATTCTGGTCGCTTTTCTTTGAACTTGCTCCAGTTTGTTGATGTGTTTTTTTAAAATGTGGTGCCTAGAACTGGACACAGTATTCCAGATGAGGTCTGACCAAAGAGGAGTAGAGGGCAATAATAACTTCATTGATCTAGACTGTATGCATCTGTTAACACATCCCAGGATTGCATTTGCCATTTTTGCTGCTGCATTACACTGTTGACTTATGTTCAGTTTATGATCTATTACTATACCCAAGTCTTGTTCACATGTGCTGTTGCTTAGCCCTATTCCTCCCATTCTGTATATGCTTTTTTCATTTTTATTGCCCAGATGTAGTACTTTGCATTTTTCCCTGTTAAAAACCATTCTGTTAGTTGCTGCCCACTTCTCCAGTTTATTTATAGCTTTTTGAATCCTCTCTCTTCTCTAGTATTAGCTATCCCTCCTAGTTTTGTGTCATCAGCAAATTTAATCAGTGTACCCTCAAATCCTTCATAAAAATTGATAAAGATGTTGAACAATACAGGGCCCAGTACAGAACTGTCATGGTTGTGGACAGGGTTCCGTCCCTGTCCTCTCAAAGTTAATTTTGTACGGCCTCCTTTTGGTTTGGGGAGGGCTATATTTACCCGCCTTCATCTGGGGATCCTTGTCAGTGATACAATTGTCTTGGCTGTGTGTCTGACCCCCTGGTGTGCTTGCATACTGTTTAGTCTGATTGCTTTCTTGTTCTGTGCATTGCCCTGTGACTCTGCTTGTTGTCGGTTTCTGGTTCTGACCTTCAGCTTGGTACTCTAACTTCCCACCTGTCTGTCCCATTTGTACTGCACCGTTATCTCCAGCTTCCTGACTTTTTTGCTACGTCCTGACCACTC
Organism: Dendrobates tinctorius; assembly: GCF_039654945.1. Classification (NCBI taxonomy): domain Eukaryota; kingdom Metazoa; phylum Chordata; class Amphibia; order Anura; family Dendrobatidae; genus Dendrobates; species Dendrobates tinctorius. The sequence goes on along the minus strand of NW_027361790.1, from coordinate 4,705,491 downwards.
TTAGTGTTCAGACAACTCTCCGGGTTCGTTGGTCACTGCTTCTACTCATTGTCTGGCTCCGCCTTCTGCCACTCCCCTGGTGGTCACGTGTCTCAGGTCCTGCACTCTGGCAGGTAAGCTCACCGCAGCGCTCCTCACACACCCTCTGTCCTTCTGTAACACGTGCACAGACTCCTGCTGTAAGTCTGCAGCACGGTTCTTGATAAGAACCCTGTGGTACCCCACTTGAGACATTCTTCCAACTGGATGTGCAGCCATTTACGAACACTCTTTGGGTTCGATCACTAAGCCAACTATGAATCCACCTAACAGTTGGCTTGTCCATTCCATACTTAGTCATTTTTTCATTAAGGATAGTGTGAGATACTTTGTCAAATGCTTTGCTGAAGTCAAGATATAGTATATCTACAGCATTTCCCTGATCCACCCTGTCAGTGATTATGTAATAGAAGGAAATTAAGTTAGTCTGACAAGACTTATTAGCTACAAACCCATGCTGACTCTGGTTAATTCATAATTCTTATCCAGGTACTTATGTACATGTTGTTTAATAATTTGTTCAAAGATCTTTCCTAGTATAGGAGTCAAACTCACCGGCTTATAGTTTCCTGGGTCCATCTTCTTCCCCTTTTTGAAAATAGGAATAACATTTGCTCTTCTCCAGTCTTCTGCGACTTCTCCTGTTCTCCACAAATTTTCAAAGATTATGGAGAATGATTAAAAAATTTCTTCTGCTGTCTCCTTCAATACTCTGGGGTGTAATTCCTCTGGACCTGGAGACTTGAATTCATTTATGTTAGCTAAGTTTTTCCTCACTATCTTTCTATTTATAGATATCCTGGATTCGTCTATTCCTTTAATAGGACAGTGAAGATCAGTTGATGTTACACTTCCTTTCTGAGGGAAAACAGATGCAAAATAGGAATTTAAAAGTTCAGCCTATGTGCATGTGTGTCCAGTACAATTGTATGTGTGTGTACAGGATATGTGTGCTTGTGTGTACAGTACGTGTGTGTGTGTGTGTACAGGATATGTGTGTCCAGTACATGTGTATGTGTTTGTTCAGTTGTACAGGATATGTGTGTACGTGTGTGTGTGTGTGTGTGTGTGTGTGTGTGTGTGTGTGTGTGTGTGTGTGTGTGTGTGTGTGTGTGTGTGTGTGTGTGTGTGTGTGTGCAGGATATATGCATTGTGTCTAGTACATGGGTATGTGTTTGTACAGGATATGTGCATACATGTGTATATGTGTGTACAGGATGTGTGCTTACATGTGTATGTGTTTGTGCACAGTACCTGTGTATGTGTGTGTAACAAGGTGGCACGGGGAGGGTAGTTATGGCCGAGTTACTTAAAGACACAGTTCACAGACAGAGTCCACTGAGCAAATGGTCAGCAAGCACCCCAGGCCCCTTGTGCATAAATAGACAGGACTGACATAGCTCCTTCCCACGGGTTACCTTTTCTTTTCAGTCACTGTAGTCCGGAAATCAAAATTCAGGGTCACCACTGTGATCCGACAGGGATAACTTTATTTTATGTTTTTGCAAAAATAACGAAGTAGGAAAAGGTAGTAGAAGAGAAGATACATCACTGGCTTCCTGCTCTTTCCCTGACACTATCCACGGCCGTACCAACAACGACCACAGTAGCCGAGATCTGGCAATCAGTCCACTCCCTGGAATCTTGATGCTTATAGTCCCTTCAGCTGGGGCCCATCCGAAGTCCTAGGGCCCGTGTTGTGGTCCTTTAGTCCTTAGTCCGGGGCAGCGGATTTCCTCCCTCCTGGGAGTCTGGCCATGCTCCGTCATGTCCTTTGGCCTGGGTCAGCAGATCCTCTCCCTCCTGGGAGTCTGGCAATGCCCGGCTGCAGCCACACATCTGCCCAGAGCAAACGTGCCGCTTCTGACAGGAAGCAGGAGCTCCCTGCTCTCTAGAGGCTGTAAGTCCAGCCCACAAACTAACCCTTTGTTTTCTCTAGCCTACATGCAGACAGACAGCAGTTAACACAGTGAACACATGACAATACATTAATACTTAAAAGGAACTTCACATACCAAAACAGTGCAAACACAGTACAGTCAGCAACAATATACAAGGACATTTTACAATGAGACATTAACATATAGAAAAGACAGAGTCACATAATTCCTGTGTGGGGGAGGGCAAACGAGGTTCTCCGCCACCTCCTTACATGTGTACAGAATATGTGTACATGTGTGTACAGTTTTTGTGTATGTGTATACAGGATATGTGTTCATATGCGTACAGGATAGGTTTGCATATGTGTACAGTACATGTGTATGTGTGTGTACAGGATATGTGTGCATGTGTATACAGGATATGTGTCCATGTGTACAGTATATGTGTATATGTACAGGATAGGTTTGCATATGTGTACAGTACATGTGTATGTGTGTGTACAGGATATGTGTGCATGTGTGTACAGTACATGTGTATGTGTGCGTGTACACCATATGTTTACATGTGTGAATCTATACATTACACTGAATTTGTGTATATGTACAGCAAATGTCTGTGAATGTAATTGTGTACAATATACTATTTTCATATACACTCTGGTGACTTTCTTCCCTATCTTTGACATTAAATAATGCAACTCAAAATTTCAATTACCTGCAAATTGCAGCTGCAGAAAAGTTCAGGATGTAAGGGAGCTGCATCCACGTCCAAAGCGGATGAAACTGCATTATGATGAACTATTGGACTGCAAAGGGCTCATATATTTCTCTTGTACAAGGGCCTTCTGTCTGTGTCCACTACTGCTGCAAATACTATAGATGACTGACTTTAATGGTATTTTTGAGAAATCATCAAAAGCATTCAGTCATAGAAATGACTGTGCTATGGCATCACAGAAGTTTCCTCTGTTGCTTGGGGCCAAGGGTTATAATCTGTTAAAGGGACTAAGTGCGTGTTTTTGTCGGCCATAATCACATGGTCTTTTAGTATTTCTATGATCCTCCACAATTTAATAACATACTGACAGATGAATTGGCTTGCATTGTGTGAATCTGTATGCTTTGCTGGGGTGAAGGCACATGAGAAGGAGTGAATTGAGTACAGAGTCACATATTGTGTTGTGTAGATGGCATAGATAGCACAATAATAGCTGCCATTAATTTGCATACATCATATTCTTTACCAAGCACGCAGAATGTCATGCTTGTAAAACGTATCCTTCCCGCATCTGATATTTGTCCAGAGCCAGCAGAAGGAAGACAACTTGACTATGATATCATTATTTCCAGGAACAGGTCCAAGACACCAGATTGTCTTTTGTTTTTTCCAAGTGATTTAGACATTTTTAGTTATGCACTAGAAACATGAAAAGAAGGGCAGTGAAGTGGCTCCATTGTCCTTTGCTTTATTTGGAATGGTCAGTGATGCATTTTTCCATACTACCACAGCAATCTACATTGTATTCAATTGCCTATTAGCCCATCGTATTGGGTCAAACTGTAAAATTTACATTTTGAGTCTAGAAACATAGTGGCAGCTCTGATTTTGAAATGTAATCTTCTAAAAATGTAATGCATCCTCTATGCCAATAAAAGAACCCTCAAAAATGTCAGAACACTACAACTATAGAAGCCATTGAAGCTCTTCTTAGCTTACAAAAAACAATTTGAGCCACTTAGAGGATTTCATGCTCCAAGATGATACAACAGCAGGTCAACATTTGGACAAGGGAATCTTATCATACCAATCATTGATCCTGGCATATTTCACAGTACATATATGAACCGCAGCGCCTGGACTGATAGCTGGTCAGACTATGAAGCTGCAAGTTTGGGTTGGGAGAAGACGCCAATTTGAACATGACCTTAGTCCCATAGATGTAAGTGGAGTAGTAGTCATTATGTTCACTATCAATCCTTTGACACAGGGGATAGTATATACAGCATCCATAATATGTACTATAAGTATAGATAATTAATTTTTTTTTAGTCGAATAACCCCTTTAAAACCAATTTTGGTTCCTGAACATGTTGCTGTTCATAGAAGTCAAAATTGTGGATACTTCACACTAGACCTTGGAAATCAAGGTCCCAGTGTCTGGAGGAAGAGTGGAGAGGCACACAATGCAAGCTGCTTGAGGTATAGTGTGACGGTTCCACAATCAGTGATGGTTTGAGGAGTCATGTCATCTGCTGGTGTAGGTCCACTGTGTTTTATCAAGACCAAAGTCAGTGCAGCCGCCTACCAGGAAATTTTAGAGCACTTCATGCTTCCCTCTGCCAACAAGCTTTTTGGAGATGGAAATTTCATTCACCAGCAGAACTTGGCACCTGTCCACACTGCAAAAGTACCAATACCTGGTTTAAAAACAACAGTATCACTGTGCTTGATTGGCCAGCAAACTCGTCTGACCTTAACCCCATAGAGAAGCTATGGGGTATTGTGAAGAGGAAGATGAGAGACACCAGACCCCACAATGCAGACGAGTTGAAAGCTGCTATCAAAGCAACCTGGGCTTCCATAACACCTCAGCAGTGCCACAGGCTGATCGCCTCCATGCCATGCCACTGTCATGCCCGCCATGTCTGATATGCTGCATGACCCCTGGAGCAGTGTGCAAGCGCACCTAACTATCTTGCTCGTCTTGTCTTGTGTGCTGCATGACCCCTGGAGCAATGTGCATGTGCATCTCACTGTTATATCTGTCATGTCCATTATGCTGCATGACCCCTGGAACAGTGTGCACACGCACCTCATGACTATTATGCTGCATGATCCCCGGAGCAGTATGCACATGCACCTCATGACTGTTGTGCTGCGTCACTCCTGGAGCAGTGTGCATGCGCACCTCACCTCATGGCTGCTTGCCATTGCTGTGTGCGCGCCCGTCTCTGCTCTGACTGCTGTGATCGTCTCTATGTTCCTGGAGGCCCTGACCATGTCATCCTCTCTATGGTTCAGCGGAATCTGATCCAGCGGTCGTCTCTATGGTCCTGAAAGCCCTGACCATGTGACCCTCTCTATGGTTCAGCAGAATTTGACCCAGCAATCTTCTCTGTGGTCCTGGAGGCCCTGACCATGTGACCCTTTCTATGGTTCTTTTAGGATAAATTTCTTGGATTTATGTGCGCTGCCAGACAAATTTCATATCCAATAAACAGGTTGATGAATTAACCCTTTTATTCCCAACGCGTTTCGAAGTTCATAGTACTTCTTCCTCAGGGATGTCATCCCCTGAGGAAGAAGTACTATGAACTTCGAAACGCGTTGGGAATAAAAGGGTTAATTCATCAACCTGTTTATTGGATATGAAATTTGTCTGGCAGCGCACGTAAATCCAAGAAATTTATCCTAAAAGTTTTCATGTGGCGGTCTCTGTGTTGTGGACCGTTGGATGTGCAGCAAGCTGACATACTGATCCTACGTGCCTGACTCTCTCCTGGAAAGGGTGAGTATAAATCTTAACATTTCCTATAAGTTTGCCCGGATAAGACCCTATTGCGCTCCTGTCTTTGCCTATAGTGTGAACAAGTTTGACCTTTCTATGGTTCAGCAGAATCTGATCCAGCAATCCATTCTCTATGATCCTGGAGGATCTGAACCGGAAGTCATTCTGGTTCTGACCCGGAAGTGCAGGTGCTAATGCCCTATATCAGACCGCCCCTTCCTTTGGTCGGGGCCTGAGTATCGTGTTGCTTCCCTGCTAGGCTGCATGGTCCTGCTGGGTCGCTCCCTGAATTCTGTGCCCCTGCACTCTGCCCTGTTGTACGTCTCTGCACACGCTCTGTGTTTGTATTCTGCCTCTTGTCTCGTGCCATGTCTTGTGTTGTCTTTTGTGCCATGTCTTGTCCTTGCTATTCTTTGCCTTGTAGTACTTTCTCTGTTCTCTGCCTTTGCCTGTTTCGCCATGTCTAGTCCTTGCTTTTCTTTGACTTGTAGTACTTCCTATGTTCTCTGCCTTTGCCTGTTTCGCCATGTCTTGCCTCTGCTATACTTAGCCTTGTAGTACTTTTCTCGTTCCCTGTCTTTGCCTGGTTTTCCTTACTCTGTCTTCTGGTGCTTGCTGGCACATTCCATGTCTAGTCTCAAGGTTCTGCCTTGACCTGGCTCTGGGCTTCTGCCTACAATCCGCTGCTAGACTCTGTCCTATGGTGCGCTCTAGCACATTTCCTGGCTAGTCTCAAGGTTCTCCCTTGACCCGGCTCTGGGCTTCGGCCTATGTTCCGCTGCTATCCCTATACTCTCTCTGACCCGGCTCCATGCTTCTGCCTATGTTCCGCTCCTTGTTCTGTACCTTGCCTAGCCTTGCCTTGCCTTGTTTCTTGCCTTGCCTTGTTTCTTCGTGTGCCCTTTGCACGCACCTGGCCTTCCCTTGCCTGCCTGTTTGTTCCTCAGCCGTGCTCGCCTCAGTCTTGCCCACCTGTCTGAGCCTCAGCCTGACCAGCTAGCCAGTGCCCCAGCCATCCTCTGTGCTTTCTTGCACTCATGCTGCCCCTGCGCTGTGCATTGCGTGCCCTCTTGGCATGCGCAGGCCCTAGCCTGCTCCTTCGCGTACCTCCCCGTGCTTCTCTAAAGCATGTGCAGGTCTTGCCATGAACCCTGGCGTGCCCTCTAGCATGCACAGGCCCTAGCCTGTACCCTGGCATGCCCTCTAGCATGCACAGGCCCTAGCCTGTACCCTGGCGTGTCCTCTAGCATGCACAGGCCCTAGCCTGAACCCTGGCGTGCCTTCTAGCGCGCAGGCCCTTGCCTGAACCCTGGCATGTCCCTTAGCATGCACTCTGACTTGGACCCTGGTGTGCCCCCTGGCACACACCCTGCCTTGCACCCTGGCTTGTCTCCTAGCATGCACCCTGCCTTGAACCCTGCCTTGGACCCTGATGTGAGCCCTGCCTTGGACCCTGGTGTGTCTCCTAGCACGCATCCTGCCTTGAACCCTGCCTTGGACCTTGGCGTGTCTCCTAACACGCACCATGTCTTGAACTCTGGCTTGCCTCCTTGCCTGAACCCTGGCTTGCCTGCCAGATGCCCAGAGCCTGCAGATCGCTGCCAGAGGTCCGGAGCCTGATGACTGCGGCCTGATGTCTGGAGCTGATGTTCGCAGCCTGATGTCCGGATCCTGTAGATCGTTGCCAGTTGTCCGGAGTCCAATGCCATCGAGCCCTTGCCTGTACCTAGGCGTGCCACCTGGCACGTACCATGCCATGGACCTTGGCGTGCCCACGCACGCACCTTGCTGTGTTTTCCCTGTTATCACGTTTTGCACCTGATGTTACCCTGAGTTCGCCTTAATGAAGATACCTTGAAACCACGCCGTGTCTTGTTTCCTGCATGTCCCTTGTCGTCACACTCATGTCTTCTTTGAGCCGGTCGTCTGGTTCCAGCAGTCGTGGTGGTTCACCCCCTTGGTCTTGCCCCTGACATTCCCTGTATAGTGGGTGGTTCCTCACAAGGTCAGCTCGCCCTCGGTGGGTGGGTGCCACGACCCAGAGGGTCCACTCTAGCAAATGACTCCGCAAAAGCTGACTCTGTCACAGCTGCATTGATGCAGTAATTGATGCCAAAGGAAACCTACCGAGTATTGAGTGGATTTACTGAACATACAGTACATTTTAGTAGGCCAACATTTTGGATTTTATAATCATTTTTTCATGCTGATGCTACAAAGTATTCTAATTTACTGAGATACTGAATTTTGAGTTTTCATTGGCTGTAAGCCATAATCATCAACATAAGCAGAAATAAACACTTGAAATACATCACTCTGTAATGACTCTATATAATATGAGTTTCACTTTTTGTATTGAAGAACTGAAATAAATTAACTTTTTGATGATACTCTAATTTTGTGAGATGCATCTGTATATTTACAACTGTTACACCCGGTCCCCATCCTGGCGCTGCGCCCAGGTCTGCCGCTGTTACATCTGGCCCCCGTCCTGGCGCTGCGTCCAGGCCTGCCGCTGCTGTCCATTCTGGGCACTCACCTCGAGCCTCTCATGCTGCTGCTCAGCATTCTGTCCTCCCTCCTGCCTCCTCCTACTGGCGTCCTGTGAGGAGGTCTGTAGCTAAGGCTATTAGGGCACGCCCGCCCGCTCTCTTGCCTTCTTAAAGGGGCGGCGTGCATTATTCAAAAAATGCAATCAACCAATGGCAGTGCACTGGCTGCTATTTCTGGCCTCTCCTCCATAGGGAGAGCGCCGGAGCAACGAGTATCTATCATTGCTACATCCGGTTCTCATGCTAACCTGTCTGCGCTGCATCTGCAGTCTCTGTGCATTGTCTATTGCTCTCTGTTTCCACAGCATATCAGTATCCTGTGTTACCTGGTTATATCAGCAACCATCTAGGCCTAAGCCATCCCGTTCCGCCTACAGCCATCCGAGTCCAAGGACTGTGTGGAGGTCACTGGATCCGACTCCTTACCAACCAACCGGATCCAGGACCCAGTGCATTACAGACTCTGCTGTAACCTTTGTTATCCCTTTTGGTCCCGCTGGGACAGCTGCCATGTGTTCGGGATCTAACTGGAGGTAGCACCTGTGTCCTCCGGGTATTCCATTCTGGCCCTGCCTGAGGGGCTTTACTATGGGTGCACGGGGCTCACTAGTCACGCCCCCTTCGGAGCCCCCCGGACCGTGGTCCCGAGGTTCCACTTCATAGAATCATAGAATCATAGAATCATAGAGTTGGAAGGGACCTCCTGGGCCATCTGGTCCAACCCCCTGCTCAAAGCAGGATTCGCTAAATCATCCCAGTCAGATGTCTGTCCAGCCTCTGTTTGAAGACTTCCATTGAAGGAGAACTCACCACTTCTCGTGGCAGCCTGTTCCACTCATTGATCACTCTAACTGTCAAAAAGTTTTTTCTAATATCTAATCTGTGTCTCCTCCTATTCCGTTTCATCCCATTGCTTCTAGTCTTTCCTTGTGCAAATGAGAATAAAGTTGATCCTTCTACAATGTCACAGCCCTTTAGATATTTGTAGACAGCTATTAAGTCTCCTCTCAGTCTTCTCTTTTGCAAACTAAACATTCCCAAATCCTGCAACCTTTCCTCATAAGACAGGGTTTGCAGACCGGTCACCATTCTGGTCGCTCTTTTCTGAACTTGCTCCAGTTTGTTGATGTCTTTTTTAAAATGTGGTGCCCAAAACTGGACACAATATTCCAGATGAGGTCTGACCAAAGAGGAGTAGAGGGAAATAATGACTTCACGTGATCTAGACTGTATGCTTCTGTTAATACATCCTAGAATTGCATTTGCCTTTTTTGCTGCTGCATCACACTGTTGACTCATATTCAGTCTGTGATCTATTAGTATACCCAAGTCTTTTTCACATGTGCTGTCACTTAGCCCTATTCCTCCCATTCTATATATGCTTTTTTCATTTTTATTGCCCAGATGTAGTACTTTGCATTTCTCCCTGTTAAAAACCAATCTGTTAGTTGCTGCCCACTTCTCCAGTTTATTTAAATCTTTTTGAATCCTCTCTCTCTCTTCTCTAGTATTAGCTATCCCTCCTAGCTTTGTGTCATCAGCAAATTTAATCAGTTTACCCTCAATTCCTTCATCTAAATCGTTGATAAAGATGTTGAACAATACAGGGCCCAGGACAGAGCCCTGTGGTACCCCACTTGAGACATTCTTCCAACTGGATGTGCAGCCATTTACGACCACTCTTTGGGTCCGATCACTAAGCCAGTTATGAATCTACCTAACAGTTGCCTTGTCCATTCCATACTTAGTCATTTTTTCAATAAGGATTGTATGAGAGACTTTGTCAAATGCTTTGCTGAAGTCAAGATATACTATATCTACAGCATTTCCTTGATCCACCCAATCAGTGATACCGTCATAGAAGGAAATTAAGTTAGTCTGACATGACTTATTAGTTACAAACCCATGCTGACTCTGTTTGATCACTTCATTCTTATCTAGGTATTGACATACATGTTGTTTAATAATTTGTTCAAAGATCTTTCCTGGTATAGAAGTCAGACTCACCGGCCTATAAAAAACGAATGTGAACTTCACCATCTCTGCCTCCGCTTCCATTCATTACAACAACATACAACAGTAACATCATGACTTTTCATTGTAATTCAAAGGTGTTTTTAGTTACATCTCAACTTCCAATCATCAATTCATAGATTTGGTGATTACCATATATACTTGTGTATAAGCCGACCCGTGTATAAGCTGACCCCCCTAATTTTGCCGCAAAAAACTGGGAACACTTATTGACTCGTGTATAAGCCTAGGGTGGATAATGCAGCAGCTACTGGTAAATTTCAAAAATAAAAATAGATACCAATAAAAGTAAAATTAATTGAGACATCAGTAGATTAAATGTTTTTGAATATCCATATTGAATCAGGAGCCCCATATAATGCTCCATACAGTTCATGATGGCCCCATAAGATGCTCCATACAAAATACCCCCAATATAATGCTGCACAAAGGTTTAATAATGGGCCCCATAAGATGTTCCATAGAATAATATGCCCCATATGCTGCTCCATAAAGGATATGGCCCCATAAGATGTTCCATAGATTATTCCTCATATGCTGCACCATAAGATGCTCCATAGATTATGCCCCATATGCTGCTCCATAGATTATGCCCCATATGCTGCTCCATAGATTATACCCCATGTGATGCTCCATAGATTATGCCCCATATGCTGCCCCATAAAATGCTCCACAGATTATGCCCCATATGCTACCCCATATGCTGTTACATAAAGGTTATGGTCCCATAAGATGCTCCATAGAATATGCCCCAATAAGATGCTCCATAGATTATGCCCCATAAAATGCTTCATAAGATGCTCCATAGAATATGCCCCCATAAGATGCTCCATAGAATATGCCCCCCATAAGATGTTCCATAGAATACTCACATAAGATGCTCCATAGAATATACCCCATAAGATGCCCCATAGAATTTCCCCCCCATAAGATGCTCCATAGAATATGCATCCATAAGATGCTCCAAAGAATAGGCCCCATAAGATGCTCCATAGATTATGCCCCCATAAGATGCTCCATAGAATATGCCCCCATAAGATGCTCCATAGATTATGCCCCCATGAGATGCTCCACAGAATATGCCCCTATGAGATGCTCCATAGAGTATGCCCCATAAAATGCTCCATAGAATATGCCCCATAAGATGCTCCACAGAATATGCTCCCATAAAATGTCCCATATAATAATCCCCATATGCTGCCGCTGCAAATAAAAAAAATGTCATACTCACTTCTCTGTCGCTGGGGGCCAGGTGCCGGTGTTGCTGCTGGCTCAGGACCCAGCACCTGAGATATTCACCTGTCCCTGTTCCCATGCTGCTCGCCACTGACTGCCACATCATCTCTTAGTGACGTTCAGGCAGTAGAGGGCGCAGCGCGCACTAACCACATTACCGCACCCACTGACCTGAACTTCACTGACAGAGGACGCGGCAGACAGCGGCGAGTAGCGTGGGAATGGGGACAGGTGAATATTGCATATACTTACCCCTCCCTGGCGCGGTCTCGGCAGCCCCGCTCTCCCATGGTCTCTGACGCCTGTCTTCAGTGCTCTTGTGGTTCCGCTCATTAAAGACCTGAATATGCGCATATTCATGTCTTTAAAGAGTGGTACCACGTGACCGCTGAAGGAAGGAGCCTGAGACCGGGAGAAGCAGGGGGGCTGCAGAGACCACGCTGGGGGGGTAAGTATGATCTCTGACACCCCTCGCGTATAAGCTGAGAGGGGGACTTTCAGCCCAAAAGAATGAAATGAAAATCTCAGCTTATATGCGAGTATATACGGTAATTATTAATCAATTGGGGTCCTACACTTGGAACCTGTATCAATTAGCTGAACTTGTATCTTCATTAGAATGCAGCAGCACATGTCTGACCGCAGCTACTTTTACGCCTCTCTTGGGGTGTCAATCACTTTGCTCAGCTTTGTCTGGCAGCATCATAGAGACTGAATGGAGTGTCAGTCGGGCATCTGACCTGATGCTTGATTTCATAAAGTGCCCCATTGAAGATAAAATTCCCTGTTCTGCTGATCAGTGACAGTATGAGTGATCAGACCCTCACCGATCAGTGTTATCACCAATCCTTTAGATACATTTCACCTTGTAGAAAACTGTCAGAGGTATTTGTGATGCATTGGCTGATGTATTTAGCTCACAGAGCATTGCATATTTGTTTTAAACATAAAATGGTGTACTTACTTTGATAATAATTGTCAGACTAGTTGTAAAAATCCTTTTTTAAAGGTTAAACTCAATCTCTGCCCACCTGGTCTGATTGACAGTTCCTCAGTGTCCCGCCTCCATGCTGCTGAATTCTCACACTGCTCAGTACAAGCTGCCACAATCAGTCAGGCTAGTAGGGCAGAGACAGAACACTTGGACCCATGAGCTCTCTCTATAGCTGAACTCAAAAATTGCTGATTTAGTACTTAGTTGAACTCACTAACGTCAGTGCAAGTGCCGTGGTTGTTTTTTATTTTTGTTTTATTACAGGAGACCATGGCTTCAGTTGAATGGGTGATGACACGAGTATGGTTAAATTTAGATTAAAAGAGCCTGTGTCATTCTTTCAATTATAGGACTTTATTCTGGCTGTGTGTCTATTTACAATATAACTATAGGATTAGTAATGTATAAGCGTCTTATAGATACCTCTCCATTGCTAAGGCATGGGCTTGATGTCATCAGACGACATAAAGGTGACATCAACCCCATAAATATGAACCCCACTTGCCACCCAATGCCACAGGGAAAGTGTGAAGAGCTGGGCGAAGAGCCAGAGGTGCATCTAATAGATGCACCTTTTCTGGGGATTCTGCGGGCTGCTATTTTTAGGCTTGGGGGGCAATATCCATGTCCTCTTTCCAGCCTGAGAATACCAGCCCCCCAGCTGTCAGTTTTCCCTGGCTGGTTATCAAAATACAGGGGAACCCACGTCAATTTTTTTTAAAAGATTATTTATATATAGTCCAATTGATGGGTCAAGTTATGCCTCTTTTCCTGGTGTCTGACCCTAATTTTAGCTTTTGACAGCTTTTTGGCCCCTGAAGGTGTTGTCTATGCATTTGGTTTTGCCTCCCATTGAAGGTACTGGGGTTCGGGTATGTTCACCAAACCGTTCAGCAAACATCGGGACGTTCGCCAATCCAAATTGAACCAAACTTTGAAAGGTTCGCTCACCTCTGTTCTCTAGGGGGTCTAAAAATTGCTGAAAACAATGAACCCAGCGCTGAAATGGCATGGGAACAGCATATTGATGACTCCTGGAAGCATCTCTGAATCCCATGTCGCTGATGGGAACAATATTGTCAGTGTATTACGCCACTACTACGGACTGACAACAAAACATACGAAACCGCAGCTAAAATGGATTTCACTGGAAAAAAAATGTTAAACATTCTTTCCAGGATAATGTCTTGTACATAAATAAAAAAAAAAATAAAAAATGTTCCTTCTCACCTTGGACTATGTTCACAAGTAGTGTGTTTTTGCTGCGTGTTAGCATTGCTTTCAATTGTTAAAAATCATTCTACAGGAAATGTAACCTGTTTAATTTATGAAGAAGGGACTCTGAAAGTCACAATTTTTTTTCCAGGGCCATTAGGCGGCCGCTGGCCATCACTATTTTTAGAGGGCCCTTATGCGGACCTTACTATTGTTAGAGGGCCAGCAGGTGGTTGTCAGAGGGCCATCGGGCAGCCCTCACTCTAATTTTAGAGGGCCAGCAGCTAGCCCTCACTAAGCATTTTTCGAGGGCCAACAGACAGCTATGTTTTGCATAGCTGTATATTGCTATACAATTCTGAGGTGGGCAAATTTTCTTTTTCGTAATATTGTAAGGTTTGAAACTTGGAGGGCCAGCAGACTGCCCTCACAATTTATAGAGGGACAGCATGTGGCCCCCCACTATTTTTAGAGAGCCAGCAGGCGTCTTGTGGACAGATGAGACCAAGCTACTGCTTTTTGGTAAAACACATCTGTTATGAACGGGTAGCCAAGGAGGAAATAAACAACAAGCTAAGTCTCAGAAAACCAAAGAGGTTGGTAACTATGCAGACTGCAGACCCCTGATCCTAACACAAAACTAGCAGCAGTCATGGAGCGTTCCTATGGTGGTCCTAAACGCCTCGTCACAACCGGAGAGCTAAATAAGCCTAAAGCAGGAAAAGAGGAAAACTAACTGCCCCAGAGCAGACCCCAAAGGAAAGACAGCCCCCCACATGTATTGACGGTGAAACAAGATGAAAACACAAACAAAGGCAGGAAAATAGGCTGAGCAAATGATGGAGCCAAACTAACTAGAAAGGACAGGAAAGGAAAGACACTGTCTGCAATCTGCCAAAAACCCTACCAAAATGTCCAACACAACTGATAGCAAAATTGACCCTGAAGTCACTAGACTTCTCCCACTATATCAGCACACTGAAATATTCTGAGACAGAGCAAAAAGAGGCCAATCTAATAAGAGACAAAAAAAAAGGCAATTTGGCAAATACAGATAAATAAGAGTGGAAATTCAGCAAAGCCCAGCCGGGCTGGCTGACCACACAAAAAACTGAGTTGACCAACAAGAGCAAGTGTGAACATTAGCAAAAACAAACTTATCTTGAGAAGACTGGAACTGAGCTGAGTCCAAGACCTGAGAAGCAGACTGAATCACCAGCACCAGGATAGGGCGTCGGCTGTCTTATATCCAGTCTGATACTCCAGAGATCCAATCGTTATCTTTCTCACCAGGTGGCAGATCACTACCAATTAAACCAACCTCACTACCTCCTGTCACCACCAGAGGGAGAACGGAAGGAGAACTCTCAACTGGTGGAGCAGAAAATGAGCTCATAACACCCATCATTCTACTGTTTACTGGAATGAGGCCTATAAATAAAAAAACACAGTAGTTACAGTCAAATATGCTGGAGGTTTAAAGAAATTTAGGAGTTCTTTTACTGCCTCTAGCCCTGGAGGCCATGACTGTGTGCAAGACATCATGAAATGTGAAGATTCCAAAAATTTTGGGTTGCAATATAGTGCCTGGGGTCTGAAAGCTGGGTTTGCATCCTAGGTTATGGGTCTTCCAGCAGGAAAATGACCCCAAACATGCTTAATGAAGCAAGGAAAAGAAACAAAGCATTGGCATCTCTGTTCCTCCAATATATTTCCCACAATCAATAACACACTTAGATGCATTAACGCCCTAAGAACGGGTGCTCTATCCCTGAAAAGAACGAATTCAGAATCCAAGCAAAAGAAAAATAAGGATGGCACTCACTGTTCATAAAATCCACCTTTATTTCATGTATAAAATCTTCAGCAGGGGAGCAATGTGCATGGTTAGAGGACAACGGCCGCTTCGCGCAGCTGCGCTTCCACGGTGCTGTGTGCATACCTGGCGATGAGAAACACAACCCCGACGAGCGTTTCGCATCAGCTTCCTCGGGGGGTTGTCATCGCCAGGTATGCACACAGCACTTTGCTACTAGATGATCATGTTTACATCATGCTGGGCTGCACTTTAGCGGGCTTTTGTGCAATAATCTGTGTATTTGCAATACTATTATGTGGGACTTTTTCTCCTATATATGTTTATCCCGGACTTCTCCTATGACACTTGTCACTAACTAATCTTCTACTACTAGCTTCAGCAGAGGTTGTTGACTCTTGGCCGAGGCACTGCTGCAGTGTTTCCAGCTTGAGACTGATGTTAACTTTTCTGAGATCGAGGGTGAGGAGGAGGAGGTGCAGGAACTTCTGTAGAAGGAGGGGGCAATCCTGCTTGAACCAGGGCCCGCAATCCTCGGTGTAGATATCACGCTTTCCATCCCAGGATCCATCTGGGCCTTGGCAGCCACAATGTCTGTACCCAGTGTGCCATCAGGGAAATGTGGTGTCCCTAGCCACAAGCCCTTGTCCAGGTGTCCGTGGTTAATTGGACCTTCCCAGTAATAGCCTAAGTCAGGGCATAGCTGATATTATGGGACACGTACTTGTGTAAGCTGGGACAGCACACCTCGAAATATAGTGGTGTTTGAGGAGCGGGTACCGAGGGACAGCCGAAGCCATGAGGTTGCGGAAAGGTTCTGTCTCCACAAGCCTAAATGACAACATTTTCATGGCAAGCAGTCTGGCTGGAAATGTGGCCATTTATTATTGTAGCCTGTAGGTGGGTGGCTGCGTATTTATGCTTGCGTTTCAAGGACTGGAGTAGGGACAATTGAAAGCTGCACTGGGACAAGGATGTGGACATGGTAGCTGATGGTGGTTGCAAGTGTGCAATGACAGGTGCAGGATGAGAGTCATCTTGGCCTACATCATGGACAGGGGATTGCAAGTAGAACAGGGGAAGAGGCAGTGGTGTCACCCACAGACACTGTTTCTTGACCCCGGCATTTGGCCCAAGTAGTCGGGTGCATGTGCCCGAGCATGCTAGTGATGGTCAGGCTGGTAATTGTGCTGCCCCTGCTGATGCTGGCATGGCAGATGTTGTAAATGGCCTTTTTTGGTTAACTGGACAGTCTTTAAAAAAGCAGCACAATCAGGAACACCTAACCCTTGGCTTGGCAATGTCACCTGGTTTGGTGCTAGGAGGAACAGTTGCCCACCTTGTGTCTCTGGCCACCATGCTACCTGTTCCTGCCTGTTGTGCTGCTGCAGATCCCTCTCCCTGTGCTCTGCTGTCCTTGCTCTGCATGTCTCTTTCCCTGGTTGGGTCTGTGACTTCATCGTCCACCACCTCGTCTCCACTTCCGCACCCTGGTCCTTCTCCTGACTTGCTGACGTAACGAAATCACTTGCTGGGAATTGTGTGTCTCATAATCATCCAGCGCTTGCTACAATTGCATTTAACCACCATCAACTTCTTGTGAGCATGGCTGCTCAAATATTTGGGCATCGCTAAATGCGATCTCCTCATGTCCAGCTTGAAACAGGAAGGGCGAGAGGCCAGAATCTGTAAATGGAAATGTGAACAGCTCTTTGGAATGTCCAAATGTGGTATCACTTATCTCTGGGCACTCAGCATGATGTGAAGAAGGAGGATCAGGGTGAGGATTATGTGGTCCAGATTCATGGCTACTGAGACTGGACCATGTGGAAGACAGGGTACTGCTGGCATAGTGACTGGAAGCATTATCTGCTATCCATACAACAACCCTTTTCACACTTGCCTGGCTTTAAGAGGGTATCCGCACCCCCCTACAAAGTGGGACAGGAAGCTAGATCGACATGATATGTGTTTGTTGTGCTCCCGCGGCAGGCAAAGTTTCATCTTGCCCACGCCTTCAGCCTCTGCACCATCAGCATCTTATCCATATCCACGAAATTACCACACGCCTTGTCCATTTAAAATTAGGTATGATATATTCCTGTTGAGAAAACATTGCAGATAGTATTAAAATGTCAGCAAATGTTTCCCACTTCAGATGGACTTGTAAGACTGCAGTATCAATATAGCAATGGATTTTTTTTTTAAACAATTTTTTTGAGGGGGGAGTTTTGAGGCCGAACTATTGCATGATAAATGCCATATAAAATGTAACTGCAGAAAAAATTGCAATATTGCAATGGCAGGAAAATTTTCCTAATTCTGATGGGCGTATAAAATGGCAGTATCAATATAGCAATGTGATTTTTTTTAACAAACGATTTTTTGCTTGTGGAGTTTTGAGGCCCAACTCTAGCACGATAAATGCTGAATAAAATTTCACGGCTGAAAAAAATTGCAGTATTACTATACCAGGAAAATTTGCCAAATTAAGATGGACATATAAGAATGCAGTATCAACATAGCAATTCTATTCGTAACCAAAAAATGTTTTTTGTTTTGAAGTCCAACTGTAACACGAAAAATGCCATATAAAATGTCACTGCAGAAAAAAATTGCAGTATTACAATGCCAGCAAAATATGCTCACTTCAGGTGAACGTATAAGTTTGCAGTATCAATATAGCAATGCTATTGAGATCCAACCAAGTCTGGCTGTATGCTTTTGAAGCATCAACAAAAATAGTGTATAATATGTCTCTGTTCAGAACAATTTACAGGATTAAGAGCAAAAAGAATATTATTATCCCTGAGAAGGGCTTTTGGTATCAGTTGCAGCAGAAAGGGCGGGCAATTTACCCTATCCTGTCCTACATGTTCCCTTCAGCTCAATCTCTCCCTATGTGCTGCTAACAGTAGTATTATCATTAGCTCTGGGAAGGGCTGTTGTTGTACTTAAAAGAAATTTAAAGTGGTTGTATCCCTGGCTAATACACAGCTACAATTCTGTCCCTCTTTCACCAGCACCTTTCTCTGCTCTACTTGTTTCTGGGGTATAGTGTGACGAGCATAGCATCACAGATCTTATATAGATCTGATGACGCTATGCAGCCAGCCAATCACAGTAATGTCACAACCAAGATGGCAACGGCATTACAGTGACTGGCATGCAATCCCCACATGTTCATTGGCTGTCTGAAAAGTTCCAAAAAAGCGGGGACTGGAGCTCCCGCTAGAACATTTAAAAAATACTCACCGAATTATGAGCATCCCGAGTAGACTGATGCTTGAGTGAGTAATGAGTAGTGACGAGTATGCTTGCTCATCACTACTGTGGACCTATTAGGCTTAAAACCTGTTTGGTAATCAAGTATCAACTCCAATATCACTTTATTAAGCCTCATGGCCAGGACTTAATAATAATTTTACGTCTACCGGAAAAAAAGATATTGATCTATAGGAATCAGGGCAATTAAGATTTTTTCCCAGTTTTGATAGCAAGACAATAATAGCTTCATTCATGGAGGCAAGTAAACTCCCAACTGTTGCTACTCACTGTTGCTACTTCCTCCAGCACCTTCAGTAGTTGGTAATTGTGCTGCCCCTGCTGATGCTGGCATGGCAGATGTTGTAAATGGCCTTTTTTGGTTAACTGGACAGTCTTTAAAAAGGCAGCACAATCAGGAACACCTAACCCTTGGCTTGGCAATGTCACCTGGTTTGGTGCTAGGAGGAACAGTTGCCCACCTTGTGTCTCTGGCCACCATGCTACCTGTTCCTGCCTGTTGTGCTGCTGCAGATCCCTCTCCCTGTGCTCTGCTGTCCTTGCTCTGCATGTCTCTTTCCCTGGTTGGGTCTGTGACTTCATCGTCCACCACCTCATCTCCACTTCCGCACCCTGGTCCTTCTCCTGACTTGCTGACGTAACGAAATCACTTGCTGGGAATTGTGTGTCTCATAATCATCCAGCGCTTGCTACAATTGCATTTAACCACCATCACCTTCTTGTGAGCATGGCTGCTCAAATATTTGGGCATCGCTAAATGCGATCTCCTCATGTCCAGCTTGAAACAGGAAGGGCGAGAGGCCAGAATCTGTAAATGGAAATGTGAACAGCTCTTTGGAATGTCCAAATGTGGTATCACTTATCTCTGGGCACTCAGCATGATGTGAAGAAGGAGGATCAGGGTGAGGATTATGTGGTCCAGATTCATGGCTACTGAGACTGGACCATGTGGAAGACAGGGTACTGCTGGCATAGTGACTGGAAGCATTATCTGCTATCCATACAACAACCCTTTTCACACTGGTCTGGCTTTAAGAGGGTATCCTCACCCCCCTACAAAGTGGGACAGGAAGCTAGATCGACATGATATGTGTTTGTTGTGCTCCCGCGGCAGGCAAAGTTTCATCTTGCCCACGCCTTCAGCCTCTGCACCATCAGCATCTTATCCATATCCACGAAATTACCACACGCCTTGTCCATTTAAAATTAGGTATGATATATTCCTGTTGAGAAAACATTGCAGATAGTATTAAAATGTCAGCAAATGTTTCCCACTTCAGATGGACGTGTAAGACTGCAGTATCAATATAGCAATGGATTTTTTTTTTAAACAATTTTTTTGAGGGGGGAGTTTTGAGGCCGAACTATTGCATGATAAATGCCATATAAAATGTAACTGCAGAAAAAATTGCAATATTGCAATGGCAGGAAAATTTTCCTAATTCTGATGGGCGTATAAAATGGCAGTATCAATATAGCAATGTGATTTTTTTTTAACAAACGATTTTTTGCTTGTGGAGTTTTGAGGCCCAACTCTAGCACGATAAATGCTGTATAAAATTTCACGGCTGAAAAAAATTGCAGTATTACTATACCAGGAAAATTTGCCAAATTAAGATGGACATATAAGAATGCAGTATCAACATAGCAATTCTATTCGTAACCAAAAAATGTTTTTTGTTTTGAAGTCCAACTGTAACACGAAAAATGCCATATAAAATGTCACTGCAGAAAAAAATTGCAGTATTACAATGCCAGCAAAATATGCTCACTTCAGGTGAACGTATAAGTTTGCAGTATCAATATAGCAATGCTATTGAGATCCAACCAAGTCTGGCTGTATGCTTTTGAAGCATCAACAAAAATAGTGTATAATATGTCTCTGTTCAGAACAATTTACAGGATTAAGAGCAAAAAGAATATTATTATCCCTGAGAAGGGCTTTTGGTATCAGTTGCAGCAGAAAGGGCGGGCAATTTACCCTATCCTGTCCTACATGTTCCCTTCAGCTCAATCTCTCCCTATGTGCTGCTAACAGTAGTATTATCATTAGCTCTGGGAAGGGCTGTTGTTGTACTTAAAAGAAATTTAAAGTGGTTGTATCCCTGGCTAATACACAGCTACAATTCTGTCCCTCTTTCACCAGCACCTTTCTCTGCTCTACTTGTTTCTGGGGTATAGTGTGACGAGCATAGCATCACAGATCTTATATAGATCTGATGACGCTATGCAGCCAGCCAATCACAGTAATGTCACAACCAAGATGGCAACGGCATTACAGTGACTGGCATGCAATCCCCACATGTTCATTGGCTGTCTGAAAAGTTCCAAAAAAGCGGGGACTGGAGCTCCCGCTAGAACATTTAAAAAATACTCACCGAATTATGAGCATCCCGAGTAGACTGATGCTCGAGTGAGTAATGAGTAGTGACGAGTATGCTTGCTCATCACTACTGTGGACCTATTAGGCTTAAAACCTGTTTGGTAATCAATAGTGTTGAGCATTCCGATACCGCAAGTATCGGGTATCGGCCGATATTAGCGGTATCGGAATTCCGATACTTAGTTCCGATACTTTTGTCATATCGGATTCCGGAATCGGAATCGGAATAGGAAGTTCCCATCATGCTATGAGCCTGCTTGCTTTGATTAAGCCAATGGGAATCCTCCGAAGTGTGGGCACATCCTGTTAGGCATGTAGGCATGTTAACTATTGGCATGGCTGTGATTGGCTGCCGAAATGATGTCATGATGCACTATAAAAGCCACCGCAGCCGCCATTTCTGGTCACTCTGCTGTGAATTCAGTTAGGGACAGGCTGCTGTAGAAGACTGTGAGGGACAGTTAGAAATAGCGATTCCACCAAACATCTAGTGCTTTACCCAGGCTACATAAACCACCACTGTAGCCTTCTTTGCCCTAGCAGCAGTGTTCACAGCTGTCTGCAAGGGCTGTGTGAGTGCAGCTCACGCTGTGGAGTGCGTCCTGCAGCCACGTCAGGCTGTAGGCCACCCAGTGTGATCACTGCTGCCTCATACATCTTTTATTTTTTGAGCTGCATTTTTTACATAATTTCAATCTAGTGTGCTTCCATCCGTATCCATATACGTTGGTTGCAAACACTAGTAGTAGACAGCGGAGCCTTTCTGCAGCCTTTCAGTGCTAGTGTCCACTTTGCTGCACTGTTCACGGCTGTCTGAGAGGTCTCTGACTGTGTGTGAGTGCAGCTCACGCTGAGTAGTGTGTCCTGCAGCTACGTCTGGCTGTAGGACGCTCAGCGTGCGTCAGTGCCTCACACATATTTTTATTTGAGTGCAGCTCATTTTTTCTTCTATTAGTGTGCATCCATCCGTCTCCATCTACGGTGGTTGCAAACACTATATAGGAGTACACAGCGGAGCCTTTCTGCAGCCTGTCAGTGCCAGTGCCCACTTAGCTGCACTGTTGACGGCTGTCTGAGAGGCCTCTGACTGTGTGTGAGTGCAGCTCACGTTGAGTAGAGTGTCCTGCAGCTACGTCTGGTTGTAGGACGCTCAACGTGCGTCACTGCCTCACACATATTTGTCTTTGAGTGCAGCTCATTTTTTCTTCTCCTATTAGTGTGCATCCATCCGTATCCATCAACATTGGTTGGTTGCAAACACTATATAGGAGTAGATAGAGGAGCCTTTTTTTCTGGCTTGTGCCCTGCCGGCGCAGCCAGATTAGTATTACCCAATTTTTTTGGAGCCTCATCTTTTGCATTGTAGGTTACCTGCCTGCATTGTAATAGCTCCAAAAAGTTGGTGATACTATCAGTTTCAATTCTTTGTTCACATACTTTGAGTTTGTTTCCAACAAAGAAACCACAAAAAAAGTTCACCAAACACTACATTTGGAACTTGTGTAGGCCACATCAGCTCCTATTAAAGTCTAGTCCACACACACACACTTCATAAAATTAGTGTTTCTTGTACCTGTAACCAGCTGTTCAGGAATAAGCACACTAAGGCCCCCCTTTGTACTTTTTTGCCTATCTTAAGCAGTCTTGCAAGATGAAGAAGGCAGGGAGTAAGGCGCGTGGGCGTGGGCGTGGGCGTGGAGTTTCAGCAGGGAGAGGACGTGGGGATTCTGCAGGGAGAGGACGTGGGGATTCTACAGGTAGAGGACGTGGGGATTCTGGGCCTGCTGCGGGCACCAGTGGATCAGCATCCCCCAGTTTTAGCAGGCAACAGTCCTTTATGCGCAGCTTTGTAGGACCTCAACGTACCCCACTGCTGCGGGAGGAACAAATTGAAGCCGTTGTCGGATGGATGGCAGCTAACGCATCGACTTCAATTACTTCCGCATCCTCTCAGGGTCAGAGCACCGAAGAGCAACCATCTGTCTCTTCACCACCTGCCAAAGTGCCCAGGCAGTCAGAGAGACATGGACAGGAGCCATCACAGTCTCTACTTCTGTTCTCGGAATCTGTTGGCTTGGAAAGAGGGGGCCAGCCAAGCAGCATTCCTGAATGTGAAGAAGAGGGAGTATGCAGTGATGTGCAACTTCTTTGTCCCTCTGAATCTGAAGAGGCGAGTGGGCCAGTGCCTATGGTCAGCACACCTCAGTACGCATCAGATGATGACGAGACTCAGTTGCCACTTTCTGGTGCGTACGGTGCTGGCGAGACAACCCCGGAGAAGCAGCTGTTTGAAGAGGGGAGGGAAGATGATGAGGTCCTTGACCCATCATGGCGTGAGCAACAGGAAGGTGGTGGGAGCAGCTCGGAGGAAGAGATTCCCCTACCGGCCAAAACAGGAGGCAGAGGGAGGGGGAAGACTTGGTTGCCTGTACCCTCCACTTCGGCACCCGTTAGGAGCATTCCTCCTTCCAAAGGCAAACCGGGCGCTCACAAGAGTTGCAGTGCGTGGTCCTTTTTTGACACAGTTGCAGATGACATTTGCTTTGTCAAATGCAAGCTGTGTCATCAGAGAGTCAAAAGAGGGAGAAATGTCAGCAACCTCAATACCACAAATATGTGGAAACATGTGCGCACCAAGCACGAGTTGGAGTTGCAGAGACACCCTGAAGACGTAGGCCAACGTACAGCACCACCTACCACCTCTTCAGTTCGTGTTGGGCCCTCTTCCTCCAGCTCACACACTGCTGGTTCGGCTTCCTCACAGGATCGCCAAGGAAGAACCTCTGCCACTGTTGTCCGGAGACCCTGTCAGATTACACCCATAGCAGCACGTTCCCATCCATCACAGCCATCGGTAGCACAGGCATGGGATAAAAGGCGCCCTTACTCGGCAAACCATCCCCGAGCACAGTCTCTGAATGCTGGCATTGCCAAACTTCTGGCAGTTGAAATGCTGTCATTCAGGCTGGTGGACACTGACACCTTCCGGGACTTAATGGCATTGGCAGTCCCCCAACACAACGTGCCCAGCCGCTTTTATTTCAGCAGACGAGCCGTCCCTGCCCTGCAGAAACATGTTGAGGGCAAAATAAAACATGCGCTACTAAACGCCGTTAGTAGCAAGGTCCACCTGACCACCGATGCGTGGACCAGTAACCATGGACAGGGACGATACCTTTCCCTCACTGCCCACTGGGTCAATGTTGTGGAGCCGGGTACGGATCTGGAGAGTGGCGCTGTACGTGTTCTTCCAACGCCACGGATTGCAGGACTCCAGTCTGTACACATAGACTCCTCCTCCTACTCAAGTTCCTCAGAAACAGCAGAGCAGGAGCCTGTTACGACCGATATGAGCACAGCCGTGGCCAAACGTCAACAGGCTGTACTCAAATTAATTTCTTTGGGGAATCGAAGCCACACAGCGCAGGAGCTCTGGAATGCTATCAAGCTGGAGAGCGATGTGTGGTTTGGGCCAGCGAATCTCCAGCCGGGCTTGGTAGTGTGTGACAATGGCCGAAATCTGGTGGCAGCTCTTGGCCTAGGCAACCTCACACACATCCCATGTCTGGCACATGTTCTTAACTTGGTCGTGCAGAGCTTTCTGAGGGACTATCCGGATCTTGCTGCACTGTTGCACAAGGTCCGCATAGAGTGCGCTCACTTGCGACGTTCCAGCACGGCAAGATCGCGCCTCGCTGCTCTGCAGCGACGATTTGGCCTTCCGGAACATCGCATCATATGTGACCTACCCACCCGGTGGAATTCAACGTTACATATGTTGGAGCGGTTGTGTGAGCAGCAGGCAGCAGTCATGGAGTACCAGCTGCATCAGGCGCAAACAAGTCGCACTGTGCGCCGTTCACACTTCAGCACCATTGAGTGGGCCTCTATGAAGGACATCTGCCTCGTTTTGCGTGCCTTCGATGAATCCACGCGGATGGCGAGTGCAGATGATGCACTAGTCAGCATGACTGTCCCCCTTATCTGCCTGCTTCAACAAACACTGCAAGCACTAAGGGATGAGGTTTCAGAAGAGGTGGAGGATGAGGAGTCCCAAATGCCATCTGCTTCTGGACAGTCTGCGCTACGTGTTTCCTCACAAAGGCCTAGGCAGGGGACACTTTGTGAGGAGGATGAGGAGGAGTCGATGGAGGAGGAAGACATCTCACCAGAGGAGGGAGGTACACAAACCTCTACTCAGTATGTACAGCGAGGGTGGGGTGATGCAGAGCAGGCCGAGGTCACGCCTCAAACAGGGGACAGCGGTTCTTTGGCAGTTGGGAGTCTGCAGCACATGGTTGATTTCATGCTGCAGTGCCTGAGAAACGACCGCCGCATCGCCCACATTCTCGTCTCGGCTGATTATTGGGTGTACACCCTCCTAGATCCTCGCTACCGGGACAGCGTACAAAGGCTCATACCAACGTTGAACCGGGAGCGTAAAATGCGGGAGTACGAAGAGTCACTGGTGCAGTCCATAATGTTTTCCATTCCACCCGACAGCATTGTTGCTAGTGCTTTACAAAGCAGCTCTGTGCGTCGAGGCAGTGGAGGAAACTCTGCACAAAGAGGGAGCAGAGGCAGCGCCGCAGCACAAGGCAAGACCACTATGGCCCAAATGTGGCAAAGTTTTGTGTGTCCACCACAATTGTCTACACCATCAGCGACACCTCGAGTCAGCAGGAGGCAACGCTTCCGTCAGATGGTGTCAGACTACATGTCTTGCCCTGTCGCTGTACTCCCAGATGGCTCTTCCCCCTTCAAGTTTTGGGTCTCTAAGCTGGATACATGGCCAGAGCTTAGCCAGTATGCATTGGAGGTGCTGGCTTGCCCTGCTGCCAGTGTATTATCGGAACGTGTCTTTAAACAGAGTCAGCATGGGTTTCTAACTAATAAGTCATGTCAGACTAACTTAATTCCCTTCTATGACGGTATCACTGATTGGGTGGATCAAGGAAATGCTGTAGATATAGTATATCTTGACTTCAGCAAAGCATTTGACAAAGTCTCTCATACAATCCTTATTGAAAAAATGACTAAGTATGGAATGGACAAGGCAACTGTTAGGTGGATTCATAACTGGCTTTGTGATCGGACCCAAAGAGTGGTCGTAAATGGCTGCACATCCAGTTGGAAGAATGTCTCAAGTGGGGTACCACAGGGCTCTGTCCTGGGCCCTGTATTGTTCAACATCTTTATCAACGATTTAGATGAAGGAATTGAGGGTAAACTGATTAAATTTGCTGATGACACAAAGCTAGGAGGGATAGCTAATACTAGAGAAGAGAGAGAGAGGATTCAAAAAGATTTAAATAAACTGGAGAAGTGGGCAGCAACTAACAGAATGGTTTTTAACAGGGAGAAATGCAAAGTACTACATCTGGGCAATAAAAATGAAAAAAGCATATATAGAATGGGAGGAATAGGGCTAAGTGACAGCACATGTGAAAAAGACTTGGGTATACTAATAGATCACAGACTGAATATGAGTCAACAGGGTGATGCAGCAGCAAAAAAGGCAAATGCAATTCTAGGATGTATTAACAGAAGCATACAGTCTAGATCACGTGAAGTCATTATTTCCCTCTACTCCTCTTTGGTCAGACCTCATCTAGAATATTGTGTCCAGTTTTGGGCACCACATTTTAAAAAAGACATCAACAAACTGGAGCAAGTTCAGAAAAGAGCGACCAGAATGGTGACCGGTCTGCAAACCCTGTCTTATGAGGAAAGGTTGCAGGATTTGGGAATGTTTAGTTTGCAAAAGAGAAGACTGAGAGGAGACTTAATAGCTGTCTACAAATATCTAAAGGGCTGTCACATTGTAGAAGGATCAACTTTATTCTCATTTGCACAAGGAAAGACTAGAAGCAATGGGATGAAACTGAATGGGAAGAGACACAGATTAGATATTAGAAAAAACTTTTTGACAGTTAGAGTGATCAATGAGTGGAACAGGCTGCCACGAGAAGTGGTGAGTTCTCCTTCAATGGAAGTCTTCAAACAGAGGCTGGACAGACATCTGACTGGGATGATTTAGCGAATCCTGCTTTGAGCAGGGGGTTGGACCAGATGGCCCAGGAGGTCCCTTCCAACTCTACGATTCTATGATTCTAGTGCCGCAGGTGGTGTACTAACAGACCGTCGCACGCGACTATCTTCCGATAATGTTGACCGGCTGACTTTTCTGAAAATGAACAAGGCCTGGATCTCCAAAGACTTTGCCATTCCTCTTACAGACTAAATTAGTGGTTGGCAACTGTATCCAGGTCTGCTGGTGTGTTCATTTTTCTACCACCTGAACTATAATCCCTTTGCTTCAACACAGCCAGTTGTCGCTCAGATGTGTCGTCTGCACAGAGAAACACACTAGCTCCTGTGTTAGTGGGGTTCAGTAATGCCAGCTGATCCCCTGCTGTGTGGACGGCAAAGTCACCAGCTCCATCAACATTCAAACCACTACTGATTTTTAACCGTGCCCAACTTAGGTCTCTGGCTCCACTGTCTCTACTATTTCCCCTGACCTCCAACCCCGCCATCTACATCTCTGAAGTGGCGTCAGCACAATCTACACTTGTTCCTGTGTTCCTGTGGCTCAGTCCCATCAGTTTATCCCCTGATGTGTGTCCGGCAAGGTCTCCTGCTCTGTCCACATTCCCATAACCAGTAGTGGGAATGAGGACAGAGCTGGCGAACTTGCCGGACAAACATCAGGGGATCAACTGATGGGACTGAGCACCAGTAACACAGGAACAAGTGTAGATTGTGCTGACGCCACTTCAGAGATGTAGCTGGCGGGGTTGGAGGCCAGGGTAAATAGTAGAGACAGTGGAGCCAGAGGCCTAAGTGGAGCATGGTTAGAATCAGTAGTAGTCCACAACCTCCATAAAAACCGCTGCCCATTGGCCTCTGCATTCGGCATGCGTAATCCTGGGCTCCAGCAGCGTCAGTTGGTGTTCAGAAGTGTCGTCTCCACAGAGCCAAACACATTCGTTAGAGTGTTAGTGGGGTTCAGCACTGCCAGCTGTTCCCCTGCTATGGAGATGGCAAGTCTCCTGCTGCCTTCACCTGCCAAAATCCAGTAGGCCACAGCCTGCTCCTCGCCTAATCCTGGGCTCCAACAGCGTCAGTTGGTGTTCAGAAGTGTCGTCTCCACAGAGCCAAACACATTCATTAGAGTGTTAGTGGGGTTCAGCACTGCCAGCTGTTCCCCTGCTGTGGAGATGGCAAGTCTCCTGCTGCCTTCACCTGCCAAAATCCAGTAGGCCCCAGCCTGCTCCTCGCCTAATCCTGGGCTCCAACAGCGTCAGTTGGTGTTCAGAAGTGTCGTCTCCACAGAGCCAAACACATTCGTTAGAGTGTTAGTGGGGTTCAGCACTGCCAGCTGTTCCCCTGCTGTGGAGATGGCAAGTCTCCTGCTGCCTTCACCTGCCAAAATCCAGTAGGCCCCAGCCTGCTCCTCGCCTAATCCTGGGCTCCAACAGCGTCAGTTGGTGTTCAGAAGTGTCGTCTCCACAGAGCCAAACACATTCGTTAGAGTGTTAGTGGGGTTCAGCACTGCCAGCTGTTCCCCTGCTGTGGAGATGGCAAGTCTCCTGCTGCCTTCACCTGCCAAAATCCAGTAGGCCCCAGCCTGCTCCTCGCCTAATCCTGGGCTCCAACAGCGTCAGTTGGTGTTCAGAAGTGTCGTCTCCACAGAGCCAAACACATTCGTTCGAGTGTTAGTGGGGTTCAGCACTGCCAGCTGTTCCCCTGCTGTGGAGATGGCAAGTCTCCTGCTGCCTTCACCTGCCAAAATCCAGTAGGCCCCAGCCTGCTCCTCGCCTAATCCTGGGCTCCAACAGCGTCAGTTGGTGTTCAGAAGTGTCGTCTCCACAGAGCCAAACACATTCGTTAGAGTGTTAGTGGCGTTCAGCACTGCCAGCTGTTCCCCTGCTGTGGAGATGGCAAGTCTCCTGCTGCCTTCACCTGCCAAAATCCAGTAGGCCCCAGCCTGCTCCTCGCCTAATCCTGGGCTCCAACAGCGTCAGTTGGTGTTCAGAAGTGTCGTCTCCACAGAGCCAAACACATTCGTTAGAGTGTTAGTGGGGTTCAGCACTGCCAGCTGTTCCCCTGCTGTGGAGATGGCAAGTCTCCTGCTGCCTTCACCTGCCAAAATCCAGTAGGCCACAGCCTGCTCCTCGCCTAATCCTGGGCTCCAACAGCGTCAGTTGGTGTTCAGAAGTGTCGTCTCCACAGAGCCAAACACATTCGTTAGAGTGTTAGTGGGGTTCAGCACTGCCAGCTGTTCCCCTGCTGTGGAGATGGCAAGTCTCCTGCTGCCTTCACCTGCCAAAATCCAGTAGGCCCCAGCCTGCTCCTCGCCTAATCCTGGGCTCCAACAGCGTCAGTTGGTGTTCAGAAGTGTCGTCTCCACAGAGCCAAACACATTCGTTAGAGTGTTAGTGGGGTTCAGCACTGCCAGCTGTTCCCCTGCTGTGGAGATGGCAAGTCTCCTGCTGCCTTCACCTGCCAAAATCCAGTAGGCCACAGCCTGCTCCTCGCCTAATCCTGGGCTCCAACAGCGTCAGTTGGTGTTCAGAAGTGTCGTCTCCACAGAGCCAAACACATTCGTTAGAGTGTTAGTGGGGTTCAGCACTGCCAGCTGTTCCCCTGCTGTGGAGATGGCAAGTCTCCTGCTGCCTTCACCTGCCAAAATCCAGTAGGCCACAGCCTGCTCCTCGCCTAATCCTGGGCTCCAACAGCGTCAGTTGGTGTTCAGAAGTGTCGTCTCCACAGAGCCAAACACATTCGTTAGAGTGTTAGTGGGGTTCAGCACTGCCAGCTGTTCCCCTGCTGTGGAGATGGCAAGTCTCCTGCTGCCTTCACCTGCCAAAATCCAGTAGGCCCCAGCCTGCTCCTCGCCTAATCCTGGGCTCCAACAGCGTCAGTTGGTGTTCAGAAGTGTCGTCTCCACAGAGCCAAACACATTCGTTCGAGTGTTAGTGGGGTTCAGCACTGCCAGCTGTTCCCCTGCTGTGGAGATGGCAAGTCTCCTGCTGCCTTCACCTGCCAAAATCCAGTAGGCCCCAGCCTGCTCCTCGCCTAATCCTGGGCTCCAACAGAGTCAGTTGGTGTTCAGAAGTGTCGTCTCCACAGAGCCAAACACATTCGTTAGAGTGTTAGTGGGGTTCAGCACTGCCAGCTGTTCCCCTGCTGTGGAGATGGCAAGTCTCCTGCTGCCTTCACCTGCCAAAATCCAGTAGGCCCCAGCCTGCTCCTCGCCTAATCCTGGGCTCCAACAGCGTCAGTTGGTGTTCAGAAGTGTCGTCTCCACAGAGCCAAACACATTCGTTAGAGTGTTAGTGGGGTTCAGCACTGCCAGCTGTTCCCCTGCTGTGGAGATGGCAAGTCTCCTGCTGCCTTCACCTGCCAAAATCCAGTAGGCCACAGCCTGCTCCTCGCCTAATCCTGGGCTCCAACAGCGTCAGTTGGTGTTCAGAAGTGTCGTCTCCACAGAGCCAAACACATTCGT
This sequence comes from Dendrobates tinctorius, assembly GCF_039654945.1. Taxonomy (NCBI): domain Eukaryota; kingdom Metazoa; phylum Chordata; class Amphibia; order Anura; family Dendrobatidae; genus Dendrobates; species Dendrobates tinctorius. The sequence goes on along the minus strand of NW_027361790.1, from coordinate 4,675,034 downwards.
TCAAGTGTTAGTGGGGTTCATCATTGCCAGCTGATCCCCTGCTGTGGAGATGGCAGTCTCTCCTGCTGTCTCCGCATTACAAAGACAGTAGGCCTCTGCCCACACCCTCCTATTTCCTGGGCTTCAACACAGCCAGTTGTAGTTCGGAAGTGCCGTCCACACGGAAAGAGATACTTGCTCCCGTGTCTCAGTGGGGTTCAGTAACGTCAGCTGGTCCCCTGCTGTGTGGATGGCAGTCTCTCCTGCTGTCACCTCATTCAAAATACAGTAGGCCTCTGCCTACACCCTCCTATTTCCTGGGCTTCAACACAGCCAGTTGTAGTTCGGAAGTGCCGTCCACACGGAAAGAGATACTTGCTCCCGTGTCTCAGTGGGGTTCAGTAACGTCAGCTGATCCCCTGCTGTGTGGATGGCAGTCTCTCCTGCTGTCACCTCATTCAAAATACAGTAGGCCTCTGCCTACACCCTCCTATTTCCTGGGCTTCAACACAGCCAGTTGTAGTTCGGAAGTGCCGTCCACACGGAAAGAGATACTTGCTCCTGTGTCTCAGTGGGGTTCAGTAACGTCAGCTGATCCCCTGCTGTGTGGATGGCAGTCTCTCCTGCTGTCACCTCATTCAAAATACAGTAGGCCTCTGCCTACACCCTCCTATTTCCTGGGCTTCAACACAGCCAGTTGTAGTTCGGAAGTGCCGTCCACACGGAAAGAGATACTTGCTCCCGTGTCTCAGTGGGGTTCAGTAACGTCAGCTGGTCCCCTGCTGTGTGGATGGCAGTCTCTCCTGCTGTCACCTCATTCAAAATACAGTAGGCCTCTGCCTACACCCTCCTATTTCCTGGGCTTCAACACAGCCAGTTGTAGTTCGGAAGTGCCGTCCACACGGAAAGAGATACTTGCTCCCGTGTCTCAGTGGGGTTCAGTAACGTCAGCTGATCCCCTGCTGTGTGGATGGCAGTCTCTCCTGCTGTCACCTCATTCAAAATACAGTAGGCCTCTGCCTACACCCTCCTATTTCCTGGGCTTCAACACAGCCAGTTGTAGTTCGGAAGTGCCGTCCACACGGAAAGAGATACTTGCTCCCGTGTCTCAGTGGGGTTCAGTAACGTCAGCTGATCCCCTGCTGTGTGGATGGCAGTCTCTCCTGCTGTCACCTCATTCAAAATACAGTAGGCCTCTGCCTACAGCCTCCTATTTCCTGGGCTTCAACACAGCCAGTTGTAGTTCGGAAGTGCCGTCCACACGGAAAGAGATACTTGCTCCCGTGTCTCAGTGGGGTTCAGTAACGTCAGCTGATCCCCTGCTTTGTGGATGGCAGTCTCTCCTGCTGTCACCTCATTCAAAATACAGTAGGCCTCTGCCTACACCCTCCTATTTCCTGGGCTTCAACACAGCCAGTTGTAGTTCGGAAGTGCCGTCCACACGGAAAGAGATACTTGCTCCCGTGTCTCAGTGGGGTTCAGTAACGTCAGCTGATCCCCTGCTGTGTGGATGGCAGTCTCTCCTGCTGTAACCTCGTTCAAAATACAGTAGGCCTCTGCCTACACCCTCCTATTTCCTGGGCTTCAACACAGCCAGTTGTAGTTCGGAAGTGCCGTCCACACGGAAAGAGATACTTGCTCCCGTGTCTCAGTGGGGTTCAGTAATGTCAGCTGATCCCCTGCTGTGTGGATGGCAGTCTCTCCTGCTGTCACCTCATTCAAAATACAGTAGGCCTCTGCCTACACCCTCCTATTTCCTGGGCTTCAACACAGCCAGTTGTAGTTCGGAAGTGCCGTCCACACGGAAAGAGATACTTGCTCCCGTGTCTCAGTGGGGTTCAGTAATGTCAGCTGATCCCCTGCTGTGTGGATGGCAGTCTCTCCTGCTGTCACCTCATTCAAAATACAGTAGGCCTCTGCCTACACCCTCCTATTTCCTGGGCTTCAACACAGCCAGTTGTAGTTCGGAAGTGCCGTCCACACGGAAAGAGATACTTGCTCCCGTGTCTCAGTGGGGTTCAGTAACGTCAGCTGATCCCCTGCTGTGTGGATGGCAGTCTCTCCTGCTGTAACCTCATTCAAAATACAGTAGGCCTCTGCCTACACCCTCCTATTTCCTGGGCTTCAACACAGCCAGTTGTAGTTCGGAAGTGCCGTCCACACGGAAAGAGATACTTGCTCCCGTGTCTCAGTGGGGTTCAGTAACGTCAGCTGATCCCCTGCTGTGTGGATGGCAGTCTCTCCTGCTGTCACCTCATTCAAAATACAGTAGGCCTCTGCCTACACCCTCCTATTTCCTGGGCTTCAACACAGCCAGTTGTAGTTCGGAAGTGCCGTCCACACGGAAAGAGATACTTGCTCCCGTGTCTCAGTGGGGTTCAGTAACGTCAGCTGATCCCCTGCTGTGTGGATGGCAGTCTCTCCTGCTGTAACCTCATTCAAAATACAGTAGGCCTCTGCCTACACCCTCCTATTTCCTGGGCTTCAACACAGCCAGTTGTAGTTCGGAAGTGCCGTCCACACGGAAAGAGATACTTGCTCCCGTGTCTCAGTGGGGTTCAGTAATATCAGCTGATCCCCTGCTGTGTGGATGGCAGTCTCTCCTGCTGTAACCTCATTCAAAATACAGTAGGCCTCTGCCTACACCCTCCTATTTCCTGGGCTTCAACACAGCCAGTTGTAGTTCGGAAGTGCCGTCCACACGGAAAGAGATACTTGCTCCCGTGTCTCAGTGGGGTTCAGTAATGTCAGCTGATCCCCTGCTGTGTGGATGGCAAAGTCTCCTGCTGCCTACACAGTCGTACCACTACTGATATTTAACCGTGCTCCAATTAGGCCTGTGGCTCCACTGTCTCTCGTATTTCCCCTGTCCTCCAACCCTGCCAGTTACAGCTCCGAAGTGGCGTCTGCACAATCCACACTTGTTCCTGTGTTACAGGTGTTCAGTCCGGTCAGTTAATCCCCTGATGTGTGTCCGGCAATGTCGCCTGCTCTGTCCACATTCCCATTATGGTGTATGGTGTATCATATCGGTGTCGGGATCGCTGGTGAGTCACTTAGTGTGACGGGGCCAGTCATACCCTGGGGCATTTTCATTCTGGAGTTTGCCCAGAGCCTCCTCCAACTCTTCCACTGTCAGGGATTGATCTAGACTTTCAATAGATTCTACTGAAAATTTAAGAAGTATAACCCCCCCTCCAAGTGTGTCATTATATCCTCCTCTCATGCAGCAGATATAGTGGTGTATACAGTGGGGGAAATAAGTATTTGATCCCTTGCTGATTTTGTAAGTTTGCCCAGCCCACTGACAAAGACATGAACAGTCTATAATTTTAAGGGTAGGTTAATTTTAACATAGAGATGTAGACTATCAAACATAAAAGCCATAAAATCACATTGTATAAATTATATAAATTTATTTGCATTTTGCGGTGAGAAATAAGTATTTGATCCATCTGGCAAACAAGACTTAACCGCTTCTTGACCGCCGACGGTAGATAAACCTCAGTGCTAACAGGGCTTTGTACAGTGCCAACGTTTGTGTACGGTTGGCGGTGTTGTGCTGATCAGGACCTTATAATGAAGGGATCCCGGTGCACAATGCTTCCTGTGACCCCCAACCTCATCGAGACCTGATTGGTTCAGGTCCTGATGACGTCAGCATCACATCAGCCACTGATACAGATCACTGGAAAAGTTTGTTGTAGCAACGATCTGCCTCATAGTAACGCTGTTTCTCCTCTGATCTCTTGTCAGTGAGAGATTAGAGAAACAGTGTGACAAGTGCTGCTGGATACAACTGTGCCAGTCAGCGATCTTGTTATAAAGTAAAGAAAAAAACAGATAAGGCAGGTTAGGATTAGTGCTATAGTTAGGGTTAATGTTAGGATAAAATTAGGGTTACTGCTAAAGTTAGGGTTACTGTTAGGGTTAGTTCTACTGTTAGGCTAACGTTCGGGTTACTGTTAGGGTTAGGGTTACTGTTAGAGTTAGTTTTACTGTTAGGCTAAAGTTAGGGATAGGGTTAGGCTAAAGTTAGGGTTAGGGTTAGGCTAAAATTAGGGTTATTGTTAGGCTAAAATTAGGGTTAGGCTAAAGTTAGGGTTAGGATTAGGCTAAAGCTAGGGTTAGGGCCAGGCTAAAGTTATTTTTGTGGTTAGTGTTATGGTTGTGATTAGGGTTAGGGGTGTGTTGGTGTTAGGGTTGTGGTTATGGTTATAGTTAGGGTTGGGATTAGGGTTAGGGGTGTGTTGGGGTTAGGGTTGGAATTAGAATTCCCTTCTGAGATCTGCCATGTGCCCAAACAGTGGTTTACCCCACATATGGGGTATCGGCGTACTGAGGACAAATTGTACAACAACTTTGAAGGTCAAATTTCTCCTGTTACCCTTGTGAAGATAAAAAATTGGGGGCTAAAAGATCAAACATTAGATCTACATTATAAAATTTAGTGAAACAATTGGGGGTTCAAAGTGCTCACCACACATCTAGAGAAGTTCCTTGAGTGGTCTAGTTTCCAAAATGGGGTCACTTGTGGGGGGTTTCTACTGTTTAGGCACATCAAGAGCTCTGCAAACGCAACATGGCGCCCACAGACCATTCCATCAAAGTCTGCATTCCAAAATGTCACTCCTTCCCTTCCGAACTCAATCGTGTGCCCAAACAGTAGTGTTCTCCCATATATAGAGTACCAGCGTACTTAAGACAAATAGGACAACAACTTTTGGGGTCCAATTTCTCCTGTCACCCTTGTGAATATAAAAAATTGGGAGCTAAAAGATCATTTTTTTCCAACAAAAATTATTTTTTATTTTCACGGCTCTACGTTATAAACTTATGTGAAGCACTTGTGGGTTCAAAGTGCTCACCAAACATCTAGATAAGTTCCTTGGGTTGTCTAGTTTCCACAATGGTGTCACTTGGGGGGTGTTCCACTGTTTAGGTACATCAGGGGCTCTCCAAACGCGACATGGTGTCTGTTCTCAATTCCTGCCAATTCTACATTTAAAAAGTCAAACGGCCCTCCTTCCCTTCTGAGATCTGCCGTGTGCCCAAATAGTGGTTTACCCCCACATATAGGGTATCGGCGTACTCAGGAAAAAATTGCACAACAGGTTTTGGGGTCTAATATCTCCTGTTACCCTTGGGAAAATAAAAATTTTGGGGCGAAAAGATAATTTTTGTGTTTTTTTGTTAAATATGATTTTTTATTTTCACGGTTCTACGTTATAAACTTATGTGAAGCATTTGGGGGTTCAAAGTGCTCACCACACATCTAGATAAGTTCCTTAGGTGGTCTAGTTTCCAAAATGGTGTCACTTATGGGGGGTTTCTACTGTTTAGGCATATCAGGGTCTCTACAAACGTGACATGGCATCCGATCTCAATTACAGCCAATTCTGCATTAAAAGTCAAATGGCGCTCCTTCCCTTCCGAACTCTGCCATGCTCCCAAACAGTGGTTTACCCCCACATATGGGGTATCGACGTATTCAGGAGAAATTAGACAAAAAATGTTGTGGCTCATTTTCTCTCTTTACAGTTGTGAGAATAAAAAAATTGGTTCTGAAATAAAATGTTTGTGAAAAAAAGTTAAATGTTCATTTTTTCCTTCCACATTGCTTCAGTTCCTGTGACGCACGTAAAGGGTTAATTAACTTTTTGAATGAGTTTTTAGAATGGTGTCACTTTTGGTTATTTTCTGTCATATTGACCCCCTAAATGCACTTCCAATGTGAGGTGATCCCTAAAAAATTGGTTTTGTAAATTTGGTTGGAAAAATGAGAAATCGCTGGTCAACTTTTAACCCTTATAACTTCCTAACAAAAAAATTATGTTTCAAAAATTGTGCTGATGTAAATTAGACATATATGAAATGTTATTCATTAACTATTTTATGCGATATGACTCTTTGATTTAAGGACATAAAAATTAAAAGATTGAAAATTGCAAAATTTTCACATTTTTGCCAAATTTTCATTTTTTTAACACATAAATGCAAGTCATATCAAAGAAATTTTACCACTATCATAAAGTACAATATATCACAAGAAAACCATCTCAAAATCAACGGGATCTGTTGAAGCGTTCTAGAGTTATGACCTCATAAAGTGGCACTGGTCAGCATTGAAAAAATTGGCCCCGTCACAAAGGCAAAAACAGGCTCTGGCGCAACGTTTTTTGTAGCTGATGAGGAGGTTTGTGCACATGTCAGGAGGAATTTTGGTCCACTCCTCTTTGCAGATCATCTCTAAATCATTAGGATTTGGAGGCTGTCACTTGGCACATCGGAGCTTCAACTCCCTCCATAAGTTTTCTATGTTCTATAAGATTAAGGTCAGGAGACTGGCTAGGCCACTCCATGACCTTAGAGTGCTTCTTTTTGAGCCACTCATTTGTTGCCTTGACTGTATGTTTTGGGTCATTGTCTTGCTGGAAAACCCAGCCACGACCCATTTTTAAAGTCCTGGCGGAGGGAAGGAGGTTGTCACTCAGGACATTATGGTGCCCTTAGCAGAGAAACACCCCCAAAACATAATGTTTCCACCTCCATGCTTGACTATGGGGATGGTGTTCTTTGAGTCATAGGCAGCATTTCTCTTCCTCCAAACATGGCGAGTTGAGTTAGTGCTAAAGAGCTCAATTTTTGTCTCATCTGACCACAGCACCTTCTCCCAATCACTCACAGAATCATCCAGGTGTTCATTGGCAAACTTCAGATGGGCCTGCACATGTGCTTCTTGAGCAGGGGGACCTTGTGGGCGCTGCAAGATTTTACACCTTTACGGCATAATGTGTTAGCAATGGTTTTCTTGGGGACTGTGGTCCCAGCTGCCTTGAGATCATTAACAAGTTCTCCCCGTGTAGTTTTAGACTGATCTCTCACTTTCCTCATGGTCAAGGATACCCCATCAGGTGAGATTTTGCATGGTGCCCCAGATCGATGTCAATTGACAGCCATTTTGTATTTCTTCCATTTTCTTACTATTGCACCAACAGTTGTCTCCTTCTCACCCAGCATCTTACTTATGGTTTTGCAGCCCATTCCAGCTTTGTGGAGGTCTATGATCTTGTCCCTGACATCCTTAGAAAACTCTTTTGTCTTGCCCACGTTGTAGAGGTTAGAGTCTGACTGATTAATTGAGTCTGTGGACAGGAGTCTTTTATAAAGGTGACTGTAAAACAGCTGTATTTAATGCAGCGGAGACATCCACCAGCCTGGTGATTCTTCCCAGTTTAGCTGCTGCGTTCACTTGGATGCCACGCTGTTGCAGTCCCTCTCCTTTTGAGCCTTACTGCGCATCATCCCCGCCGCCAAACTGCACCGGACTCTGCTCCTTCTGCAACGGACACCTTCCTACAGGTAGGTAGTCTACTATGCACACTGTGCTCTGGGCTAATGGTGATATACTACCTAGATGATAAGTGGGAGATCAGCTCCACAGGTCCATCTTATATGGCCACCAGGACATGCCTTGTTTGTTGGACATCTACATGAAACACCTTTGGCTAATCTCTCTATAAGCATCTACAATGTGCTCGCAACTTTGTTTATACAGCCTTACATATAAAGTGCATCCCTATAGTAACGCCTCAGTTCTAGTTCTTTAAGCTTACCTCCTCTGACGCATTTCCCTGTTGTGCGTGCTCCCTCCAGGCTCCAGGTGCTGGGTCTATAATGAGCTGCTGAGAAATTAATCGCTTCCATTTTTGCTATTGGAAGATGAAGTCAATCTGCTTGTGATGCTGACCATTTAAGTATGTCAAGTTGTAGAGGTGTCACTTTACCTGAATGAAGAAAGTGTTGGTGATTCCAATCTTTTGCTCATGACAGAGTTGCACAAGGCAGACCCCAACTTCATTCCTCACTAATAGACTGTGACTGTTGACCACTTCTGAATCCAATCCATCTCCAACTTTGGTGTTGAATTTGCCCATAAAGTAAATGAGGTCCCGTCTAAGATTTCTATTGAGTGCGCTTTGGACCTGGTTGTAGAAGTCATTAAAGTTCTATTTTAATGCTTGTTCTGTTTGCGCATAGACTTGGATGATGAGTGCATTTTGAGGTTTCCCTCTGATATGGATTGATATAACCCTATTATTGATGTACAGAGTACTCTGTATGCCCTTGTGATCCTTCTATGTTGGTCAGAATTGCATGTCCTTTTCTCATATCTATCTTACTTTCTACGTTGTAATGGTATATCTTTTTTGCAGCTCAGGCATCCCTTTTTGTAATGGACCACATCAGTAATTAGGCCCCCATTTTAGTTTCCATTTTTTGCATCCTTGTTCCCCTGATTCATTCAGATCTGTCTTTGCTTGTTCCCAGTCGCTTCCATTATGCTGTCGAGCTGGGGCAGCCCACTATTAAGTATCATATATAAAATATATTAAATATGATTCATAGATTTTTATGGTGAAGGTGTTATGGAGTAGGTCACCAAGTCTTTCCCCGACCCAGAGCCCTTGACCAGATAACTGCAATAGTTAGTATGTTATGTGTTGCCAGTTCTCAGCACTTTGAGATGGCTATAGGAAGGGAGGGACAGCATAATCGCTAGTATGAAAAAGAAAGATCTGGCAGTAAGTTGCAGACCAGCCAAAGACATATTTTTGGTTGTGCTAATTCTATGAGAATTGATATTGCACATCAGTGTACAACCCAAATATGAAAAAGAATAAATTGTTCTGAACATATTGCATGTTGGTTCTTAGAATACGGCAACACAAACCAAATTCTTTTTTAGTAAAACATAAAAAAAAATTTATCTGGTATCGCCAACACTATACTGTCCAGTAGAACAAAGTTAACATGTAATTTTTACAGCAAAATGTACGTCATAAAAAACAAAATCCAAAAATACATGGCACAATTGCTGTTATTTTTCAATTCCATACCAGTAGGAATTTATTTCTAATTTTCAGTATTTTATATTAAAACATTAATGTTGTCATCCAAAACTATAACTTGTCCTGCAAAAAATAAGCCCTGAAATGGTTACATTGATGGAAAAATAAAAAAAAGTTATGGCTCTTGGAATGCGATAAGATAAAAATGAAACCAAAAAAGTAGAACATTGCTGCAGTGTCTCTAAAGGGGTTAAAGAAGCACTCTCATCAAAGTTTTTATCCTCTTAATATATTGCAATCATAACGTTATATGGCACTGTGCATTTCCAATTGCTCATTTTGCCCTTCTACCCAGTTATTACTTCTCTTTTCCATTAGGTCTATGACTTTACATGATTAAAAACAGATCTAAATCCTTCTAAGCTCTATGTAGAAACAGGAAGCCAATTTTCCCTGATGAATCTACACTAGGTCGTGACACATGCTGGGTTCAGGTTTCCTCCACCAGGCATTGCATTACATATTTGCATGTTCCCTTGGTCTCATTTGACAACATTCATATACTGATGCTCCACCTGCAGGTTATACTTTGTACTTCTCAGATTGCTCTTGCATATATTTGTTCAATTTATTATTATAGCACATACATGACATGCTGATTTATTTATTATCTATTAATTTATTAATTTTTGTATTAATTTATTTTTCAACTTTATTTATTCCACCTGCATATGCGATTGACCCATTATCTGGGACATCATTTATTACATTTATGTATGCCTGGTGTTTTGGAGATTACTTTGGATCATTATATCCCCCCCCCCCGACTGTTATCTACATACCTTTTTAAATTGCTTTTAATTTTTGCTGTTTGTCAGCTTTATCTTTGATTCTAAATAAAACCATGTTTCTTCCTTTTCCATAATATTAGATGTCCACCTTTATTTGCTTTGCAGCTTTTTCCTCTCTCTTTTCAAAGTTCCTATTTTTGGATAGCCTCTTGTAGCACCCCTTTATTTATTATAGCATTGAGTTGCCGCTGGCAGCACAAGTTTTTGTTTTCCCGACCTATAGCCCATATAAGTACAAGAGATATCCGTGAAAAACAAGAAAATCGAAATAGTGAATGAGCCGTAATACTGATGCCCACAGAAGTGGATTATTTTTATGTAAGAGAGGGTAATCTAATTTGGATACTAACTGCTGTAACTTTATGAAAAAAAAAACAAATTATTGTGGAAGAGCTTTAGTAAATACCAGAAGTAAGATTCAGGTATAAGTTATCAAGTGTCACTGGCTAGTTCTAGAAATTATACTCCGATTACTCTCACTTTTTTTTATATCTGTCCATTTTTATTAAAATGTTAACAATTTTGACAAATAGTGAAGAGTCGAGTCAAACTTTTACATTACAAAGCAGAGGAAGTGAAAAAAGATGTCAATGACTCGCCGGCCACATTACAAAATAAAACATAAACAATGTATCAAAGATATAACCTGTATTTAAACAGACAATAAGACAGGACCCACACCACAAGGAAAGGGAGGGAAGGGGAGAGAGTAAAGGCCCTTTTACATTTAGCGATGCACCAGCGATCCGACCAGCGATCCGACCAGCGATCCGACCCGGTCAGGATCGCTGGTGCATCTCTAAATGATCGCTAGTGAGCTTTCACGCAGAAAGATCTCACAGCGATGCAGCAGCGACGCAGCGCACGATACTCACCTTTCACACACAGCGATCCAGACGTCCTCCCGCCCGCCTCCACGCGTCGCTCGATGTCACAGCAGGAAGCCCAGCAGGAAGCAGACGACGAGAAATGGAGCTGCCCGATCTTGTGCGATCAACGATGGACAGCGGGGGAGCCGGTCGGAGGTAAGTATCACACATAGCAATATCACTACAACGTCACAAAATCAGTGACGTTTTAGTGATATTGCTAGTGATATCTCTATGTGTAAAACCCCCTTTAGTGTTAGGAAAAATGTGGATCCACCATTCCAGTACAGAGTTACTCAATTCTCTGTGCCAAAAAGTAATCCCAAGGGGCCCATACCGAGTCAAAATTCTCCACTTTCGCATTCAGAATTACCATCAGATATTCCATCCTTCGAATATTGTTAACTCTATTAAGCAAATAAATGTGTGATGGCGGGGAGACCTGTCTCCAGTTGAGGGCAATCAAACATCTAGCTGCGGTGAGAATATGCAGTAGATACTCTTTCTCTTTTAAAATGAAATAATCCACTTGAATGGACCTAAGTGGCAATACCAATCAGAACCCAAGGATAAGGGTTGTGCGATTTCAAATTACGAACTTGATTTGTTTTTTAACCCCCTTATTGAGACAGCTAAATTTGACCTTCATGACCAGGCCAACATTTTTTAAATTTGACCAGTGTCGCTTTATGTGGTAATAACTGAAACGTTTCCACTGATCCCACTGATTCTGAGATTGCTCTTTTTTGTGACATATTATACTTCATGTTAGTAGTACATTTTGGTTGATATGATTTGCGTCTATTTATGAAAATATCAAAAAATTTGAACATTTCGCAATATTTAAACTTTAAATTTGTATGCCCTTAAATCAGATAGCTATACCACACAAAATAATTAATAAATAACATTTCCCACATATGTACTTTACATCAGCACACTTTTGAAACATAATTTTTTTTGTTAGGCCGTTATAAGGGTTAAAAGTTGACCAACAATTAATCAATTTTCCAACAAAATTTACAATTTTTTTAGGGACCACATCACATTTTAAGTGACTTTGGAGGGTCTAGATGACAGAAAATACCCAAAAGTGACACCATTCTAAAAACTGCACCCCTCAAAGTCCTCAAAACCACATTCAAGAAGTTTATTAAGCCTTCAGGTGCTTCACTGGAACTAAAGCAATGCAGAAGAAAAACACTAACATTTTATTTTTAATTTTTTAAATATTTTTTACTTTAGCCACAATTTTTTTACTTTCACAAGGGTAACAGGAGAAAATGGAGCCCAAAATGTGTGCAATTTCTACTGAGAAAGCCAATATTCCACAAGGTGGGGAAAAGCTACTATTTGGGCACACAGAAGGGCTCGGAAGTGAAGCAGCACCGTTTGACTTTTGGAATGCAAAAATGGCTGGAATTGAGAGCGGACGTCATGGCGCGTTTGGAAAGTCCCTGAAGTGCCTAAACAGTGGAAACCCCCCACAAGTGACCCCATTTTGGAAACTACAGCCCTCAAGGATTTTATCCAGGGGTATAATGAGGATTTTTAACCCAAAGGTACTACAAAGAATTTGATAACATTAGGTTGTCATATTGAATATGTCGTCAATAGTGTTAAGTGTAAATGCTCGCTATTCGAATTTATATCAGGGTGCTCTGGTATGCACTAAGCATCGTGGTGCTCGAGCGACCCCAATGTAAACTCGAATGGAAAGCACTTGCGCTCAACACTAGTCGTCGTATCGTCGTCATTTTTTTAAGTTTTGAAAAAACCCTAACCTCATCACTAACCTTAGCCTGACCATAATCTTAGCCTTACCCCAACAATAACCTTAGCCTAACCCCAACCCTAACTCTAGCCTAACCCAACTGTGGCCTAACCCCAATCCTAACCTAACCCTAGCCTAACCCTAACCCTAATGGCAAAGAATGAAAAAATAAATGAAAAAATAAAAATGATTAAAAAAAAATGTAATCTGACTAAGGGGATGTCACGGGGGGGTGACATACTAATTATTGTCTTTTGATCACTGTGATAAGGTCTATTACAGTGTTCAAAATGAACCAATAAAAAAATCCACGCTGTTGGCAGATCTCGACGGTGGCACTGCGCATGCGTCTGCCATTGTTTTTCCAGGAAGTGTAGGAGAAGGGTCGTGGATGAAGCTGGAGGGAAGGGGGATGACGGAGGTACCTGGGGGGGGCTGGGAGAACGCATTTCTCACTCTTCTGACATGTATATCATGTCAGAAGAGAGAGAAATGTTTTTAATAGTGGGCAGTGCACATTTTTTACATGATAACTGCTATTCATTAAATAATGGTGATCACATGATCGGGGAACAGAAAAAAAGGCCCTGATCATGTTCTCCATGGTCTTGGCTACCCCTGGTAGCTGAAACCCTAGAGAGTTTCCAACGATGGCAAAGAGGATGGCAAAGGGAATAAGGTCCCTTAAGAGCTGCCGTCTTAATGTGTATCGGCAGTCTTTAAGGGTTTAAATAGCACTGCTCCCCTACAGATGAGATAATACAACACTATTGTTGGAGATACCATTGTATAAAAACATTGCATCTTGATATATTGGCTCATTGTTTCATGAAAGCTTTTAAATGAACTTAGTGTGAACTCCATTTTGACTGAAGCGTGACTCATGCGAAAAAACAATTTCCATAAACAAGAATCTTAATGACATAATACTCCAAACAATGCTGTAACCACTCAGAGGCAGTACAATGGATCTATGTTTAAAAAGGTCATAGCATAAAAAAATAATAGTGAGGTTAGAATTTTATACAATAAAAATTTACCGACACATGCCAGCTCCCTGACACAAAACGCTAACCAGTGAGCATTGTGTTTAGTCCTGGGACCCAAATGTAAGAAGTTTCTTTCCTGCATTTATGTTAACATTGAAACCCATGATGTCACAGTGACCTCCCAGCAATTCTCTACTGCAGATCACTACTGATAGTGACCCAATGCCCTGGCTAGTATCTGTGATCTGCATATAGGGAAATGCTGGGCAGAAACAGATTACATCATTCAAACGTTTTACTGCATTAGAGCTTTAAAAGGACAATGTCAGAACAGAATCAATGCTCAAAATAAGTCCTGTTTTTAAAGTCCTGCACTTTCACTGATTAAGCTGTAACCTACAGCATTTCGCGTGGCGTGTCTGGACTACATGAGCCATGGGTCATCATGGGTGACATGTTTTTTGTTGCTTAGCATGTGATGGTCAGCATAGGGCACCTTATCTAGCTCTAGGCACTTTAGCTATTATACAGCTTTAGATAAGATTAGTCTATCAGTGTTTTTCATATGTTACTATAATTATATTATTAGCACTGTTATATACTTGCTATAGGTTTTTTATGCATCTATCTATTTTGGGTAACTGGATACATCAGGCTACAATTATTTGTGATTACTATTGTTAATTACATTATTTGAGACTTTATCACACCATCTTATGCATTGCACTTGATAATGTATTTCAACCTTTCTGCAGCTTATCTCCAGGATGCCTTTTTTTTGTTGGTGAGGGATTTAGCATACCATTCCTTTATCCTTTAGTTTTGTTGGGGTATTATATGGTGTCCTCTATATGCAGTTATGCATGGCTTATATTAACCTTATGTATCGTCGCTAGCAATGTTTATAAAAGATTCTATATTATGTTGTTATGTCAATCTTTTGATATGTCACCTTGGCCCAAGTCTGCACCTGACTGTATGCAATTTAGTTTGCTTCAATGATATTTTTCTTATCTCTATATATAAAAGTGAATGTATGTATGTATGTGTGTATCACCAACCAATCACAAAGCATCTTTCATTTTACCAGAGCTGTTCAAAAGAAGCTGAGCTGTGATTGGTTGCTATGAGCAAGAGTTTTCATTGCAACCAATCACTAAGCATCTCTCATTTCACCAGAGGTGGTTAAAAGTAGCTGAGCTGTGATTGGCTGCTATGAGCAAATTTTCCCACTTGAAAACACCTCAGCAGACACTGACATGGTGGGAGAAATCTAGCATCCCTGGGAACATAAGCTCCCAGCCATTGTCTGTCCCCCTGAGAGGAGCAGAGAGCACATGACAGAAATGAATCCCCCCCTCCCTGCCCATATCCCCATCACACATCCTCCATCCCGTAGGCACATCTTCCCTCTTGAAGGGATCATTGGTATGGAAGTCAGAGCAAATCCATCCAGGGCTTTGGTTTTGACCCCAGGCCTCTCTTAAAGGGATCCCTGGTATGGAAGTTAGGACCGTTCCACTCAGCTCTGTGGTTCTGACCCCAGGGTCTCTTAAAGCGATCATTGGTATGGAAGTTAGGGCAAATCCACTCTGCGCTTTGGTACTGACCCCAGGCCTTTCTTAAAGGGATCTCTGGTATGGAAGTCAGGGCAAATCCATCCAGCGCTTTGGTTCTGACCCCAGGCTCTCTTAAAGGGATCTCCTGTATGGAAGTTAGGGCAAATCCCTCAATGCTCTGATTCTGACCCCAGGGTTCGATTAAAGGGATCATTGGTATGCAAGTGACGGCAAATCCACTCTGCGCTTTGGTACTGACCCCAGGCCTTTCTTAAAGGGATCTCTGGTATGAAAGTCAGGGCAAATCCATCCAGCGCTTTGGTTCTGACCCCAGGCTCTCTTAAAGGTATCTCCTGTATGGAAGTTAGGGCAAATCCCTCAATGCTCTGATTCTGACCCCAGGGTTCGATTAAAGGGATCATTGGTATGCAAGTGACGGCAAATCCACTCAGCGCTCTGGTTCTGACCCTAGGCCTCTCTTAAAGGGATCTCCGGTATGGAAGTTAGGGTAAATCCCTCAGCTCTCTGATTCTCACTCCAGGCTTCAGTTAAAGGGATCATTGGTATGGAAGTCAGGACAAATCCATTCAGTGCTCTGGTTCTGACCCCAGGCCTCTCTTAAAGGGATCCCCGGTATGGAAGTTAGGACCGTTCCACTCAGAGCACTGGTTCTGACCCCAGGCTGACGGGATGATGTGGGATATTAGGGGTAGTAGTCCGGTAGCTCTGGCTGACAGGATGATGTGGGATATTAGGGGTAGTAGTCCGGTGGCTCTGACGGGATGATGTGGGATATTAGGGGTAGTAGTCCAGTGGCTCTGGCTGACGGGATGATGTGGGATATTAGGGGTAGTAGTCCGGTGGCTCTGGCTGACGGGATGATGTGGGATATTAGGGGTAGTAGTCCGGTGGCTCTGGCTGACGGGACGATGTGGGATATTAGGGGGAGTAGTCTAGTGGCTCTGGCTGATGGGATGAAGTGGGATATTATAGTGAATGTGGCGGGGCTCTACACTCAGTCTTATATATATAGATATAATCATTATAATTTGTTATAACTAACCGTAGTTAGTTACTATGCTCGGGCAGCGCCGGGCTCTTCAGCTAGTTTATTTTAAGCTTGAACACCAATAAAATTTGTTTTAATTTTAGGTGTGCGCATCATTAGTGTATTTCTTTTCTCTCGCCTATGTCATATGTTCTTTGATACAGGATGCAGCACCCTGTAGTGGCTACCTAGGCTGTGCACCCATTATTGTATTTCTTAAACAAAATAAGTCCCACCGCTCGGTGCTTGACGGCGGAGCCAAATATTTGAATACACCTTCCCACCTGCTTATTTTCCCTTTATCTCCACCCCACTTTTTCTTTGATTGACAGCTGTGGCTTCATAGAGCCAGAGAGAGGCAGAGATAGATGAAATCTAAGCTGCTGGAAATGTGTATTTTAATGATTGGCTCCACCGTGACCACAGTCATTCTGTGGTGACAGGGTCTTTTTAAGTATTTGAAGAGTGAAACCAGCCATACATATTAGAAGGCTGTTCGATTGAATGATGGTTGGACCGGTCGTCAGCTGACTTGTCCATACACAGGAGAGATATGAGAGAGCCGCCGGCTAACATGTCGGCTGACACTCCCATTTGTATAAGGCTGGTTTCACATTTGCGTTTTTTTTCGCGGTATTTTAGCTAAATTTTTTTCCTATACTTTGCATGGGATGCGCTTATGTGCGCATACACATGCGTTTGTACGTGTTTTACCGCACATGCGTTTTTTTGCGGTATGCGCTCGGGCGCACAAAATGCAACCTGTTGCATTTTTTGGTGCATCCGACTTGCCTCAAAAAAACGCATGCGCGCGCAATGCGTTTTTTTACAGCAAGACACCCATTATAGTCTATGGGTGCGCATATGTGCGCATTGGCATGCTTATGTATGCTTTTTTTGCACATGCGTTTTTTTTGTTAACCATGGAATTTAGGGGTTTGGGTTAGAGTTAGGGTTAGTTAAGGGGGTTTAGGGTTAGGGTCAGGGTCAGGGTTAGGGTTAGGTTTAGGGTCAGGGTTAGGGTTAGTTAGGGTTTAGGGTTTGGGTTAGGGTTAAGTATGGTTTGGTTAAGGGTTAGGGTTAGGGTTAGGGTTAGGGTCAGGGTTAGGGTTAGGGTTAGGTTTAGGGTCAGGGTTAGGGTTAGGTTTAGGGTCAGGGTTAGGGTTAGTTAGGGTTTAGGGTTTGGGTTAGGGTTAAGTATGGTTTGGTTAAGGGTTAGGGTCAGGGTTAGGGTTAGGGTTAGGGTTAGGGTCAGAGTTAGGGTTAGGGTTAGGGTTAGGTTTAGGGTCAGGGTTAGGGTTAGGGTTAGGTTTAGGGTCAGGGTTAGGGTCAGGGTTAGGGTTAGTTAGGGTTTAGGGTTTGGGTTAGGGTTAAGTATGGTTTGGTTAAGGGTTAGGGTCAGGGTTAGGGTTAGGGTTAGGGTTAAGTATGGTTTGGTTAAGGGTTAGGGTCAGGGTTAGGGTTAGGGTTAGGGTTAGTTAGGGTTTAGGGTTTGGGTTAGGGTTAAGTATGGTTTGGTTAAGGGTTAGGGTCAGGGTCAGGGTTAGGGTTAGGGTTAGGGTCAGGGTTAGGTTTAGGGTTAGGGTTAGGTTTAGGGTCAGGTTTAGGGTTAGTTAGGGTTTAGGGTTTGGGTTATGGTTAAGTATGGTTTGGTTAAGGGTTAGGGTTAGGGTTAGGGTCAGGGTTAGGGTCAGGGTTAGGGTTAGGGTTAAGTATGGTTTGGTTAAGGGTTAGGGTCAGGGTTAGGGTTAGGGTTAGGGTTAGGGTCAGGGTTAGGGTTAGGGTTAGGGTTAGGTTTAGGGTCAGGGTTAGGGTTAGTTAGGGTTTAGGGTTTGGGTTAGGGTTAAGTATGGTTTGGTTAAGGGTTAGGGTCAGGGTTAGGGTTAGGGTTAGGGTCAGGGTTAGGGTTATGGTTAGGGTCAGGGTCAGGGTTAGTAAAGTCATGGTTTGGGTTAGTGTGAAGGGCCACCTAATGTTGGAAAAAAACGCAAACGCGGTAAAAACGCAATAAAAACGCATACAAACGCATAAAAACGCTGCGTTTTTTTCATGCATGCTCATAAAAATGCTTGAAAAAAACGCAGCAGTTGTATGCTTTTGTATGCGTTTTTTCAATGCGTTTTTTTGCGGGAAAACGCGCTGCAAAAAAACGCAAGTGTGAAACCAGCCTAAGCTGGTTATATTGGCAGGCTTGACTGATTTTAGTATAATTTGTATGGGGGGCCTTTAAGCTAAGTTCCTATGATGCAGTATTTCTGCAGCATCTTTTTTTCTTTATAAGGGTATGTTCACACTGGGCGTTTTTGCTGCTTTTTATGCTAATTTTCAGCTGCTTTTTACAATATCAGCAAAGCCTATGAGATTTCAGAAATCTCATGCACTCACATTGGTTTTTGTGTCATCGGGGTTTTGTGCTTATCTGCTTTTTTTGGACATAGAGCATGTCATTTCTTTCAGCATTTTTGCAGCGTTTTTGCAGCGTTTTTCACCCATTGGCTTGAATGGGTATTGAAAAAACATACAAAAATGCAGGTATCATTATTTGCAGAGTTTTTTCTGCAGAAAAGTCATGAAAATTAGCATGGACAAAGAGACACAAAAAACGCACCAAATCTGCACCAAAACCTGCGCTTTTGCCGCAGCTTATTTCCTGCCATTAAGTCATGTTTCGTTGCAGAAAAAAAAGCAGCAAAAACACCCAGTGTGAACTTACCCTATCTCTTTGTTTAACCCCTTAATGAAGATTGATACTCATTAAAATGGCGGATGCTAAGAGGCCTTATTCCCTCATCGCCTTTTTAAAACAGCGATTGGAAATAAAGGTTTAGCGCCCCACAGAGTTGGAAAATGTTGATGTAACTTTACCCCCTTTGATTTTTTTACCCCAGAAGTCCTACAATTCATTGCCTACCAAACAAATTTGTATGCCCGTCAACACATTTCGCAAAAACCCACTGCCTTTTATTCCCCACAAATATCCCCGGAATAAAAAAAATAGGCATTACCCTGAACATGGGATTAGTAAAAATACCCACACTCTGCTCCTAATGGGCAACAAAATCTATCAACAGCACCCTGTATTTGCAACTGTCATGTCCTTAACTCGCTTTGAAATGCTACTGAGATTTCTTTTTATTGACAATTCTCAAGTTCCCCCAAGAACTGACCACAACTACGATTGCCTGAAGAAACTGAGACCCCTAATTTCCCTCCTAAAAGACTTATTTTTAAATTCATACACCCTTGAGCAAAATGTTGCAGTTGACGAGTCCTTGATGAGTTTCAAGGACCGTCTGTAATTCCGACAATTCCTCCACTCCAAGCGAGCAAAAGACAGCATTAAGCTATACAAAATGTGCAGGAGCACAACAGAGCACACATCCATCTTTATAATTTATGAAGGAAGGGACCGACAAATTAACCCACCAAACTGCCCCTAGACAATTGCTATCCAAGGTAAAATTGTCTGGGAGCTAATGATGCCCTTTCTTCAATAAAGTGTACCACAAACATACAGGGGGTATACAGATAACTACTACACGAGCATCCCCCTATAAAAATCCCTCCAAACTGCAAATACAGGGTCCTGTGGGACAGTCAGGAAAAGCAGAGTAGGTTTTCTGTCACAATTGGTGTCCAGATGTTTGAAGAAGTGGGCATCATTCTCAAGTGCAAGTGACCAACTTCTTGCAGTGAAGTGGAATGATAAGAAGGACATCTACATGCTGACCACACTGTATGCAGACATCAGTTTGTTGGACAGAGAAAGGGGTGCCTACAGGTACAAGCAAAACCAGGTCTGCATCACAGTCTATAATAAATTTATGGGATGCGTTGACGTGTCGGTGCAGGTACTTCAACTGTACTGGTGAAGCAGAAGACCAAGACATGATCTAAAAAGGTAGCAATCTACCTCATCCAGATTGCTACCTACAACAGCTTTTTTCTCTATAAAAAGTCACAAGGAGCACTCACTTTTCTTCAGTACCAGGAGAAAATTGTCGAGTGTCTTCTATTTGACTCAGCGGCACAGGAGGCAGTCTTCTAGTCAGAGAATCTATTTTATTCGCCTTGTCCCTGCTACTCCCACCCAAAACCTTTGCAAAAATAAAA